>NC_073241.2:27791666-28163333 GCF_029281585.2 Gorilla gorilla gorilla
GTTATGATATCACAATGCCCCCTAAGGCAGATCACAGACAAGGGTCTGTCACCTGGGTGACCAGTGCGGAGTTATGATGTCACAATGCCCCCTTAGGCAGATCACAGACAAGGGTCTGTCTCCTGGGTGACCAGTGGTGTATTATGTTGTCACAATGACCCCTTAGGCAGATCACAGACAAGGGCCTGTCACCTGGGTGACCCGTGCAGTGTTATGATGTCACAATGCCCCCTTAGGCAGATCACAGTTAATGGACTGTCACCTGGGTGACCAGTGCAGAGTTATGATGTCACAATGCCCCCTTAGGCAGATCAAAGAAAAGGGTCTGTCACCTGGGTGACCAGTGCAGTGTTATCATTTCACAGTGCCCACTTAGGCAGATAAAATCCAGGGTCTGTCACCTCAGTGACCAGTGCAGAGTTATGACGTCACAATGACCCCTTAGGCTGATCAACGACCAGGGTCTGTCACCTGGGTGACCAGTGCAGAGTTCTCATGTCACAATGCTGCCTTAGGCAGATGAAAGAAAAGGGTGTGTCACCTGGGTGACTAGTGCAGTATTATGATGTCACAGTGACCCCTTAGGGAGATCAAAGACAAGGGTCTATCACCTGGATGACCAGGGCAGAGTTATGATGTCACTATGCCAACTTAGGCAGTTCACAGACAAGTGTCTGTCACCTGGGTGAGCAGTGCAGAATTATGATGTCACAATGCCCCCTTAGGCAGATAACAGATAAGGGTCTGTCACCTGGGTGACCATTGCAGAGTTATGATGTCACAATGACCCGTTAGGCAGATCAAAGACCAGGGTCTGTATCCTGGGTGACCAGTGAAGAGTTATGATGTCACAATACACCTTAGGCAGACCACAGACGAGGGTCTGTCACCTGGGTGACCAGTGCAGAGTTATGATGTCACAATGACCCCTTAGGCAGATTACAGACAAGGTTCTGTCACCTGGGTGACCAGTGCAGTGTTATGATGTCACAATGTCCCCTTAGGGAGATCACAGACAAGGGTCTGTCACCAGGGCCACAAGTGCAGAGTTAGGATGTCACAATGCTACCTTGGGCAGATGAAGGAAAAGGGTCTGTCACCTGGGTGACCAGTGCAGTGTTATGATGTCACAATGACCCCTTAGGCAGATCAAAGACAAGGGTCTGTCACCTGGATGACCAGGACAGAGTTATGATGTCCCAATGCTGCCTTAGGAAGATCACAGACAAGGGTCTATCACCTGGCTGAGCAGTGCAGAATTATGATGTCACAATGCCCCCTTAGGCAAAAAACAGACAAGGGTCTGTCACCTGGGTGACCCGTGAAGAGTAATGATGTCACAATGCACCCTTAGGCAGACCACAGACAATGGCTTGTCACCTGGGTGACCCGTGCAGAGTTATGATGTCACAATGCACCCTTAGGCAGATCACAGACAAGGGTCTGTCACCTGGGTGACCCATGCGGAATTATGATGTCACAGTGCCCCTTAGGCAGATGACAGACAAGTGTCTGTCGCCTGGGAGAGCAGTGCAGGGTTATGATTTCACAATGCCCCCTTAGGCAGAGCACAGACAAGGGTCTGTCACCACGGTGACCAGTACAGAGTTATGACCTGACAATGCCCACTTAGGCGGATCACAGACAAGGGTCTGTCACTTGGGTGACCAGTGCAGAGTCATGATGTCACAATGCCGCCATAGGCAGATCACAGAAGTGGGCCTGTCACCTGGGTCCCCATTGCACAGTTTTGATGTCACAATGCCACCTTAGGCAGATCACAGACAAGGGTCTGTCACCTGGGTGACCAGTGCAGAGTTATGATGTCACAATGACCCCTTAGGCAGATAACGAACAAGGGTCTGTCGTAAGGGTGACGAGTGCAGTGTTGTGATGTCAAAATGCCCCCTTAGGCAGATCACAGACAAGGTTCTGTCGCCTGGGTGACCAGTGCAGAGTCCTGATATCACAATGCCCCCTTAGGCAGATCACAGAAAAGGGAATGTGACCTGGTTGCCCATTGCAGAGTTATGATGTCACAATGTCGCCTTAGGCACATCACAGACAAGCGCCTGTCACCTGGGTGACCAGTGCAGCGTTATGATGTCACAATGACCCTTTGGCAGATCACAGACAAGGGTCTGTCACCTGGGGGACCGGTGCAGATTTATGATGTCCCAATGACTCCTTAGGCAGATCAAAGACAAGGGTCTGTCACCTGGGTGACCATTGCAGAGTTATGATGTCACAATGCCCCCTTAGGCAGATCACAGTCAAGAGTCTGCACCTGGGCGACCAGTGCGGAGTTATGATATCACAATGCCCCCTAAGGCAGATCACAGACAAGGGTCTGTCACCTGGGTGACCAGTGCGGAGTTATGATGTCACAATGCCCCCTTAGGCAGATCACAGACAAGGGTCTGTCTCCTGGGTGACCAGTGGTGTATTATGTTGTCACAATGACCCCTTAGGCAGATCACAGACAAGGGCCTGTCACCTGGGTGACCCGTGCAGTGTTATGATGTCACAATGCCCCCTTAGGCAGATCACAGTTAATGGACTGTCACCTGGGTGACCAGTGCAGAGTTATGATGTCACAATGCCCCCTTAGGCAGATCAAAGAAAAGGGTCTGTCACCTGGGTGACCAGTGCAGTGTTATCATTTCACAGTGCCCACTTAGGCAGATAAAATCCAGGGTCTGTCACCTCAGTGACCAGTGCAGAGTTATGACGTCACAATGACCCCTTAGGCTGATCAACGACCAGGGTCTGTCACCTGGGTGACCAGTGCAGAGTTCTCATGTCACAATGCTGCCTTAGGCAGATGAAAGAAAAGGGTGTGTCACCTGGGTGACTAGTGCAGTATTATGATGTCACAGTGACCCCTTAGGGAGATCAAAGACAAGGGTCTATCACCTGGATGACCAGGGCAGAGTTATGATGTCACTATGCCAACTTAGGCAGTTCACAGACAAGTGTCTGTCACCTGGGTGAGCAGTGCAGAATTATGATGTCACAATGCCCCCTTAGGCAGATAACAGATAAGGGTCTGTCACCTGGGTGACCATTGCAGAGTTATGATGTCACAATGACCCGTTAGGCAGATCAAAGACCAGGGTCTGTATCCTGGGTGACCAGTGAAGAGTTATGATGTCACAATACACCTTAGGCAGACCACAGACGAGGGTCTGTCACCTGGGTGACCAGTGCAGAGTTATGATGTCACAATGACCCCTTAGGCAGATTACAGACAAGGTTCTGTCACCTGGGTGACCAGTGCAGTGTTATGATGTCACAATGTCCCCTTAGGGAGATCACAGACAAGGGTCTGTCACCAGGGCCACAAGTGCAGAGTTAGGATGTCACAATGCTACCTTGGGCAGATGAAGGAAAAGGGTCTGTCACCTGGGTGACCAGTGCAGTGTTATGATGTCACAATGACCCCTTAGGCAGATCAAAGACAAGGGTCTGTCACCTGGATGACCAGGACAGAGTTATGATGTCCCAATGCTGCCTTAGGAAGATCACAGACAAGGGTCTATCACCTGGCTGAGCAGTGCAGAATTATGATGTCACAATGTCCCCTTAGGCAAAAAACAGACAAGGGTCTGTCACCTGGGTGACCCGTGAAGAGTAATGATGTCACAATGCACCCTTAGGCAGACCACAGACAATGGCTTGTCACCTGGGTGACCCGTGCAGAGTTATGATGTCACAATGCACCCTTAGGCAGATCACAGACAAGGGTCTGTCACCTGGGTGACCCATGCGGAATTATGATGTCACAGTGCCCCTTAGGCAGATGACAGACAAGTGTCTGTCGCCTGGGAGAGCAGTGCAGGGTTATGATTTCACAATGCCCCCTTAGGCAGAGCACAGACAAGGGTCTGTCACCACGGTGACCAGTACAGAGTTATGACCTGACAATGCCCACTTAGGCGGATCACAGACAAGGGTCTGTCACTTGGGTGACCAGTGCAGAGTCATGATGTCACAATGCCGCCATAGGCAGATCACAGAAGTGGGCCTGTCACCTGGGTCCCCATTGCACAGTTTTGATGTCACAATGCCACCTTAGGCAGATCACAGACAAGGGTCTGTCACCTGGGTGACCAGTGCAGAGTTATGATGTCACAATGACCCCTTAGGCAGATAACGAACAAGGGTCTGTCGTAAGGGTGACGAGTGCAGTGTTGTGATGTCAAAATGCCCCCTTAGGCAGATCACAGACAAGGTTCTGTCGCCTGGGTGACCAGTGCAGAGTCCTGATATCACAATGCCCCCTTAGGCAGATCACAGAAAAGGGAATGTGACCTGGTTGCCCATTGCAGAGTTATGATGTCACAATGTCGCCTTAGGCACATCACAGACAAGCGCCTGTCACCTGGGTGACCAGTGCAGCGTTATGATGTCACAATGACCCTTTGGCAGATCACAGACAAGGGTCTGTCACCTGGGGGACCGGTGCAGATTTATGATGTCCCAATGACTCCTTAGGCAGATCAAAGACAAGGGTCTGTCACCTGGGTGACCATTGCAGAGTTATGATGTCACAATGCCCCCTTAGGCAGATCACAGTCAAGAGTCTGCACCTGGGCGACCAGTGCGGAGTTATGATATCACAATGCCCCCTAAGGCAGATCACAGACAAGGGTCTGTCACCTGGGTGACCAGTGCGGAGTTATGATGTCACAATGCCCCCTTAGGCAGATCACAGACAAGGGTCTGTCTCCTGGGTGACCAGTGGTGTATTATGTTGTCACAATGACCCCTTAGGCAGATCACAGACAAGGGCCTGTCACCTGGGTGACCCGTGCAGTGTTATGATGTCACAATGCCCCCTTAGGCAGATCACAGTTAATGGACTGTCACCTGGGTGACCAGTGCAGAGTTATGATGTCACAATGCCCCCTTAGGCAGATCAAAGAAAAGGGTCTGTCACCTGGGTGACCAGTGCAGTGTTATCATTTCACAGTGCCCACTTAGGCAGATAAAATCCAGGGTCTGTCACCTCAGTGACCAGTGCAGAGTTATGACGTCACAATGACCCCTTAGGCTGATCAACGACCAGGGTCTGTCACCTGGGTGACCAGTGCAGAGTTCTCATGTCACAATGCTGCCTTAGGCAGATGAAAGAAAAGGGTGTGTCACCTGGGTGACTAGTGCAGTATTATGATGTCACAGTGACCCCTTAGGGAGATCAAAGACAAGGGTCTATCACCTGGATGACCAGGGCAGAGTTATGATGTCACTATGCCAACTTAGGCAGTTCACAGACAAGTGTCTGTCACCTGGGTGAGCAGTGCAGAATTATGATGTCACAATGCCCCCTTAGGCAGATAACAGATAAGGGTCTGTCACCTGGGTGACCATTGCAGAGTTATGATGTCACAATGACCCGTTAGGCAGATCAAAGACCAGGGTCTGTATCCTGGGTGACCAGTGAAGAGTTATGATGTCACAATACACCTTAGGCAGACCACAGACGAGGGTCTGTCACCTGGGTGACCAGTGCAGAGTTATGATGTCACAATGACCCCTTAGGCAGATTACAGACAAGGTTCTGTCACCTGGGTGACCAGTGCAGTGTTATGATGTCACAATGTCCCCTTAGGGAGATCACAGACAAGGGTCTGTCACCAGGGCCACAAGTGCAGAGTTAGGATGTCACAATGCTACCTTGGGCAGATGAAGGAAAAGGGTCTGTCACCTGGGTGACCAGTGCAGTGTTATGATGTCACAATGACCCCTTAGGCAGATCAAAGACAAGGGTCTGTCACCTGGATGACCAGGACAGAGTTATGATGTCCCAATGCTGCCTTAGGAAGATCACAGACAAGGGTCTATCACCTGGCTGAGCAGTGCAGAATTATGATGTCACAATGTCCCCTTAGGCAAAAAACAGACAAGGGTCTGTCACCTGGGTGACCCGTGAAGAGTAATGATGTCACAATGCACCCTTAGGCAGACCACAGACAATGGCTTGTCACCTGGGTGACCCGTGCAGAGTTATGATGTCACAATGCACCCTTAGGCAGATCACAGACAAGGGTCTGTCACCTGGGTGACCCATGCGGAATTATCATGTCACAGTGCCCCTTAGGCAGATGACAGACAAGTGTCTGTCGCCTGGGAGAGCAGTGCAGGGTTATGATTTCACAATGCCCCCTTAGGCAGAGCACAGACAAGGGTCTGTCACCACGGTGACCAGTACAGAGTTATGACCTGACAATGCCCACTTAGGCGGATCACAGACAAGGGTCTGTCACTTGGGTGACCAGTGCAGAGTCATGATGTCACAATGCCGCCATAGGCAGATCACAGAAGTGGGCCTGTCACCTGGGTCCCCATTGCACAGTTTTGATGTCACAATGCCACCTTAGGCAGATCACAGACAAGGGTCTGTCACCTGGGTGACCAGTGCAGAGTTATGATGTCACAATGACCCCTTAGGCAGATAACGAACAAGGGTCTGTCGTAAGGGTGACGAGTGCAGTGTTGTGATGTCAAAATGCCCCCTTAGGCAGATCACAGACAAGGTTCTGTCGCCTGGGTGACCAGTGCAGAGTCCTGATATCACAATGCCCCCTTAGGCAGATCACAGAAAAGGGAATGTGACCTGGTTGCCCATTGCAGAGTTATGATGTCACAATGTCGCCTTAGGCACATCACAGACAAGCGCCTGTCACCTGGGTGACCAGTGCAGCGTTATGATGTCACAATGACCCTTTGGCAGATCACAGACAAGGGTCTGTCACCTGGGGGACCGGTGCAGATTTATGATGTCCCAATGACTCCTTAGGCAGATCAAAGACAAGGGTCTGTCACCTGGGTGACCAGTGCAGAGTTATGATGTCACAATGCCCCCTTAGGCAGATAACGAACAAGGGTCTGTCGTAAGGGTGACGAGTGCAGTGTTGTGATGTCAAAATGCCCCCTTAGGCAGATCACAGACAAGGTTCTGTCGCCCGGGTGACCAGTGCAGAGTCCTGATATCACAATGCCCCCTTAGGCAGATCACAGAAAAGGGAATGTGACCTGGTTGCCCATTGCAGAGTTATGATGTCACAATGTCGCCTTAGGCACATCACAGACAAGCGCCTGTCACCTGGGTGACCAGTGCAGCGTTATGATGTCACAATGACCCTTTGGCAGATCACAGACAAGGGTCTGTCACCTGGGAGACCGGTGCAGATTTATGATGTCCCAATGACTCCTTAGGCAGATCAAAGACAAGGGTCTGTCACCTGGGTGACCATTGCAGAGTTATGATGTCACAATGCCCCCTTAGGCAGATCACAGTCAAGAGTCTGCACCTGGGCGACCATTGCAGAGTTATGATATCACAATGCCCCCTAAGGCAGATCACAGACAAGGGTCTGTCACCTGGGTGACCAGTGCGGAGTTATGATGTCACAATGCCCCCTTAGGCAGATCACAGACAAGGGTCTGTCTCCTGGGTGACCCGTGCAGAGTTATGATGTCACAATGCACCCTTAGGCAGATCACAGACAAGGGTCTGTCACCTGGGTGACCCATGCGGTATTATGATGTCACAGTGCCCCTTAGGCAGATGACAGACAAGTGTCTGTCGCCTGGGAGAGCAGTGCAGGGTTATGATTTCACAATGCCCCCTTAGGCAGAGCACAGACAAGGGTCTGTCACCACGGTGACCAGTACAGAGTTATGACCTGACAATGCCCACTTAGGCGGATCACAGACAAGGGTCTGTCACTTGGGTGACCAGTGCAGAGTCATGATGTCACAATGCCGCCATAGGCAGATCACAGAAGTGGGCCTGTCACCTGGGTCCCCATTGCACAGTTTTGATGTCACAATGCCACCTTAGGCAGATCACAGACAAGGGTCTGTCACCTGGGTGACCAGTGCAGAGTTATGATGTCACAATGACCCCTTAGGCAGATAACGAACAAGGGTCTGTCGTAAGGGTGACGAGTGCAGTGTTGTGATGTCAAAATGCCCCCTTAGGCAGATCACAGACAAGGTTCTGTCGCCTGGGTGACCAGTGCAGAGTCCTGATATCACAATGCCCCCTTAGGCAGATCACAGAAAAGGGAATGTGACCTGGTTGCCCATTGCAGAGTTATGATGTCACAATGTCGCCTTAGGCACATCACAGACAAGCGCCTGTCACCTGGGTGACCAGTGCAGCGTTATGATGTCACAATGACCCTTTGGCAGATCACAGACAAGGGTCTGTCACCTGGGGGACCGGTGCAGATTTATGATGTCCCAATGACTCCTTAGGCAGATCAAAGACAAGGGTCTGTCACCTGGGTGACCATTGCAGAGTTATGATGTCACAATGCCCCCTTAGGCAGATCACAGTCAAGAGTCTGCACCTGGGCGACCAGTGCGGAGTTATGATATCACAATGCCCCCTAAGGCAGATCACAGACAAGGGTCTGTCACCTGGGTGACCAGTGCGGAGTTATGATGTCACAATGCCCCCTTAGGCAGATCACAGACAAGGGTCTGTCTCCTGGGTGACCAGTGGTGTATTATGTTGTCACAATGACCCCTTAGGCAGATCACAGACAAGGGCCTGTCACCTGGGTGACCCGTGCAGTGTTATGATGTCACAATGCCCCCTTAGGCAGATCACAGTTAATGGACTGTCACCTGGGTGACCAGTGCAGAGTTATGATGTCACAATGCCCCCTTAGGCAGATCAAAGAAAAGGGTCTGTCACCTGGGTGACCAGTGCAGTGTTATCATTTCACAGTGCCCACTTAGGCAGATAAAATCCAGGGTCTGTCACCTCAGTGACCAGTGCAGAGTTATGACGTCACAATGACCCCTTAGGCTGATCAACGACCAGGGTCTGTCACCTGGGTGACCAGTGCAGAGTTCTCATGTCACAATGCTGCCTTAGGCAGATGAAAGAAAAGGGTGTGTCACCTGGGTGACTAGTGCAGTATTATGATGTCACAGTGACCCCTTAGGGAGATCAAAGACAAGGGTCTATCACCTGGATGACCAGGGCAGAGTTATGATGTCACTATGCCAACTTAGGCAGTTCACAGACAAGTGTCTGTCACCTGGGTGAGCAGTGCAGAATTATGATGTCACAATGCCCCCTTAGGCAGATAACAGATAAGGGTCTGTCACCTGGGTGACCATTGCAGAGTTATGATGTCACAATGACCCGTTAGGCAGATCAAAGACCAGGGTCTGTATCCTGGGTGACCAGTGAAGAGTTATGATGTCACAATACACCTTAGGCAGACCACAGACGAGGGTCTGTCACCTGGGTGACCAGTGCAGAGTTATGATGTCACAATGACCCCTTAGGCAGATTACAGACAAGGTTCTGTCACCTGGGTGACCAGTGCAGTGTTATGATGTCACAATGTCCCCTTAGGGAGATCACAGACAAGGGTCTGTCACCAGGGCCACAAGTGCAGAGTTAGGATGTCACAATGCTACCTTGGGCAGATGAAGGAAAAGGGTCTGTCACCTGGGTGACCAGTGCAGTGTTATGATGTCACAATGACCCCTTAGGCAGATCAAAGACAAGGGTCTGTCACCTGGATGACCAGGACAGAGTTATGATGTCCCAATGCTGCCTTAGGAAGATCACAGACAAGGGTCTATCACCTGGCTGAGCAGTGCAGAATTATGATGTCACAATGCCCCCTTAGGCAAAAAACAGACAAGGGTCTGTCACCTGGGTGACCCGTGAAGAGTAATGATGTCACAATGCACCCTTAGGCAGACCACAGACAATGGCTTGTCACCTGGGTGACCCGTGCAGAGTTATGATGTCACAATGCACCCTTAGGCAGATCACAGACAAGGGTCTGTCACCTGGGTGACCCATGCGGAATTATGATGTCACAGTGCCCCTTAGGCAGATGACAGACAAGTGTCTGTCGCCTGGGAGAGCAGTGCAGGGTTATGATTTCACAATGCCCCCTTAGGCAGAGCACAGACAAGGGTCTGTCACCACGGTGACCAGTACAGAGTTATGACCTGACAATGCCCACTTAGGCGGATCACAGACAAGGGTCTGTCACTTGGGTGACCAGTGCAGAGTCATGATGTCACAATGCCGCCATAGGCAGATCACAGAAGTGGGCCTGTCACCTGGGTCCCCATTGCACAGTTTTGATGTCACAATGCCACCTTAGGCAGATCACAGACAAGGGTCTGTCACCTGGGTGACCAGTGCAGAGTTATGATGTCACAATGACCCCTTAGGCAGATAACGAACAAGGGTCTGTCGTAAGGGTGACGAGTGCAGTGTTGTGATGTCAAAATGCCCCCTTAGGCAGATCACAGACAAGGTTCTGTCGCCTGGGTGACCAGTGCAGAGTCCTGATATCACAATGCCCCCTTAGGCAGATCACAGAAAAGGGAATGTGACCTGGTTGCCCATTGCAGAGTTATGATGTCACAATGTCGCCTTAGGCACATCACAGACAAGCGCCTGTCACCTGGGTGACCAGTGCAGCGTTATGATGTCACAATGACCCTTTGGCAGATCACAGACAAGGGTCTGTCACCTGGGGGACCGGTGCAGATTTATGATGTCCCAATGACTCCTTAGGCAGATCAAAGACAAGGGTCTGTCACCTGGGTGACCATTGCAGAGTTATGATGTCACAATGCCCCCTTAGGCAGATCACAGTCAAGAGTCTGCACCTGGGCGACCAGTGCGGAGTTATGATATCACAATGCCCCCTAAGGCAGATCACAGACAAGGGTCTGTCACCTGGGTGACCAGTGCGGAGTTATGATGTCACAATGCCCCCTTAGGCAGATCACAGACAAGGGTCTGTCTCCTGGGTGACCAGTGGTGTATTATGTTGTCACAATGACCCCTTAGGCAGATCACAGACAAGGGCCTGTCACCTGGGTGACCCGTGCAGTGTTATGATGTCACAATGCCCCCTTAGGCAGATCACAGTTAATGGACTGTCACCTGGGTGACCAGTGCAGAGTTATGATGTCACAATGCCCCCTTAGGCAGATCAAAGAAAAGGGTCTGTCACCTGGGTGACCAGTGCAGTGTTATCATTTCACAGTGCCCACTTAGGCAGATAAAATCCAGGGTCTGTCACCTCAGTGACCAGTGCAGAGTTATGACGTCACAATGACCCCTTAGGCTGATCAACGACCAGGGTCTGTCACCTGGGTGACCAGTGCAGAGTTCTCATGTCACAATGCTGCCTTAGGCAGATGAAAGAAAAGGGTGTGTCACCTGGGTGACTAGTGCAGTATTATGATGTCACAGTGACCCCTTAGGGAGATCAAAGACAAGGGTCTATCACCTGGATGACCAGGGCAGAGTTATGATGTCACTATGCCAACTTAGGCAGTTCACAGACAAGTGTCTGTCACCTGGGTGAGCAGTGCAGAATTATGATGTCACAATGCCCCCTTAGGCAGATAACAGATAAGGGTCTGTCACCTGGGTGACCATTGCAGAGTTATGATGTCACAATGACCCGTTAGGCAGATCAAAGACCAGGGTCTGTATCCTGGGTGACCAGTGAAGAGTTATGATGTCACAATACACCTTAGGCAGACCACAGACGAGGGTCTGTCACCTGGGTGACCAGTGCAGAGTTATGATGTCACAATGACCCCTTAGGCAGATTACAGACAAGGTTCTGTCACCTGGGTGACCAGTGCAGTGTTATGATGTCACAATGTCCCCTTAGGGAGATCACAGACAAGGGTCTGTCACCAGGGCCACAAGTGCAGAGTTAGGATGTCACAATGCTACCTTGGGCAGATGAAGGAAAAGGGTCTGTCACCTGGGTGACCAGTGCAGTGTTATGATGTCACAATGACCCCTTAGGCAGATCAAAGACAAGGGTCTGTCACCTGGATGACCAGGACAGAGTTATGATGTCCCAATGCTGCCTTAGGAAGATCACAGACAAGGGTCTATCACCTGGCTGAGCAGTGCAGAATTATGATGTCACAATGCCCCCTTAGGCAAAAAACAGACAAGGGTCTGTCACCTGGGTGACCCGTGAAGAGTAATGATGTCACAATGCACCCTTAGGCAGACCACAGACAATGGCTTGTCACCTGGGTGACCCGTGCAGAGTTATGATGTCACAATGCACCCTTAGGCAGATCACAGACAAGGGTCTGTCACCTGGGTGACCCATGCGGAATTATGATGTCACAGTGCCCCTTAGGCAGATGACAGACAAGTGTCTGTCGCCTGGGAGAGCAGTGCAGGGTTATGATTTCACAATGCCCCCTTAGGCAGAGCACAGACAAGGGTCTGTCACCACGGTGACCAGTACAGAGTTATGACCTGACAATGCCCACTTAGGCGGATCACAGACAAGGGTCTGTCACTTGGGTGACCAGTGCAGAGTCATGATGTCACAATGCCGCCATAGGCAGATCACAGAAGTGGGCCTGTCACCTGGGTCCCCATTGCACAGTTTTGATGTCACAATGCCACCTTAGGCAGATCACAGACAAGGGTCTGTCACCTGGGTGACCAGTGCAGAGTTATGATGTCACAATGACCCCTTAGGCAGATAACGAACAAGGGTCTGTCGTAAGGGTGACGAGTGCAGTGTTGTGATGTCAAAATGCCCCCTTAGGCAGATCACAGACAAGGTTCTGTCGCCTGGGTGACCAGTGCAGAGTCCTGATATCACAATGCCCCCTTAGGCAGATCACAGAAAAGGGAATGTGACCTGGTTGCCCATTGCAGAGTTATGATGTCACAATGTCGCCTTAGGCACATCACAGACAAGCGCCTGTCACCTGGGTGACCAGTGCAGCGTTATGATGTCACAATGACCCTTTGGCAGATCACAGACAAGGGTCTGTCACCTGGGGGACCGGTGCAGATTTATGATGTCCCAATGACTCCTTAGGCAGATCAAAGACAAGGGTCTGTCACCTGGGTGACCATTGCAGAGTTATGATGTCACAATGCCCCCTTAGGCAGATCACAGTCAAGAGTCTGCACCTGGGCGACCAGTGCGGAGTTATGATATCACAATGCCCCCTAAGGCAGATCACAGACAAGGGTCTGTCACCTGGGTGACCAGTGCGGAGTTATGATGTCACAATGCCCCCTTAGGCAGATCACAGACAAGGGTCTGTCTCCTGGGTGACCAGTGGTGTATTATGTTGTCACAATGACCCCTTAGGCAGATCACAGACAAGGGCCTGTCACCTGGGTGACCCGTGCAGTGTTATGATGTCACAATGCCCCCTTAGGCAGATCACAGTTAATGGACTGTCACCTGGGTGACCAGTGCAGAGTTATGATGTCACAATGCCCCCTTAGGCAGATCAAAGGAAAGGGTCTGTCACCTGGGTGACCAGTGCAGTGTTATCATTTCACAGTGCCCACTTAGGCAGATAAAATCCAGGGTCTGTCACCTCAGTGACCAGTGCAGAGTTATGACGTCACAATGACCCCTTAGGCTGATCAACGACCAGGGTCTGTCACCTGGGTGACCAGTGCAGAGTTCTCATGTCACAATGCTGCCTTAGGCAGATGAAAGAAAAGGGTGTGTCACCTGGGTGACTAGTGCAGTATTATGATGTCACAGTGACCCCTTAGGGAGATCAAAGACAAGGGTCTATCACCTGGATGACCAGGGCAGAGTTATGATGTCACTATGCCAACTTAGGCAGTTCACAGACAAGTGTCTGTCACCTGGGTGAGCAGTGCAGAATTATGATGTCACAATGCCCCCTTAGGCAGATAACAGATAAGGGTCTGTCACCTGGGTGACCATTGCAGAGTTATGATGTCACAATGACCCGTTAGGCAGATCAAAGACCAGGGTCTGTATCCTGGGTGACCAGTGAAGAGTTATGATGTCACAATACACCTTAGGCAGACCACAGACGAGGGTCTGTCACCTGGGTGACCAGTGCAGAGTTATGATGTCACAATGACCCCTTAGGCAGATTACAGACAAGGTTCTGTCACCTGGGTGACCAGTGCAGTGTTATGATGTCACAATGTCCCCTTAGGGAGATCACAGACAAGGGTCTGTCACCAGGGCCACAAGTGCAGAGTTAGGATGTCACAATGCTACCTTGGGCAGATGAAGGAAAAGGGTCTGTCACCTGGGTGACCAGTGCAGTGTTATGATGTCACAATGACCCCTTAGGCAGATCAAAGACAAGGGTCTGTCACCTGGATGACCAGGACAGAGTTATGATGTCCCAATGCTGCCTTAGGAAGATCACAGACAAGGGTCTATCACCTGGCTGAGCAGTGCAGAATTATGATGTCACAATGCCCCCTTAGGCAAAAAACAGACAAGGGTCTGTCACCTGGGTGACCCGTGAAGAGTAATGATGTCACAATGCACCCTTAGGCAGACCACAGACAATGGCTTGTCACCTGGGTGACCCGTGCAGAGTTATGATGTCACAATGCACCCTTAGGCAGATCACAGACAAGGGTCTGTCACCTGGGTGACCCATGCGGAATTATCATGTCACAGTGCCCCTTAGGCAGATGACAGACAAGTGTCTGTCGCCTGGGAGAGCAGTGCAGGGTTATGATTTCACAATGCCCCCTTAGGCAGAGCACAGACAAGGGTCTGTCACCACGGTGACCAGTACAGAGTTATGACCTGACAATGCCCACTTAGGCGGATCACAGACAAGGGTCTGTCACTTGGGTGACCAGTGCAGAGTCATGATGTCACAATGCCGCCATAGGCAGATCACAGAAGTGGGCCTGTCACCTGGGTCCCCATTGCACAGTTTTGATGTCACAATGCCACCTTAGGCAGATCACAGACAAGGGTCTGTCACCTGGGTGACCAGTGCAGAGTTATGATGTCACAATGACCCCTTAGGCAGATAACGAACAAGGGTCTGTCGTAAGGGTGACGAGTGCAGTGTTGTGATGTCAAAATGCCCCCTTAGGCAGATCACAGACAAGGTTCTGTCGCCTGGGTGACCAGTGCAGAGTCCTGATATCACAATGCCCCCTTAGGCAGATCACAGAAAAGGGAATGTGACCTGGTTGCCCATTGCAGAGTTATGATGTCACAATGTCGCCTTAGGCACATCACAGACAAGCGCCTGTCACCTGGGTGACCAGTGCAGCATTATGATGTCACAATGACCCTTTGGCAGATCACAGACAAGGGTCTGTCACCTGGGGGACCGGTGCAGATTTATGATGTCCCAATGACTCCTTAGGCAGATCAAAGACAAGGGTCTGTCACCTGGGTGACCATTGCAGAGTTATGATGTCACAATGCCCCCTTAGGCAGATCACAGTCAAGAGTCTGCACCTGGGCGACCAGTGCGGAGTTATGATATCACAATGCCCCCTAAGGCAGATCACAGACAAGGGTCTGTCACCTGGGTGACCAGTGCGGAGTTATGATGTCACAATGCCCCCTTAGGCAGATCACAGACAAGGGTCTGTCTCCTGGGTGACCAGTGGTGTATTATGTTGTCACAATGACCCCTTAGGCAGATCACAGACAAGGGCCTGTCACCTGGGTGACCCGTGCAGTGTTATGATGTCACAATGCCCCCTTAGGCAGATCACAGTTAATGGACTGTCACCTGGGTGACCAGTGCAGAGTTATGATGTCACAATGCCCCCTTAGGCAGATCAAAGGAAAGGGTCTGTCACCTGGGTGACCAGTGCAGTGTTATCATTTCACAGTGCCCACTTAGGCAGATAAAATCCAGGGTCTGTCACCTCAGTGACCAGTGCAGAGTTATGACGTCACAATGACCCCTTAGGCTGATCAACGACCAGGGTCTGTCACCTGGGTGACCAGTGCAGAGTTCTCATGTCACAATGCTGCCTTAGGCAGATGAAAGAAAAGGGTGTGTCACCTGGGTGACTAGTGCAGTATTATGATGTCACAGTGACCCCTTAGGGAGATCAAAGACAAGGGTCTATCACCTGGATGACCAGGGCAGAGTTATGATGTCACTATGCCAACTTAGGCAGTTCACAGACAAGTGTCTGTCACCTGGGTGAGCAGTGCAGAATTATGATGTCACAATGCCCCCTTAGGCAGATAACAGATAAGGGTCTGTCACCTGGGTGACCATTGCAGAGTTATGATGTCACAATGACCCGTTAGGCAGATCAAAGACCAGGGTCTGTATCCTGGGTGACCAGTGAAGAGTTATGATGTCACAATACACCTTAGGCAGACCACAGACGAGGGTCTGTCACCTGGGTGACCAGTGCAGAGTTATGATGTCACAATGACCCCTTAGGCAGATTACAGACAAGGTTCTGTCACCTGGGTGACCAGTGCAGTGTTATGATGTCACAATGTCCCCTTAGGGAGATCACAGACAAGGGTCTGTCACCAGGGCCACAAGTGCAGAGTTAGGATGTCACAATGCTACCTTGGGCAGATGAAGGAAAAGGGTCTGTCACCTGGGTGACCAGTGCAGTGTTATGATGTCACAATGACCCCTTAGGCAGATCAAAGACAAGGGTCTGTCACCTGGATGACCAGGACAGAGTTATGATGTCCCAATGCTGCCTTAGGAAGATCACAGACAAGGGTCTATCACCTGGCTGAGCAGTGCAGAATTATGATGTCACAATGCCCCCTTAGGCAAAAAACAGACAAGGGTCTGTCACCTGGGTGACCCGTGAAGAGTAATGATGTCACAATGCACCCTTAGGCAGACCACAGACAATGGCTTGTCACCTGGGTGACCCGTGCAGAGTTATGATGTCACAATGCACCCTTAGGCAGATCACAGACAAGGGTCTGTCACCTGGGTGACCCATGCGGAATTATGATGTCACAGTGCCCCTTAGGCAGATGACAGACAAGTGTCTGTCGCCTGGGAGAGCAGTGCAGGGTTATGATTTCACAATGCCCCCTTAGGCAGAGCACAGACAAGGGTCTGTCACCACGGTGACCAGTACAGAGTTATGACCTGACAATGCCCACTTAGGCGGATCACAGACAAGGGTCTGTCACTTGGGTGACCAGTGCAGAGTCATGATGTCACAATGCCGCCATAGGCAGATCACAGAAGTGGGCCTGTCACCTGGGTCCCCATTGCACAGTTTTGATGTCACAATGCCACCTTAGGCAGATCACAGACAAGGGTCTGTCACCTGGGTGACCAGTGCAGAGTTATGATGTCACAATGACCCCTTAGGCAGATAACGAACAAGGGTCTGTCGTAAGGGTGACGAGTGCAGTGTTGTGATGTCAAAATGCCCCCTTAGGCAGATCACAGACAAGGTTCTGTCGCCTGGGTGACCAGTGCAGAGTCCTGATATCACAATGCCCCCTTAGGCAGATCACAGAAAAGGGAATGTGACCTGGTTGCCCATTGCAGAGTTATGATGTCACAATGTCGCCTTAGGCACATCACAGACAAGCGCCTGTCACCTGGGTGACCAGTGCAGCGTTATGATGTCACAATGACCCTTTGGCAGATCACAGACAAGGGTCTGTCACCTGGGGGACCGGTGCAGATTTATGATGTCCCAATGACTCCTTAGGCAGATCAAAGACAAGGGTCTGTCACCTGGGTGACCATTGCAGAGTTATGATGTCACAATGCCCCCTTAGGCAGATCACAGTCAAGAGTCTGCACCTGGGCGACCAGTGCGGAGTTATGATATCACAATGCCCCCTAAGGCAGATCACAGACAAGGGTCTGTCACCTGGGTGACCAGTGCGGAGTTATGATGTCACAATGCCCCCTTAGGCAGATCACAGACAAGGGTCTGTCTCCTGGGTGACCAGTGGTGTATTATGTTGTCACAATGACCCCTTAGGCAGATCACAGACAAGGGCCTGTCACCTGGGTGACCCGTGCAGTGTTATGATGTCACAATGCCCCCTTAGGCAGATCACAGTTAATGGACTGTCACCTGGGTGACCAGTGCAGAGTTATGATGTCACAATGCCCCCTTAGGCAGATCAAAGGAAAGGGTCTGTCACCTGGGTGACCAGTGCAGTGTTATCATTTCACAGTGCCCACTTAGGCAGATAAAATCCAGGGTCTGTCACCTCAGTGACCAGTGCAGAGTTATGACGTCACAATGACCCCTTAGGCTGATCAACGACCAGGGTCTGTCACCTGGGTGACCAGTGCAGAGTTCTCATGTCACAATGCTGCCTTAGGCAGATGAAAGAAAAGGGTGTGTCACCTGGGTGACTAGTGCAGTATTATGATGTCACAGTGACCCCTTAGGGAGATCAAAGACAAGGGTCTATCACCTGGATGACCAGGGCAGAGTTATGATGTCACTATGCCAACTTAGGCAGTTCACAGACAAGTGTCTGTCACCTGGGTGAGCAGTGCAGAATTATGATGTCACAATGCCCCCTTAGGCAGATAACAGATAAGGGTCTGTCACCTGGGTGACCATTGCAGAGTTATGATGTCACAATGACCCGTTAGGCAGATCAAAGACCAGGGTCTGTATCCTGGGTGACCAGTGAAGAGTTATGATGTCACAATACACCTTAGGCAGACCACAGACGAGGGTCTGTCACCTGGGTGACCAGTGCAGAGTTATGATGTCACAATGACCCCTTAGGCAGATTACAGACAAGGTTCTGTCACCTGGGTGACCAGTGCAGTGTTATGATGTCACAATGTCCCCTTAGGGAGATCACAGACAAGGGTCTGTCACCAGGGCCACAAGTGCAGAGTTAGGATGTCACAATGCTACCTTGGGCAGATGAAGGAAAAGGGTCTGTCACCTGGGTGACCAGTGCAGTGTTATGATGTCACAATGACCCCTTAGGCAGATCAAAGACAAGGGTCTGTCACCTGGATGACCAGGACAGAGTTATGATGTCCCAATGCTGCCTTAGGAAGATCACAGACAAGGGTCTATCACCTGGCTGAGCAGTGCAGAATTATGATGTCACAATGCCCCCTTAGGCAAAAAACAGACAAGGGTCTGTCACCTGGGTGACCCGTGAAGAGTAATGATGTCACAATGCACCCTTAGGCAGACCACAGACAATGGCTCGTCACCTGGGTGACCCGTGCAGAGTTATGATGTCACAATGCACCCTTAGGCAGATCACAGACAAGGGTCTGTCACCTGGGTGACCCATGCGGAATTATGATGTCACAGTGCCCCTTAGGCAGATGACAGACAAGTGTCTGTCGCCTGGGAGAGCAGTGCAGGGTTATGATTTCACAATGCCCCCTTAGGCAGAGCACAGACAAGGGTCTGTCACCACGGTGACCAGTACAGAGTTATGACCTGACAATGCCCACTTAGGCGGATCACAGACAAGGGTCTGTCACTTGGGTGACCAGTGCAGAGTCATGATGTCACAATGCCGCCATAGGCAGATCACAGAAGTGGGCCTGTCACCTGGGTCCCCATTGCACAGTTTTGATGTCACAATGCCACCTTAGGCAGATCACAGACAAGGGTCTGTCACCTGGGTGACCAGTGCAGAGTTATGATGTCACAATGACCCCTTAGGCAGATAACGAACAAGGGTCTGTCGTAAGGGTGACGAGTGCAGTGTTGTGATGTCAAAATGCCCCCTTAGGCAGATCACAGACAAGGTTCTGTCGCCTGGGTGACCAGTGCAGAGTCCTGATATCACAATGCCCCCTTAGGCAGATCACAGAAAAGGGAATGTGACCTGGTTGCCCATTGCAGAGTTATGATGTCACAATGTCGCCTTAGGCACATCACAGACAAGCGCCTGTCACCTGGGTGACCAGTGCAGCGTTATGATGTCACAATGACCCTTTGGCAGATCACAGACAAGGGTCTGTCACCTGGGGGACCGGTGCAGATTTATGATGTCCCAATGACTCCTTAGGCAGATCAAAGACAAGGGTCTGTCACCTGGGTGACCATTGCAGAGTTATGATGTCACAATGCCCCCTTAGGCAGATCACAGTCAAGAGTCTGCACCTGGGCGACCAGTGCGGAGTTATGATATCACAATGCCCCCTAAGGCAGATCACAGACAAGGGTCTGTCACCTGGGTGACCAGTGCGGAGTTATGATGTCACAATGCCCCCTTAGGCAGATCACAGACAAGGGTCTGTCTCCTGGGTGACCAGTGGTGTATTATGTTGTCACAATGACCCCTTAGGCAGATCACAGACAAGGGCCTGTCACCTGGGTGACCCGTGCAGTGTTATGATGTCACAATGCCCCCTTAGGCAGATCACAGTTAATGGACTGTCACCTGGGTGACCAGTGCAGAGTTATGATGTCACAATGCCCCCTTAGGCAGATCAAAGGAAAGGGTCTGTCACCTGGGTGACCAGTGCAGTGTTATCATTTCACAGTGCCCACTTAGGCAGATAAAATCCAGGGTCTGTCACCTCAGTGACCAGTGCAGAGTTATGACGTCACAATGACCCCTTAGGCTGATCAACGACCAGGGTCTGTCACCTGGGTGACCAGTGCAGAGTTCTCATGTCACAATGCTGCCTTAGGCAGATGAAAGAAAAGGGTGTGTCACCTGGGTGACTAGTGCAGTATTATGATGTCACAGTGACCCCTTAGGGAGATCAAAGACAAGGGTCTATCACCTGGATGACCAGGGCAGAGTTATGATGTCACTATGCCAACTTAGGCAGTTCACAGACAAGTGTCTGTCACCTGGGTGAGCAGTGCAGAATTATGATGTCACAATGCCCCCTTAGGCAGATAACAGATAAGGGTCTGTCACCTGGGTGACCATTGCAGAGTTATGATGTCACAATGACCCGTTAGGCAGATCAAAGACCAGGGTCTGTATCCTGGGTGACCAGTGAAGAGTTATGATGTCACAATACACCTTAGGCAGACCACAGACGAGGGTCTGTCACCTGGGTGACCAGTGCAGAGTTATGATGTCACAATGACCCCTTAGGCAGATTACAGACAAGGTTCTGTCACCTGGGTGACCAGTGCAGTGTTATGATGTCCCAATGTCCCCTTAGGGAGATCACAGACAAGGGTCTGTCACCAGGGCCACAAGTGCAGAGTTAGGATGTCACAATGCTACCTTGGGCAGATGAAGGAAAAGGGTCTGTCACCTGGGTGACCAGTGCAGTGTTATGATGTCACAATGACCCCTTAGGCAGATCAAAGACAAGGGTCTGTCACCTGGATGACCAGGACAGAGTTATGATGTCCCAATGCTGCCTTAGGAAGATCACAGACAAGGGTCTATCACCTGGCTGAGCAGTGCAGAATTATGATGTCACAATGCCCCCTTAGGCAAAAAACAGACAAGGGTCTGTCACCTGGGTGACCCGTGAAGAGTAATGATGTCACAATGCACCCTTAGGCAGACCACAGACAATGGCTTGTCACCTGGGTGACCCGTGCAGAGTTATGATGTCACAATGCACCCTTAGGCAGATCACAGACAAGGGTCTGTCACCTGGGTGACCCATGCGGAATTATGATGTCACAGTGCCCCTTAGGCAGATGACAGACAAGTGTCTGTCGCCTGGGAGAGCAGTGCAGGGTTATGATTTCACAATGCCCCCTTAGGCAGAGCACAGACAAGGGTCTGTCACCACGGTGACCAGTACAGAGTTATGACCTGACAATGCCCACTTAGGCGGATCACAGACAAGGGTCTGTCACTTGGGTGACCAGTGCAGAGTCATGATGTCACAATGCCGCCATAGGCAGATCACAGAAGTGGGCCTGTCACCTGGGTCCCCATTGCACAGTTTTGATGTCACAATGCCACCTTAGGCAGATCACAGACAAGGGTCTGTCACCTGGGTGACCAGTGCAGAGTTATGATGTCACAATGACCCCTTAGGCAGATAACGAACAAGGGTCTGTCGTAAGGGTGACGAGTGCAGTGTTGTGATGTCAAAATGCCCCCTTAGGCAGATCACAGACAAGGTTCTGTCGCCTGGGTGACCAGTGCAGAGTCCTGATATCACAATGCCCCCTTAGGCAGATCACAGAAAAGGGAATGTGACCTGGTTGCCCATTGCAGAGTTATGATGTCACAATGTCGCCTTAGGCACATCACAGACAAGCGCCTGTCACCTGGGTGACCAGTGCAGCGTTATGATGTCACAATGACCCTTTGGCAGATCACAGACAAGGGTCTGTCACCTGGGGGACCGGTGCAGATTTATGATGTCCCAATGACTCCTTAGGCAGATCAAAGACAAGGGTCTGTCACCTGGGTGACCATTGCAGAGTTATGATGTCACAATGCCCCCTTAGGCAGATCACAGTCAAGAGTCTGCACCTGGGCGACCAGTGCGGAGTTATGATATCACAATGCCCCCTAAGGCAGATCACAGACAAGGGTCTGTCACCTGGGTGACCAGTGCGGAGTTATGATGTCACAATGCCCCCTTAGGCAGATCACAGACAAGGGTCTGTCTCCTGGGTGACCAGTGGTGTATTATGTTGTCACAATGACCCCTTAGGCAGATCACAGACAAGGGCCTGTCACCTGGGTGACCCGTGCAGTGTTATGATGTCACAATGCCCCCTTAGGCAGATCACAGTTAATGGACTGTCACCTGGGTGACCAGTGCAGAGTTATGATGTCACAATGCCCCCTTAGGCAGATCAAAGAAAAGGGTCTGTCACCTGGGTGACCAGTGCAGTGTTATCATTTCACAGTGCCCACTTAGGCAGATAAAATCCAGGGTCTGTCACCTCAGTGACCAGTGCAGAGTTATGACGTCACAATGACCCCTTAGGCTGATCAACGACCAGGGTCTGTCACCTGGGTGACCAGTGCAGAGTTCTCATGTCACAATGCTGCCTTAGGCAGATGAAAGAAAAGGGTGTGTCACCTGGGTGACTAGTGCAGTATTATGATGTCACAGTGACCCCTTAGGGAGATCAAAGACAAGGGTCTATCACCTGGATGACCAGGGCAGAGTTATGATGTCACTATGCCAACTTAGGCAGTTCACAGACAAGTGTCTGTCACCTGGGTGAGCAGTGCAGAATTATGATGTCACAATGCCCCCTTAGGCAGATAACAGATAAGGGTCTGTCACCTGGGTGACCATTGCAGAGTTATGATGTCACAATGACCCGTTAGGCAGATCAAAGACCAGGGTCTGTATCCTGGGTGACCAGTGAAGAGTTATGATGTCACAATACACCTTAGGCAGACCACAGACGAGGGTCTGTCACCTGGGTGACCAGTGCAGAGTTATGATGTCACAATGACCCCTTAGGCAGATTACAGACAAGGTTCTGTCACCTGGGTGACCAGTGCAGTGTTATGATGTCACAATGTCCCCTTAGGGAGATCACAGACAAGGGTCTGTCACCAGGGCCACAAGTGCAGAGTTAGGATGTCACAATGCTACCTTGGGCAGATGAAGGAAAAGGGTCTGTCACCTGGGTGACCAGTGCAGTGTTATGATGTCACAATGACCCCTTAGGCAGATCAAAGACAAGGGTCTGTCACCTGGATGACCAGGACAGAGTTATGATGTCCCAATGCTGCCTTAGGAAGATCACAGACAAGGGTCTATCACCTGGCTGAGCAGTGCAGAATTATGATGTCACAATGCCCCCTTAGGCAAAAAACAGACAAGGGTCTGTCACCTGGGTGACCCGTGAAGAGTAATGATGTCACAATGCACCCTTAGGCAGACCACAGACAATGGCTTGTCACCTGGGTGACCCGTGCAGAGTTATGATGTCACAATGCACCCTTAGGCAGATCACAGACAAGGGTCTGTCACCTGGGTGACCCATGCGGAATTATGATGTCACAGTGCCCCTTAGGCAGATGACAGACAAGTGTCTGTCGCCTGGGAGAGCAGTGCAGGGTTATGATTTCACAATGCCCCCTTAGGCAGAGCACAGACAAGGGTCTGTCACCACGGTGACCAGTACAGAGTTATGACCTGACAATGCCCACTTAGGCGGATCACAGACAAGGGTCTGTCACTTGGGTGACCAGTGCAGAGTCATGATGTCACAATGCCGCCATAGGCAGATCACAGAAGTGGGCCTGTCACCTGGGTCCCCATTGCACAGTTTTGATGTCACAATGCCACCTTAGGCAGATCACAGACAAGGGTCTGTCACCTGGGTGACCAGTGCAGAGTTATGATGTCACAATGACCCCTTAGGCAGATAACGAACAAGGGTCTGTCGTAAGGGTGACGAGTGCAGTGTTGTGATGTCAAAATGCCCCCTTAGGCAGATCACAGACAAGGTTCTGTCGCCTGGGTGACCAGTGCAGAGTCCTGATATCACAATGCCCACTTAGGCAGATCACAGAAAAGGGAATGTGACCTGGTTGCCCATTGCAGAGTTATGATGTCACAATGTCGCCTTAGGCACATCACAGACAAGCGCCTGTCACCTGGGTGACCAGTGCAGCGTTATGATGTCACAATGACCCTTTGGCAGATCACAGACAAGGGTCTGTCACCTGGGGGACCGGTGCAGATTTATGATGTCCCAATGACTCCTTAGGCAGATCAAAGACAAGGGTCTGTCACCTGGGTGACCATTGCAGAGTTATGATGTCACAATGCCCCCTTAGGCAGATCAGAGACAAGGGTCTGTCACCTTGGTTACCAGCGCAGAGTTATGATGTGACAATGCCCACTTATGGAGATCAAAGACAATGGTCTATCACCAGGGTGACCCGTGCAGAGTTATGATGTCACAATGCAACCTTTGGCAGATCACAGACAAGTGTCTGTCACCTGCGTGTCCCGTGCAGAGTTATGAATTCACAATGCCCCCTTAGGCAGATCAAAGACAAGGGTCCGTCACCTTGGTGACAAATTCAGAGTTATGATGTCACAATGCCCCCTTAGGCAGATCACAGACAAGGGTCTGTCACCTGGGTGACCAGTGCAGAATCATGATGTCACAATGCCCTTTAGGCAGCTCACAGACAAGGGTCTGTCACCTGGGTGACCAGTGCAGTGTTATGATGTCACAATGCCCCCTTAGGCTGATCACTTACAAGGGTCTTTCACATGGGTGACCAGTGCAGATTTATGATCAGAATGCCTCCTTAGGACGATCACAGTCAAGGGCCTGTCACCAAGGTGCCCAAGGCTGAGTTATGATGTCACAATACCCCCTTAGGCAGATCACAGACAACGGCCTGTCACCTGGGTGACCAGTGCAGAGTTATGATGTCACAATGCCCCTTTAGGCAGATGAAAGACAAGGGCCTGTCACCTGGGTGCCCAGTGCAGAGTTATGATGTCACAATGCCCGCTTAGGGAGATCACAGACAAGAGCCTGTCTCCGGGGAGACCAGGGAAGAGTTAAGATGTGACAATGCCCCCTTAGGCAGATCACAGAAAAGGTCCTGTCACCTGGGTGACCAGTGCCTTGTTATTATGTCACAATGCCCCCTTAGGCAGATCACAGACAAGGGCCTGTCACGTGGGTGAGCGGTGCAGAGTTGTGATGTCACAATGCCCCCTTAGGCAGATCACAGACCAGGGCCTGTCAGTTGGGTGACCCTCGCAGTGTTATGATGTCACTAGGCCCCTTAGGCATATCAAAGACAAGGGCCAGTCACCTAGGTGAACAGTGCAGAGTTATGATGTCACAATGCCACCTTAGGCAGATCAGAAAGAAGGACCTGTCACCTGAGTTAGCAGTGCAGTGTTATGATGTCACAATTCCCCCTTAGGTGGATCACAGACTAGGGTCTGTCACCTGGGTAACCAGTGCAGAATTACGATGTCACAATGCCCCCTTAGGCAGATCACACACAAGGGTCTGTCACCTGGGTGAGCAGTGCAGAATTATGATGTCACAATGCCCCTATAGGCAGATAACAGATAAGGGTCGGTCACCTGCGTGACCAGTGCAGAGTTATGATGTCACAATGCCCCCTTAGTGAGATCTCTGTCAAGGATCCCACACCTGGTTGACCAGTGCACAGTTATGATGTCACAACGCCCCCTGAGGCAGATCACAGACAGGGGTCTGTCACCACGGTGACCAGTGCAGAGTTATGATGTCACAATTCCCAATTAGGCAGATCACAGACAAGGGTCTGTCACATGGGTGACCAGTGCAGAGTCATGATGTCACAATGCTGCCTAAGGCAGATCACAGAAATGGGCCTGTCACCTGGGTCCCAATTGCACAGTTATGATGTCACAATGCCACCTTAGGCAGATCACAGACAAGGGTCTGTAACCTGGCAGAGCAGTACAGAATTATGATGTCACAATGCCCCCTTAGGGAAAAGACAGACAAGGGTCTGTCACCTGGGTGACCCGTGAAGAGTTATGATGTCACAATGCACCCTTATCCAGAACACAGACAATGGCTTGTCACCTGGATGACCCGTGCAGAGTTATGATGTCACAATGCACCCTTAGGCAGATCACAGACAAGGGTCTGTCACCTGGGTGACCCATGCGGAATTATGATGTCACAGTGCCCCTTAGGCAGATGACAGACAAGTGTCTGTCACCTGGGTGAGCAGTGCAGGGTTGTGATTTCACAATGCCCCCTTAGGCAGATCACAGACAAGGGTCTTTCACCTGGGTGAGCAATGCAGAGTTATGATGTCACAATGCCACATTAGGGAGATCACAGACAATGGTTCGTCTCCTGGTTGACCAGTGCACTGTTGTGATGTTACAATGCCCCTTAAGCAGATCACAGACAAGGGTCTGTCACCACGGTGACCAGTGCAGAGTTATGACGTCACAATGCCCACTTAGGCAGATCAAATACAAGGGTCTGTAGCTTGGGTGACCAGTGCAGAGTCATGATGTCACAATGCCGCCTTAGGCAGATCACAGAAATGGGCCTGTCACCTGGGTCCCCATTGCAGAGTTTTGGTGTCACAATGCCACGTTAGGCAGATCACAGACAAGGATCTGTCACCTGGGTGACCAGTGCAGAGTTATGATGTCACAATGACCCCTTAGGCAGATAACGAACAAGGGTCTGTCGTAAGGGTGACGAGTGCAGTGTTGTGATGTCAAAATGCCCTCTTAGGCAGATCAAAGACAAGGTTCTGTCGCCTGGGTGACCAGTGCAGAGTCCTGATGTCACAATGCCCCCTTAGGCAGATCACAGAAAAGGGAATGTGACCTGGTTGCCCATTGCAGAGTTATGATGTCAGAATGCCGCCTTAGACACATCACAGACAAGCGTCTGTCACCTGGGTGACTAGTGCAGCGTTATGATGTCACAATGACCCTTAGGCAGATCACAGACAAGGGTCTGTCACCTGGGGGACCAGTGCAGATTTATGATGTCCCAATGACTCCTTAGGCAGATCAAAGACAAGGGTCTGTCACTTGGGTGACCATTGCAGAGTTATGATGTCACAATGCCCCCTTAGGCAGATCAGAGACAAGGGTCTGTCACCTTGGTGACCAGCGCAGAGTTATGATGTGACAATGCCCACTTATGGAGATCAAAGACAATGGTCTATCACCATGGTGACCCGTGCAGAGTTATGATGCCACAATGCACCCTTTGGCAGATCACAGACAAGGGTCTGTCACCTAGGTGACCTGTGCAGAGTTATGATATCACAATGCCCCCGTAGGCGGATCACAGACAACGGTCAGTCACCTGGGTGACAAGTGCAGTGTTATGATGTCACAATGCCCCCTTAGGCAGATAACAGACAAGGGCATGTCACCTGGGTGCCCAGTGAAGAGTTATAATGTCACAATGCCCCCTTATGCACATCACATACTAGGGACTGTCACCTCGGTGACCAGTGCAGAATTATGATGTCAAAATGCCCTCTCAGGCAGACCAAACACAGGGGTCTGTCACCTGGGTCACCAGTGCAGACTTATGATGTCACAATGCCCCTTAGGCAGATCACAGACAAGAGTCTGTCACCTGGGTGACCCGTGCAGGGTTATGATGTCAGTATGCCCCCTTATGCAGAACACGGTCAAGGGTCTGCTACCTGGGTGATGTGTGCAGTGTTATGATGTCACATTGCCCCCTTAGGCAGATCACAGACAAGTGTCTGTCACCTGCGTGACCCGTGCAGAGTTATGAATTCACAATGCCCCCATAAGCAGATCACAGACAAGGGTCAGTCACCTTTGTGACAAATTCAGAGTTATGAAGTCACAATGCCCCCTTAGGCAGATCACAGACAAGGGTCTGTCACCTGGGTGACCCATGCAGAATTATGATGTCACAATGCCCCTTAGGCAGATCACAGACAAGGGCCTGTAACAAAGGTGCCCAAGGCTGAGTTATGATGTCACAATGCCCCCTTAGGCAGATCACAGACCAGGGCCTGTCAGCTGGGTGACCCGCGCAGTTTTATGATGTCACTATGCCCCCTTAGGCATATCAAAAACAAGGGCCAGTCACCTGGGTGAACAGTGCAGAGTTATGATGTCACAATGCCACCTTAGGCAGATTAGAGACAAGGACCTGTCATCTGTGTTAGCAGTACAGTATTATGATGTCACAATGCCCCCTTAGGCGGATCACAGACAAGGGTCTGTCACCTGGGTGACCAGTGCAGAATTACGATGTCACAATGCCCCCTTAGGCAGATCACACACAAGGGTCTTTCACCTAGGTGAGCAGTGCAGAATTATGATGTCACAATGCCCCCTTACACAGATAACAGATATGGGTCTGTCACCTGCGTGACCAGTGCAGAGTTATGATGTCACAATGCCCCCTTAGTGAGATCTCAGTCAAGGATCCCACAACTGGTTGACCAGTGCACAGTTATGGTGTCACAACGCCCCCTGAGGCAGATCACAGACAAGGGTCTGTCACCACGGTGACCAGTGCAGAGTTATGATGTCACAATGCCCAATTAGGCAGATCACAGACAAGGGTCTGTCACATGGGTGACCAGTGCAGAGTCATGATGTCACAATGCTGTCTTAGGCAGATCACAGAAATGGGCCTGTCACCTGGGTCCCCATTGCACAGTTATGATGTCAGAATGCCACCTTAGGCAGATCACAGACAAGGGTCTGTCACCTTGGTGACCAGCACAGAGTTACGATGTCACAATGCCCCCTTATGTAGATCAAAACAAGGGTCTATCACCAGGGTGACCCGTGCAGTGTTATGATGTCACAAAGCTGCCTTAGGCAGATCACAGACAAGCGTCTGTCACCTGGGACAACAGTGCGGAGTTATGATGTCACAATGCCCCCTTAGGAGATCACAGACAAAGGCTTGTCACCTGGGTGACCCGTGCAGAGTTAAGATGTCACAATGCACCCTTAGGCAGATCACAGACAAGGGTCTGTACCCTGGGTGACCAGTGCAGAATTATGATGTCACAATGCCCCTTAGGCTGATGATAGACAAGTGTCTGCCACCTGGGTGACCAGTGCAGAGTTATGATTTCATAATGCCCCCTTAGGCAGATCAAAGACAAGGGTCTGTCACCTGGGTGACCATTGCAGAGTTATGAGGTCACAATGACCCCTTAGGCAGATCAAAGACCAGGGTCTGTCACCTGGGTGACGAGTGAAGAGTTATGATGTCACAATACCCCTTAGGCAGACCACAGACGAGGGTCTGTCACCTGGGTGACCAGTGCAGGGTTATGATGTCACAATGACCCCTTAGGCAGATTACAGACAAGGTTCTGTCAGCTGGGTGACCAGTGCAGTGTTATGATGTCACAATGCCCCCTTAGGGAGATCACAGACAAGGGTCTGTCACCTGGTCCACAAGTGCAGAGTTAGGATGTCACAATGCTCCCTTGGGCAGATGAAGGAAAAGGGTCTGTCACCTCCGTGACTGGTGCAGTGTTATGATGTCACAATGACCCCTTAGGCAGATCAAAGACAAGGGTCTGTCACCTGGATGACCAGGGCAGAGTTATGATGTCCCAATGCTGCCTTAGGAAGATCAAAGACAAGGGTCTGTCACCTGGCAGAGCAGTACAGAATTATGATGTCACAATGCCACCTTAGGCAAAAAACAGACAAGGGTCTGTCACCTGGGTGACCCGTGAAGAGTTATGATGCCACAATGCACCCTTAGGCAGATCACAGACAATGGCTTGTCACCTGGGTGACCCGTGTGAGTTATGATGTCACAATGCAGCCTTAGGCAGATCACAGACAAGGGTCTGTCACCTGGGTGACCCATGCGGAATTACGATGTCACAGTGCCCCTTAGGCAGATCACAGACAAGTGTCTGTCACCTGGGTGAGCAGTGCAGGGTTATGATTTCACAATGCCCCCTTAGACAGATCACAGACAAGGGTCTTTCACCTGGGTGTGCAATGCAGAGTTATGATGTCACAATGCCCCCTTAGGGAGATCACAGAGAATGGTTCGTCCCCTGGTTGACCAGTGTGCAGTTGTGATGTTACAATGCCCCTTAGGCAGATCACAGACAAGGGTCTGTCATCACGGTGACCAGTGCAGAGTTATGACGTCACAATACCCACCTAGGCAGATCAAAGACAAGGGTCTGCCACTTGGGTGACCAGTGCAGAGTCATGATGTCACAATGCCGCCTTAGGCAGATCACAGAAATGGGCCTGTCACCTGGGTCCCCATTGCACAGTTTTGATGTCACAATGCCACCTTAGGCTGATCACAGACAAGGGTCAGTCACCTTGGTGACAAATTCAGAGTTATGATGTCACAATCCTCCTTAGGCTGATCACAGACAAGGGTCTGTCACCTGGGTGACCAGTGCAGAGTTATGATGTCACAATGACCCCTTAGGCAGATTACAGACAAGGTTCTGTCACCTGGGTGACCAGTGCAGTGTTATGATGTCACAATGTCCCCTTAGGGAGATCACAGACAAGGGTCTGTCACCAGGGCCACAAGTGCAGAGTTAGGATGTCACAATGCTACCTTGGGCAGATGAAGGAAAAGGGTCTGTCACCTGGGTGACCAGTGCAGTGTTATGATGTCACAATGACCCCTTAGGCAGATCAAAGACAAGGGTCTGTCACCTGGATGACCAGGACAGAGTTATGATGTCCCAATGCTGCCTTAGGAAGATCACAGACAAGGGTCTATCACCTGGCTGAGCAGTGCAGAATTATGATGTCACAATGCCCCCTTAGGCAAAAAACAGACAAGGGTCTGTCACCTGGGTGACCCGTGAAGAGTAATGATGTCACAATGCACCCTTAGGCAGACCACAGACAATGGCTTGTCACCTGGGTGACCCGTGCAGAGTTATGATGTCACAATGCACCCTTAGGCAGATCACAGACAAGGGTCTGTCACCTGGGTGACCCATGCGGAATTATGATGTCACAGTGCCCCTTAGGCAGATGACAGACAAGTGTCTGTCGCCTGGGAGAGCAGTGCAGGGTTATGATTTCACAATGCCCCCTTAGGCAGAGCACAGACAAGGGTCTGTCACCACGGTGACCAGTACAGAGTTATGACCTGACAATGCCCACTTAGGCGGATCACAGACAAGGGTCTGTCACTTGGGTGACCAGTGCAGAGTCATGATGTCACAATGCCGCCATAGGCAGATCACAGAAGTGGGCCTGTCACCTGGGTCCCCATTGCACAGTTTTGATGTCACAATGCCACCTTAGGCAGATCACAGACAAGGGTCTGTCACCTGGGTGACCAGTGCAGAGTTATGATGTCACAATGACCCCTTAGGCAGATAACGAACAAGGGTCTGTCGTAAGGGTGACGAGTGCAGTGTTGTGATGTCAAAATGCCCCCTTAGGCAGATCACAGACAAGGTTCTGTCGCCTGGGTGACCAGTGCAGAGTCCTGATATCACAATGCCCACTTAGGCAGATCACAGAAAAGGGAATGTGACCTGGTTGCCCATTGCAGAGTTATGATGTCACAATGTCGCCTTAGGCACATCACAGACAAGCGCCTGTCACCTGGGTGACCAGTGCAGCGTTATGATGTCACAATGACCCTTTGGCAGATCACAGACAAGGGTCTGTCACCTGGGGGACCGGTGCAGATTTATGATGTCCCAATGACTCCTTAGGCAGATCAAAGACAAGGGTCTGTCACCTGGGTGACCATTGCAGAGTTATGATGTCACAATGCCCCCTTAGGCAGATCAGAGACAAGGGTCTGTCACCTTGGTTACCAGCGCAGAGTTATGATGTGACAATGCCCACTTATGGAGATCAAAGACAATGGTCTATCACCAGGGTGACCCGTGCAGAGTTATGATGTCACAATGCAACCTTTGGCAGATCACAGACAAGTGTCTGTCACCTGCGTGTCCCGTGCAGAGTTATGAATTCACAATGCCCCCTTAGGCAGATCAAAGACAAGGGTCCGTCACCTTGGTGACAAATTCAGAGTTATGATGTCACAATGCCCCCTTAGGCAGATCACAGACAAGGGTCTGTCACCTGGGTGACCAGTGCAGAATCATGATGTCACAATGCCCTTTAGGCAGCTCACAGACAAGGGTCTGTCACCTGGGTGACCAGTGCAGTGTTATGATGTCACAATGCCCCCTTAGGCTGATCACTTACAAGGGTCTTTCACATGGGTGACCAGTGCAGATTTATGATCAGAATGCCTCCTTAGGACGATCACAGTCAAGGGCCTGTCACCAAGGTGCCCAAGGCTGAGTTATGATGTCACAATACCCCCTTAGGCAGATCACAGACAACGGCCTGTCACCTGGGTGACCAGTGCAGAGTTATGATGTCACAATGCCCCTTTAGGCAGATGAAAGACAAGGGCCTGTCACCTGGGTGCCCAGTGCAGAGTTATGATGTCACAATGCCCGCTTAGGGAGATCACAGACAAGAGCCTGTCTCCGGGGAGACCAGGGAAGAGTTAAGATGTGACAATGCCCCCTTAGGCAGATCACAGAAAAGGTCCTGTCACCTGGGTGACCAGTGCCTTGTTATTATGTCACAATGCCCCCTTAGGCAGATCACAGACAAGGGCCTGTCACGTGGGTGAGCGGTGCAGAGTTGTGATGTCACAATGCCCCCTTAGGCAGATCACAGACCAGGGCCTGTCAGTTGGGTGACCCTCGCAGTGTTATGATGTCACTAGGCCCCTTAGGCATATCAAAGACAAGGGCCAGTCACCTAGGTGAACAGTGCAGAGTTATGATGTCACAATGCCACCTTAGGCAGATCAGAAAGAAGGACCTGTCACCTGAGTTAGCAGTGCAGTGTTATGATGTCACAATTCCCCCTTAGGTGGATCACAGACTAGGGTCTGTCACCTGGGTAACCAGTGCAGAATTACGATGTCACAATGCCCCCTTAGGCAGATCACACACAAGGGTCTGTCACCTGGGTGAGCAGTGCAGAATTATGATGTCACAATGCCCCTATAGGCAGATAACAGATAAGGGTCGGTCACCTGCGTGACCAGTGCAGAGTTATGATGTCACAATGCCCCCTTAGTGAGATCTCTGTCAAGGATCCCACACCTGGTTGACCAGTGCACAGTTATGATGTCACAACGCCCCCTGAGGCAGATCACAGACAGGGGTCTGTCACCACGGTGACCAGTGCAGAGTTATGATGTCACAATTCCCAATTAGGCAGATCACAGACAAGGGTCTGTCACATGGGTGACCAGTGCAGAGTCATGATGTCACAATGCTGCCTAAGGCAGATCACAGAAATGGGCCTGTCACCTGGGTCCCAATTGCACAGTTATGATGTCACAATGCCACCTTAGGCAGATCACAGACAAGGGTCTGTAACCTGGCAGAGCAGTACAGAATTATGATGTCACAATGCCCCCTTAGGGAAAAGACAGACAAGGGTCTGTCACCTGGGTGACCCGTGAAGAGTTATGATGTCACAATGCACCCTTATCCAGAACACAGACAATGGCTTGTCACCTGGATGACCCGTGCAGAGTTATGATGTCACAATGCACCCTTAGGCAGATCACAGACAAGGGTCTGTCACCTGGGTGACCCATGCGGAATTATGATGTCACAGTGCCCCTTAGGCAGATGACAGACAAGTGTCTGTCACCTGGGTGAGCAGTGCAGGGTTGTGATTTCACAATGCCCCCTTAGGCAGATCACAGACAAGGGTCTTTCACCTGGGTGAGCAATGCAGAGTTATGATGTCACAATGCCACATTAGGGAGATCACAGACAATGGTTCGTCTCCTGGTTGACCAGTGCACTGTTGTGATGTTACAATGCCCCTTAAGCAGATCACAGACAAGGGTCTGTCACCACGGTGACCAGTGCAGAGTTATGACGTCACAATGCCCACTTAGGCAGATCAAATACAAGGGTCTGTAGCTTGGGTGACCAGTGCAGAGTCATGATGTCACAATGCCGCCTTAGGCAGATCACAGAAATGGGCCTGTCACCTGGGTCCCCATTGCAGAGTTTTGGTGTCACAATGCCACGTTAGGCAGATCACAGACAAGGATCTGTCACCTGGGTGACCAGTGCAGAGTTATGATGTCACAATGACCCCTTAGGCAGATAACGAACAAGGGTCTGTCGTAAGGGTGACGAGTGCAGTGTTGTGATGTCAAAATGCCCTCTTAGGCAGATCAAAGACAAGGTTCTGTCGCCTGGGTGACCAGTGCAGAGTCCTGATGTCACAATGCCCCCTTAGGCAGATCACAGAAAAGGGAATGTGACCTGGTTGCCCATTGCAGAGTTATGATGTCAGAATGCCGCCTTAGACACATCACAGACAAGCGTCTGTCACCTGGGTGACTAGTGCAGCGTTATGATGTCACAATGACCCTTAGGCAGATCACAGACAAGGGTCTGTCACCTGGGGGACCAGTGCAGATTTATGATGTCCCAATGACTCCTTAGGCAGATCAAAGACAAGGGTCTGTCACTTGGGTGACCATTGCAGAGTTATGATGTCACAATGCCCCCTTAGGCAGATCAGAGACAAGGGTCTGTCACCTTGGTGACCAGCGCAGAGTTATGATGTGACAATGCCCACTTATGGAGATCAAAGACAATGGTCTATCACCATGGTGACCCGTGCAGAGTTATGATGCCACAATGCACCCTTTGGCAGATCACAGACAAGGGTCTGTCACCTAGGTGACCTGTGCAGAGTTATGATATCACAATGCCCCCGTAGGCGGATCACAGACAACGGTCAGTCACCTGGGTGACAAGTGCAGTGTTATGATGTCACAATGCCCCCTTAGGGAGATCACAGAGAATGGTTCGTCCCCTGGTTGACCAGTGTGCAGTTGTGATGTTACAATGCCCCTTAGGCAGATCACAGACAAGGGTCTGTCACCACGGTGACCAGTGCAGAGTTATGACGTCACAATACCCACCTAGGCAGATCAAAGACAAGGGTCTGCCACTTGGGTGACCAGTGCAGAGTCATGATGTCACAATGCCGCCTTAGGCAGATCACAGAAATGGGCCTGTCACCTGGGTCCCCATTGCACAGTTTTGATGTCACAATGCCACCTTAGGCTGATCACAGACAAGGGTCAGTCACCTTGGTGACAAATTCAGAGTTATGATGTCACAATCCTCCTTAGGCTGATCACAGACAAGGGTCTGTCACCTGGGTGACCAGTGCAGAGTTATGATGTCACAATGACCCCTTAGGCAGATTACAGACAAGGTTCTGTCACCTGGGTGACCAGTGCAGTGTTATGATGTCACAATGTCCCCTTAGGGAGATCACAGACAAGGGTCTGTCACCAGGGCCACAAGTGCAGAGTTAGGATGTCACAATGCTACCTTGGGCAGATGAAGGAAAAGGGTCTGTCACCTGGGTGACCAGTGCAGTGTTATGATGTCACAATGACCCCTTAGGCAGATCAAAGACAAGGGTCTGTCACCTGGATGACCAGGACAGAGTTATGATGTCCCAATGCTGCCTTAGGAAGATCACAGACAAGGGTCTATCACCTGGCTGAGCAGTGCAGAATTATGATGTCACAATGCCCCCTTAGGCAAAAAACAGACAAGGGTCTGTCACCTGGGTGACCCGTGAAGAGTAATGATGTCACAATGCACCCTTAGGCAGACCACAGACAATGGCTTGTCACCTGGGTGACCCGTGCAGAGTTATGATGTCACAATGCACCCTTAGGCAGATCACAGACAAGGGTCTGTCACCTGGGTGACCCATGCGGAATTATGATGTCACAGTGCCCCTTAGGCAGATGACAGACAAGTGTCTGTCGCCTGGGAGAGCAGTGCAGGGTTATGATTTCACAATGCCCCCTTAGGCAGAGCACAGACAAGGGTCTGTCACCACGGTGACCAGTACAGAGTTATGACCTGACAATGCCCACTTAGGCGGATCACAGACAAGGGTCTGTCACTTGGGTGACCAGTGCAGAGTCATGATGTCACAATGCCGCCATAGGCAGATCACAGAAGTGGGCCTGTCACCTGGGTCCCCATTGCACAGTTTTGATGTCACAATGCCACCTTAGGCAGATCACAGACAAGGGTCTGTCACCTGGGTGACCAGTGCAGAGTTATGATGTCACAATGACCCCTTAGGCAGATAACGAACAAGGGTCTGTCGTAAGGGTGACGAGTGCAGTGTTGTGATGTCAAAATGCCCCCTTAGGCAGATCACAGACAAGGTTCTGTCGCCTGGGTGACCAGTGCAGAGTCCTGATATCACAATGCCCACTTAGGCAGATCACAGAAAAGGGAATGTGACCTGGTTGCCCATTGCAGAGTTATGATGTCACAATGTCGCCTTAGGCACATCACAGACAAGCGCCTGTCACCTGGGTGACCAGTGCAGCGTTATGATGTCACAATGACCCTTTGGCAGATCACAGACAAGGGTCTGTCACCTGGGGGACCGGTGCAGATTTATGATGTCCCAATGACTCCTTAGGCAGATCAAAGACAAGGGTCTGTCACCTGGGTGACCATTGCAGAGTTATGATGTCACAATGCCCCCTTAGGCAGATCAGAGACAAGGGTCTGTCACCTTGGTTACCAGCGCAGAGTTATGATGTGACAATGCCCACTTATGGAGATCAAAGACAATGGTCTATCACCAGGGTGACCCGTGCAGAGTTATGATGTCACAATGCAACCTTTGGCAGATCACAGACAAGTGTCTGTCACCTGCGTGTCCCGTGCAGAGTTATGAATTCACAATGCCCCCTTAGGCAGATCAAAGACAAGGGTCCGTCACCTTGGTGACAAATTCAGAGTTATGATGTCACAATGCCCCCTTAGGCAGATCACAGACAAGGGTCTGTCACCTGGGTGACCAGTGCAGAATCATGATGTCACAATGCCCTTTAGGCAGCTCACAGACAAGGGTCTGTCACCTGGGTGACCAGTGCAGTGTTATGATGTCACAATGCCCCCTTAGGCTGATCACTTACAAGGGTCTTTCACATGGGTGACCAGTGCAGATTTATGATCAGAATGCCTCCTTAGGACGATCACAGTCAAGGGCCTGTCACCAAGGTGCCCAAGGCTGAGTTATGATGTCACAATACCCCCTTAGGCAGATCACAGACAACGGCCTGTCACCTGGGTGACCAGTGCAGAGTTATGATGTCACAATGCCCCTTTAGGCAGATGAAAGACAAGGGCCTGTCACCTGGGTGCCCAGTGCAGAGTTATGATGTCACAATGCCCGCTTAGGGAGATCACAGACAAGAGCCTGTCTCCGGGGAGACCAGGGAAGAGTTAAGATGTGACAATGCCCCCTTAGGCAGATCACAGAAAAGGTCCTGTCACCTGGGTGACCAGTGCCTTGTTATTATGTCACAATGCCCCCTTAGGCAGATCACAGACAAGGGCCTGTCACGTGGGTGAGCGGTGCAGAGTTGTGATGTCACAATGCCCCCTTAGGCAGATCACAGACCAGGGCCTGTCAGTTGGGTGACCCTCGCAGTGTTATGATGTCACTAGGCCCCTTAGGCATATCAAAGACAAGGGCCAGTCACCTAGGTGAACAGTGCAGAGTTATGATGTCACAATGCCACCTTAGGCAGATCAGAAAGAAGGACCTGTCACCTGAGTTAGCAGTGCAGTGTTATGATGTCACAATTCCCCCTTAGGTGGATCACAGACTAGGGTCTGTCACCTGGGTAACCAGTGCAGAATTACGATGTCACAATGCCCCCTTAGGCAGATCACACACAAGGGTCTGTCACCTGGGTGAGCAGTGCAGAATTATGATGTCACAATGCCCCTATAGGCAGATAACAGATAAGGGTCGGTCACCTGCGTGACCAGTGCAGAGTTATGATGTCACAATGCCCCCTTAGTGAGATCTCTGTCAAGGATCCCACACCTGGTTGACCAGTGCACAGTTATGATGTCACAACGCCCCCTGAGGCAGATCACAGACAGGGGTCTGTCACCACGGTGACCAGTGCAGAGTTATGATGTCACAATTCCCAATTAGGCAGATCACAGACAAGGGTCTGTCACATGGGTGACCAGTGCAGAGTCATGATGTCACAATGCTGCCTAAGGCAGATCACAGAAATGGGCCTGTCACCTGGGTCCCAATTGCACAGTTATGATGTCACAATGCCACCTTAGGCAGATCACAGACAAGGGTCTGTAACCTGGCAGAGCAGTACAGAATTATGATGTCACAATGCCCCCTTAGGGAAAAGACAGACAAGGGTCTGTCACCTGGGTGACCCGTGAAGAGTTATGATGTCACAATGCACCCTTATCCAGAACACAGACAATGGCTTGTCACCTGGATGACCCGTGCAGAGTTATGATGTCACAATGCACCCTTAGGCAGATCACAGACAAGGGTCTGTCACCTGGGTGACCCATGCGGAATTATGATGTCACAGTGCCCCTTAGGCAGATGACAGACAAGTGTCTGTCACCTGGGTGAGCAGTGCAGGGTTGTGATTTCACAATGCCCCCTTAGGCAGATCACAGACAAGGGTCTTTCACCTGGGTGAGCAATGCAGAGTTATGATGTCACAATGCCACATTAGGGAGATCACAGACAATGGTTCGTCTCCTGGTTGACCAGTGCACTGTTGTGATGTTACAATGCCCCTTAAGCAGATCACAGACAAGGGTCTGTCACCACGGTGACCAGTGCAGAGTTATGACGTCACAATGCCCACTTAGGCAGATCAAATACAAGGGTCTGTAGCTTGGGTGACCAGTGCAGAGTCATGATGTCACAATGCCGCCTTAGGCAGATCACAGAAATGGGCCTGTCACCTGGGTCCCCATTGCAGAGTTTTGGTGTCACAATGCCACGTTAGGCAGATCACAGACAAGGATCTGTCACCTGGGTGACCAGTGCAGAGTTATGATGTCACAATGACCCCTTAGGCAGATAACGAACAAGGGTCTGTCGTAAGGGTGACGAGTGCAGTGTTGTGATGTCAAAATGCCCTCTTAGGCAGATCAAAGACAAGGTTCTGTCGCCTGGGTGACCAGTGCAGAGTCCTGATGTCACAATGCCCCCTTAGGCAGATCACAGAAAAGGGAATGTGACCTGGTTGCCCATTGCAGAGTTATGATGTCAGAATGCCGCCTTAGACACATCACAGACAAGCGTCTGTCACCTGGGTGACTAGTGCAGCGTTATGATGTCACAATGACCCTTAGGCAGATCACAGACAAGGGTCTGTCACCTGGGGGACCAGTGCAGAGTTATGATGTCCCAATGACTCCTTAGGCAGATCAAAGACAAGGGTCTGTCACTTGGGTGACCATTGCAGAGTTATGATGTCACAATGCCCCCTTAGGCAGATCAGAGACAAGGGTCTGTCACCTTGGTGACCAGCGCAGAGTTATGATGTGACAATGCCCACTTATGGAGATCAAAGACAATGGTCTATCACCATGGTGACCCGTGCAGAGTTATGATGCCACAATGCACCCTTTGGCAGATCACAGACAAGGGTCTGTCACCTAGGTGACCTGTGCAGAGTTATGATATCACAATGCCCCCGTAGGCGGATCACAGACAACGGTCAGTCACCTGGGTGACAAGTGCAGTGTTATGATGTCACAATGCCCCCTTAGGCAGATAACAGACAAGGGCATGTCACCTGGGTGCCCAGTGAAGAGTTATAATGTCACAATGCCCCCTTATGCACATCACATACTAGGGACTGTCACCTCGGTGACCAGTGCAGAATTATGATGTCAAAATGCCCTCTCAGGCAGACCAAACACAGGGGTCTGTCACCTGGGTCACCAGTGCAGACTTATGATGTCACAATGCCCCTTAGGCAGATCACAGACAAGAGTCTGTCACCTGGGTGACCCGTGCAGGGTTATGATGTCAGTATGCCCCCTTATGCAGAACACGGTCAAGGGTCTGCTACCTGGGTGATGTGTGCAGTGTTATGATGTCACATTGCCCCCTTAGGCAGATCACAGACAAGTGTCTGTCACCTGCGTGACCCGTGCAGAGTTATGAATTCACAATGCCCCCATAAGCAGATCACAGACAAGGGTCAGTCACCTTTGTGACAAATTCAGAGTTATGAAGTCACAATGCCCCCTTAGGCAGATCACAGACAAGGGTCTGTCACCTGGGTGACCCATGCAGAATTATGATGTCACAATGCCCCTTAGGCAGATCACAGACAAGGGCCTGTAACAAAGGTGCCCAAGGCTGAGTTATGATGTCACAATGCCCCCTTAGGCAGATCACAGACCAGGGCCTGTCAGCTGGGTGACCCGCGCAGTTTTATGATGTCACTATGCCCCCTTAGGCATATCAAAAACAAGGGCCAGTCACCTGGGTGAACAGTGCAGAGTTATGATGTCACAATGCCACCTTAGGCAGATTAGAGACAAGGACCTGTCATCTGTGTTAGCAGTACAGTATTATGATGTCACAATGCCCCCTTAGGCGGATCACAGACAAGGGTCTGTCACCTGGGTGACCAGTGCAGAATTACGATGTCACAATGCCCCCTTAGGCAGATCACACACAAGGGTCTTTCACCTAGGTGAGCAGTGCAGAATTATGATGTCACAATGCCCCCTTACACAGATAACAGATATGGGTCTGTCACCTGCGTGACCAGTGCAGAGTTATGATGTCACAATGCCCCCTTAGTGAGATCTCAGTCAAGGATCCCACAACTGGTTGACCAGTGCACAGTTATGGTGTCACAACGCCCCCTGAGGCAGATCACAGACAAGGGTCTGTCACCACGGTGACCAGTGCAGAGTTATGATGTCACAATGCCCAATTAGGCAGATCACAGACAAGGGTCTGTCACATGGGTGACCAGTGCAGAGTCATGATGTCACAATGCTGTCTTAGGCAGATCACAGAAATGGGCCTGTCACCTGGGTCCCCATTGCACAGTTATGATGTCAGAATGCCACCTTAGGCAGATCACAGACAAGGGTCTGTCACCTTGGTGACCAGCGCAGAGTTACGATGTCACAATGCCCCCTTATGTAGATCAAAACAAGGGTCTATCACCAGGGTGACCCGTGCAGTGTTATGATGTCACAAAGCTGCCTTAGGCAGATCACAGACAAGCGTCTGTCACCTGGGACAACAGTGCGGAGTTATGATGTCACAATGCCCCCTTAGGAGATCACAGACAAAGGCTTGTCACCTGGGTGACCCGTGCAGAGTTAAGATGTCACAATGCACCCTTAGGCAGATCACAGACAAGGGTCTGTACCCTGGGTGACCAGTGCAGAATTATGATGTCACAATGCCCCTTAGGCTGATGATAGACAAGTGTCTGCCACCTGGGTGACCAGTGCAGAGTTATGATTTCATAATGCCCCCTTAGGCAGATCAAAGACAAGGGTCTGTCACCTGGGTGACCATTGCAGAGTTATGAGGTCACAATGACCCCTTAGGCAGATCAAAGACCAGGGTCTGTCACCTGGGTGACGAGTGAAGAGTTATGATGTCACAATACCCCTTAGGCAGACCACAGACGAGGGTCTGTCACCTGGGTGACCAGTGCAGGGTTATGATGTCACAATGACCCCTTAGGCAGATTACAGACAAGGTTCTGTCAGCTGGGTGACCAGTGCAGTGTTATGATGTCACAATGCCCCCTTAGGGAGATCACAGACAAGGGTCTGTCACCTGGTCCACAAGTGCAGAGTTAGGATGTCACAATGCTCCCTTGGGCAGATGAAGGAAAAGGGTCTGTCACCTCCGTGACTAGTGCAGTGTTATGATGTCACAATGACCCCTTAGGCAGATCAAAGACAAGGGTCTGTCACCTGGATGACCAGGGCAGAGTTATGATGTCCCAATGCTGCCTTAGGAAGATCAAAGACAAGGGTCTGTCACCTGGCAGAGCAGTACAGAATTATGATGTCACAATGCCACCTTAGGCAAAAAACAGACAAGGGTCTGTCACCTGGGTGACCCGTGAAGAGTTATGATGTCACAATGCACCCTTAGGCAGATCACAGACAATGGCTTGTCACCTGGGTGACCCGTGTGAGTTATGATGTCACAATGCAGCCTTAGGCAGATCACAGACAAGGGTCTGTCACCTGGGTGACCCATGCAGACTTATGATGTCACAATGCCCCCTTAGGCAGATCAAAGACAAGGGTCTGTCACCTGGGGGTCCCGTGCAGAATTATGATGTCACAATACCCTCTTAGGCAGATAACAGACAAGGGTCTGCCACCAGAGTGAGCAGTGCAGAGTTATGATGTCACAATGCTCACTTGGGCAGGTCAAGACAAGGGCCTGTCACCTGGGTTCCCAGTGCAGACTTATGATGTCAAAATGCCCAATTAGGCAAATCACAGACAAGGATCTGTCTCCTGGGTGACCAGTGTAGAGATAAGATGTCACAATGACCCCTTAGGCAGATCACATTCAAGGGCCAGTCACATGGGTGACCCGAGCAGAGTTATGATGTGACAATGCACCTTTAGGCCGATCACAGACAAGGGTCTGTGACCTGGGTGCCCCGTGCCGAGTTAGGATGTCACAATGCACCCTTAGGCAGATCAAGGACCAGAGTCTGTCACGTGGTTGAACAGTGCAGAGTTATGACGTCAAAATGCCCCCTTCGGCATTTCACAGACAAGGCTATGTCACCTGGGTGACCAGTGCAGAGTTATGATGTCACAATGCCTCCTTAGGCTGATCACACACAATGGTCTGTCACCTTGGTGACCAGTGCAAAGTTATGATGTTGCAATGCACCCTTGGGCAGGTCACAGACAAGCATCTGTCACCTGGGTGTCCAGTGTAGAGTTATGATGTCACAATGCCCCATTAAGCAGATCACAGACAAGGGTCTGCCACCTGGGTGACCATTACAGAGTTATGATGTCACAATGCCCCCTTAGTAAGATCACAGAGAACGGTAGGTCACCTGGGTGACCAGTGCAGAATTATGATGTCACAATGCCCCCTTAGCTAGATCACAGACAAGGGTCTGTCACGTGGGTGAACAGTGCAGGTTTATGATGTCACAATGCACCCTTTGGCAGATAACGGAGAAGGATCTGTCACCAGGGTGAGCAGTGAAGAGTCATGATATCACAATGCTCCTTTAGGCAGTTCACAGTCAAGGGTCTGTCACCTGGGTGACCAGTGGAGAGTTATGATGTCACAATGTCCCCTGAAGCAGATCACAGACAAGGGTCTGTCACCTGGGGTAGAAGTGCAGAGTTATGAAATCACAATGCCCCTTAGGCAGTTCACAGACAAGGGTCGGTCACCTGGGTGTCCAGTGCAGATTTATGATGTCACAACGCCCCTTTTGGCAGATCACAGAGAACGGTCTCTCACCTTGGTTTCCAATACAGAGTTATGATGTCACAATGCCCCCTTAGGCAGATCACAGACAAGGTTCTGTCGCCTGGGTGACCAGTGCAGAGTCCTGATGTCACAATGCCCCCTTAGGCAGATCACAGAAAAGGGAATGTGACCTGGTTGCCCATTGCAGAGTTATGATGTCACAATGCCACCTTAGACACATCACAGACAAGAGTCTGTCACCTGGGTGACCAGTGCAGCGTTATGATGTCACAATGACCCTTAGGCAGATCACAGACAAGGGTCTGTCACCTGGGGAACCAGTGCAGAGTTTTGATGTCACAATGACTCCTTAGGCAGATCAAAGACAAGGGTCTGTCACCTGGGTGACCATTGCAGAGTTATGATGTCACAATGCCCCGTTAGGCAGATCAGAGACAAGGGTCTGTCACCTTGGTGACCAGCGCAGAGTTATGATGTGACAATGCCCACTTATGGAGATGAAAGACAATGGTCTATCACCATGGTGACCCGTGCAGAGTTATGATGTCACAATGCAACCTTTGGCAGATCACAGACAAGGGTCTGTCACCTAGGTGACCCGTGCAGAATTATGATATCACAATGCCCCCGTAGGCGGATCACAGACAACGGTCAGTCACCTGGGTGACAAGTGCAGTGTTATGATGTCACAATGCCCCCTTAGGCAGATAACAGACAAGGGCATGTCACCTGGGTGCCCAGTGAAGAGTTATAATGTCACAATGCCCCCTTATGCACATCACAGACTAGGGAATGTCACCTCGGTGACCAGTGCAGAATTATGATGTCAAAATGCCCCCTCAGGCAGATCAAACACAGGGGTCTGCCACCTGGGTCACCAGTGCAGACTTATGATGTCACAATGCCCCTTAGGCAGATCACAGACAAGAGTCTGTCACCTGGGTGACCCGTGCAGGGTTATGATGTCAGTATGCCCCCTTATGCAGATCACGGTCAAGCGTCTGCTACCTGGGTGATGTGTGCAGTGTTATGATGTCACATTGCCCCCTTAGGCAGATCACAGACAAGTGTCTGTCACCTGCGTGACCCGTGCAGAGTTATGAATTCACAATGTCCTCTTAGGCGGATCACAGACAAGGGTCCGTCACCTTGGTGACAAATTCAGAGTTATAATGTCACAATGCCCCCTTAGGCAGATCACAGACAAGGGTCTGTCACCTGGGTGACCCATGCAGAATTATGATGTCACAATGCCCCTTAGGCAGCTCACAGACAAGGGTCTGACACCAGGGTGACCAGTGCAGTGTTATGATGTCACAATGCCCCCTTAGGCTGATCACACACAACGGTCTTTCACATGGGTGACGAGTGCAGATTTATGATCAGAATGCCCCCTTAGGACGATCACAGACAAGGCCCTGTCACCAAGGTGCCCAAGGCTGAGTTATGATGTCACAATGACCCCTTAGGCAGATCACAGTCAAGGGTCTGTCACCTGGGTGACCAGTGGAGAGTTATGATGTCACAATGCCCCCTTAAGCAGATCACAGACAAGGGTGTGTCACCTGGGTGACCAGTGCAGATTTATGTTGTTACAACGCCCCTTTAGGCAGATCACAGACAATGGTTTCTCACCTTGGTGACCAATGCAGTGTGATGAGGTCACAATGCCGCTTTAGACAGATCACAGACAACGGTCTGTCAACTGCGTGACCAGTGCAGAGTTATGATGTCACAATGCCCCCTTAGGCAGATCACAGACAAGGGTCTGTCACCTGGGAGACAAGTGCAGAATTACGATGTCACAATGCCCCCTTAAGCAGTTCACAGACAAGGGTCTGTCACCTGGTTGACCAGTGCAGATTTATGATGTCACAACGCCCCCTAAGGCAGATCACAGACAATGGTTTCTCACCTTGGTGACCAATGCAGAATTATGATGTCACAATGCTTCATTAGGCAGATCACAGACAACGGTCTGTCACCTGGGTGACCAGTGCAGAGTTATGATGTCACAATGCCTCCTTAGGCATATCACAGACAATGGTCTGTCACCTTGGTGACCACTGCAGAGTTATCATGTCACATTGCCCCTTAGGCAGATCACTGACAATGGTTTCTCACCATGGTGACCAATGCAGAGTTATGATGTCACAATGCCGCATTAGGCAGATCACAGACAGGGGTCTGTCAACTGCGTGACCAGTGCAGACTTATGATGTCACAATGTCCCCTTAGGCAGATCAAAGACAAGGGTCTGTCACCTGGGTGTCCCGTGCAGAGTAATGATGTCACAATGCCCTCTTAGGCAGATAACAGACAAGGGTCTGCCACCAGGGTGACCAGTGCAGAGTTATGATGTCACAATGCCCACTTGGGCAGGTCAAGACAAGGGCCTGTCACCTGGGTTCCCAGTGCAGACTTATGATGTCACAATGCCCAATTAGGCAAATCACAGACAAGGATCTGTCTCCTGGTTGACCAGTGTAGAGATAAGATGTCACAATGACCCCTTAGGCAGATCACATTCAAGGGCCTGTCACATGGGTGACCCGAGCAGAGTTATGATGTGACAAGGCATCTTTAGGCCGATCACAGACAAGGGTCTGTGACCTGGGTGCCCCGTGCCGAGATACGATGTCACAATGCACCCTTAGGCAGATCAAGGACCAGGGTCTGTCACGTGGTTGAACAGTGCAGAGTTATGACGTCAAAATGCCCCCTTCGGCATTTCACAGACAAGCATCTGTCACCTGGGTGTCCAGTGTAGAGTAATGATGTCCAATGCCCCATTAAGCAGATCACAGACAAGGGTCTGCCACCTGGGTGACCATTACAGAGTTATGATGTCACAATGCCCCCTTAGTAAGATCACAGAGAACTGTCTGTCACCTGGGTGACCAGTGCAGAATTATGATGTCACAATGCCCCCTTAGCTAGATCACAGACAAGGGTCTGTCACGTGGGTGACCAGTGCAGGTTTATGATGTCACAATGCACCCTTTGGCAGATAACGGAGAAGGATCTGTCACCAGGGTGACCAGTGAAGAGTTATGATATCACAATGCTCCTTTAGGCAGTTCACAGTCAAGGGTCTGTCACCTGGGTGACCAGTGTAGAGTTCTGATGTCACAATGCCTCTTTAGGCAGATCACAGACAATGGTCTGTCACCTTAGAGACCACTGGAGAGTTGTGATGTCAAAATGCCCCCTTAAGCAGATCAAAGACAAGGGTCTGTCACCTGAGAGACAAGTGCAGAGTTATGATGTCCCTATGCCCCTTAAGCAGTTCACAGACAAGGTCTGTCACCTGTGTGACCAGTGCAGACTTATGATGTCACAACGCCCCCTTAGGGAGATCACAGACAATGGTTTCTCACGTTGGTGACCAATGCAGAGTTATGATGTCACAATTCCTTCTTAGGCAGATCACAGCCAATGGTCTGTCACCTGGGTGACCAGTGCAGAGTTACGATGTCACAATGCCCCCTTAGGGAGATCACAGACAAGGGACTGTCACCTTGTTGACGAGTGCAGGGTTATGATGTCACAATGACCCCTTAGGCAGATAACGGAAAAGGATCTGTCACCAGGGTGAGCAGTGAAAAGTTATGATGTCACAATGCCCCGTTAGGCAGTTCATAGTCAAGGGTCTGTCACCTAGGTGACCAGTGGAGAGTTATGATGTCACAATGCCCCCTTAAGCAGATCACAGACAAGGGTCTATCACCTGGGGGACAAGTGCAGAGTTATGAAGTCACAATGCACCCTTAGGCAGTTCACAGACAAGGGTCTGTAACCGGGTGTCCAGTGCAGATTTATGATGTCACAACCCCCCTTTAGGCAGATCACAGACAATGGTCTCTCACAATGGTGACCAATGCAGAGTTATGGTGTCACAATTCCCCCTTAGGCAGATCACAGACAAGGTTCTGTTACCTGCGTGACCAGTGCAGAGTTATGATGTCACAATGCCCCTTAGGCAGATCACAGACAATGGTCTGTCACCTTGGTGACCAGTGCAGAGTTATGATGTCACATTGCCCCCTTAGGCAGATCACAGACAATGGTTTCTCACCATGGTGACCAATGCAGTGTTATGGTGTCACAATGCCGCATTAGACTGTTCACAGACAAGTGTCTGTCAACTGCTTGACCAGTGCAGACTTATGATGTCACAATGCCCCCTTAGGCAGATCAAAGACAAGGGTGTGTCACCTGGGTGTCCCGTGCAGAGTTATGATGTCACAATGCCGTCTTAGGCAGATAACAGTCAAGGGTCTGCCACCAGGGTGACTAGTGCAGAGTTCTGATGTCGCAATGCCCACTTAGGCAGGTCAAAGTCAAGGGCCTGTCACCTGGGTTCCCAATGCAGACTTATGATGTCACAATGCTCCCTTAGGCAAATCACAGACAAGGGTCTGTCTCCTGGGTGACCAGTGCAGAGTTAAGATGTCACAATGACCCCTTAGGCAGATCACATTCAAGCGCCTGACACATGGGTGACCCGAGCAGAGTTATGATGTCACAGTGCACCCTTACGCAGATCACAGGCAAGGGTCTGACACATTTGTGATGGGTGTAGAATTATGATGTCACAATGCACCCTGAGGCAGATAACATAAAAGGGTCTGTCACCAGGGTGACCAGTGCTGAGTTATGATGTCACAATGCCCCTTAGGCAGATAACAGACAATGGTCTGTCACCTGGGAGATGAGTGCAGAGTTATGATGTCACAATGCCCCTTAAGCAGATGACAGACAAGGGTCTGTTACCTGGGAGACAAGTGCAGAATTACGATGTCACAATGCCCCCTTAAGCAGTTCACAGACAAGGGTATGTCACCTGGTTGACCAGTGCAGATTTATGATGTCACAACGCCCCCTTAGGCAGATCACAGACAATGGTTTCTCACCTTGGTGACCAATGCAGAATTATGATGTCACAATGCTTCGTTAGGCAGATCACAGACAAGGGTCTGTCAACTGCGTGACCAGTGCAGAGTTATGATGTCACAAGGCCACCTTAGGGAGATCACAGACAAGGGCCTGTCACCTGGGTACCCCGTGCAGAGTTATGATGTAACAATGCCCCCTTAGGCAGATAAAAGACAAGGGTCGGTCACCTGGGTTACCAGTGCACTGTTATGATGTCACAATGCCCCCTTAGGCAGATCACAGACAAGGGTCTGTCATCATGGTGACCAGTGCAGAGTTAAGATGCAACAACGCCCCCATAGGCAGATCACAGTCAAGGGTCTGTCACCTGGGTGACCAATGCAGAGGTATGATGTCACAATGCCACTTAGGCAGATCACAGACAAGGTTCCATCACCTAGGTGACCAGGGCAGAGTTATGATGTCACAATGCCCACTTAGGCAGTTCACAGACAATGGTCTGTCACCTGGGTGACCAGTGCAGAGTTATGATGTCACAATGCCTCCTTAGGCATATTACAGACAATGGTCTGTCACCTTTTAGACCACTGCAGAGTTATGATGTCACATTGCCCCTTAGGCAGATCACAGACAATGGTTTCTCACCATGGTGACCAATGCAGAGTTATGATGTCAAAATGCCCTCTTAGGCAGATCAAAGACAAGGTTCTGTCGCCTGGGTGACCGGTGCAGAGTCCTGATGTCACAATGCCCCCTTAGGCAGATCACAGAAAAGGGAATGTGACCTGGTTGCCCATTGCCGAGTTATGATGTCAGAATGCCGCCTTAGACACATCACAGACAAGCGTCTGTCACCTGGGTGACCAGTGCAGTGTTATGATGTCACAATGACCCTTAGGCAGATCACAGACAAGGGTCTGTCACCTGGGGGACCAGTGCAGATTTATGATGTCACAATGACCCTTAGGCAGATCAAAGACAAGGGTCTGTCACCTGGGTGACCATTGCAGAGTTATGATGTCACAAGGCCCCCTTAGGCAGATCAGAGTCAAGGGTCTGTCACCTTGGTGACCAGCGCAGAGTTATGATGTGACAATGCCCACTTATGGAGATCAAAGACAATGGTCTATCACCAGGGTGACCCGTGCAGAATTATGATGCCACAATGCACCCTTTGGCAGATCAAAGACAAGGGTCTGTCACCTAGGTGACCTGTGCAGAGTTATGATATCACAATGCCCCCGTAGGCGGATCACAGACAACGGTCAGTCACCTGGGTGACAAGTGCAGTGTTATGATGTCACAATGCCCCCTTAGGCAGATAACAGACAAGGGCATGTCACCTGGGTGCCCAGTGAAGAGTTATAATGTCACAATGCCCCCTTATGCACATCACATACTAGGGACTGTCACCTCAGTGACCAGTGCAGAATTATGATGTCAAAATGCCCTCTCAGGCAGACCAAACACAGGGGTCTGTCACCTGGGTCACCAGTGCAGACTTATGATGTCACAATGCCCCTTAGGCAGATCACAGACAAGAGTCTGTCACCTGGGTGACCCGTGCAGGGTTATGTTGTCAGTATGCCCCCTTATGCAGAACACGGTCAAGGGTCTGCTACCTGGGTGATGTGTGCAGTGTTATGATGTCACATTGCCCCCTTAGGCAGATCACAGACAAGTGTCTGTCACCTGCGTGACCCGTGCAGAGTTATGAATTCACAATGCCCCCTTAGGCAGATCACAGACAAGGGTCAGTCACCTTTGTGACAAATTCAGAGTTATGAAGTCACAATGCCCCCTTAGGCAGATCACAGACAAGGGTCTGTCACCTGGGTGACCAGTGCAGAATTATGATGTCACAATGCCCCTTAGGCAGATCACAGAAAAGGGCCTGTCACCAAGGTGCCCAAGGCTGAGTTATGATGTCACAATGCCCCCTTAGGCAGATCACAGACCAGGGCCTGTCAGCTGGGTGACCCGCGCAGTTTTATGATGTCACTATGCCCCCTTAGGCATATCAAAAACAAGGGCCAGTCACCTGGGTGAACAGTGCAGAGTTATGATGTCACAATGACACCTTAGGCAGATTAGAGACAATTACCTGTCTCCTGTGTTAGCAGTGCAGTATTATGATGTCACAATGCCCCCTTAGGCGGATCACAGACAAGGGTCTGTCACCTGGGTGACCAGTGCAGAATTACGATGTCACAATGCCCCCTTAGGCAGATCACACACAAGGGTCTGTCACCTAGGTGAGCAGTGCAGAATTATGATGTCACAAGGCTCCCTTACACAGATAACAGATAAGGGTATGTCACCTGCGCGACCAGTGCAGAGTTATGATGTCACAATGCCCCCTTAGTGAGATCTCAGTCAAGGATCCCACAACTGGTTGACCAGTGCACAGTTATGGTGTCACAACGCCCCCTGAGGCAGATCACAGACAAGGGTCTGTCACCACGGTGACCAGTGCAGAGTTATGATGTCACAATGCCCAATTAGGCAGATCACAGACAAGGGTCTGTCACATGGGTGACCAGTGCAGAGTCATGATGTCACAATGCTGTCTTAGGCAGATCACAGAAATGGGCCTGTCACCTGGGTCCCCATTGCACAGTTATGATGTCAGAATGCCACCTTAGGCAGATCACAGACAAGGGTCTGTCACCTTGGTGACCAGCGCAGAGTTACGATGTCACAATGCCCCCTTATGTAGATCAAAACAAGGGTCTATCACCAGGGTGACCCGTGCAGTGTTATGATGTCACAAAGCTGCCTTAGGCAGATCACAGACAAGCGTCTGTCACCTGGGACAACAGTGCGGAGTTATGATGTCACAATGCCCCCTTAGGAGATCACAGACAAAGGCTTGTCACCTGGGTGACCCGTGCAGAGTTAAGATGTCACAATGCACCCTTAGGCAGATCACAGACAAGGGTCTGTACCCTGGGTGACCAGTGCAGAATTATGATGTCACAATGCCCCTTAGGCTGATGATAGACAAGTGTCTGCCACCTGGGTGTCCAGTGCAGAGTTATGATTTCATAATGCCCCCTTAGGCAGATCACAGACAAGGGTCTGTCACCTGGGTGACCATTGCAGAGTTATGAGGTCACAATGACCCCTTAGGCAGATCAAAGACCAGGGTCTGTCACCTGGGTGACGAGTGAAGAGTTATGATGTCACAATACCCCTTAGGCAGACCACAGACGAGGGTCTGTCACCTGGGTGACCAGTGCAGAGTTATGATGTCACAATGACCCCTTAGGCAGATTACAGACAAGGTTCTGTCAGCTGGGTGACCAGTGCAGTGTTATGATGTCACAATGCCCCCTTAGGGAGATCACAGACAAGGGTCTGTCACCTGGTCCACAAGTGCAGAGTTAGGATGTCACAATGCTCCCTTGGGCAGATGAAGGAAAAGGGTCTGTCACCTCCGTGACTAGTGCAGTGTTATGATGTCACAATGACCCCTTAGGCAGATCAAAGACAAGGGTCTGTCACCTGGATGACCAGGGCAGAGTTATGATGTCCCAATGCTGCCTTAGGAAGATCAAAGACAAGGGTCTGTCACCTGGGTGACCCATGCGGAATTACGATGTCACAGTGCCCCTTAGGCAGATCACAGACAAGGGTCTGTCACCACGGTGACCAGTGCAGGGTTATGATTTCACAATGCCCCCTTAGACAGATCACAGACAAGGGTCTTTCACCTGGGTGTGCAATGCAGAGTTATGATGTCACAATGCCCCCTTAGGGAGATCACAGAGAATGGTTCGTCCCCTGGTTGACCAGTGTGCAGTTGTGATGTTACAATGCCCCTTAGGCAGATCACAGACAAGGGTCTGTCACCACGGTGACCAGTGCAGAGTTATGACGTCACAATACCCACCTAGGCAGATCAAAGACAAGGGTTTGTCACTTGGGTGACCAGTGCAGAGTCATGATGTCACAATGCCGCCTTAGGCAGATCACAGAAATGGGCCTGTCACCTGGGTCCCCATTGCAAAGTTTTGATGTCACAATGCCACCTTAGGCAGATCACAGACAAGGGTCAGTCACCTTGGTGACAAATTCAGAGTTATGATGTCACAATCCTCCTTAGGCTGATCACAGACAAGGGTCTGTCACCTGGGTGACCAGTGCAGAATTTTGATGTCACAATGCCTCTTAGGCAGATCACAGACAAGAGTCTGTCACCTGGGTGACCAGTGCAGTGTTATGATGTCACAATGCCCCCTTAGGCTGATCACATACAACGGTCTTTCACATGGGTGACTAGTGCAGATTTATGATCAGAATACCCCTTAGGACGATCACAGACAAGGGCCTGTCACCAAGGTGCCCAAGGCTGAGTTATGATGTCACAATGCACCCTTACGCAGATCACAGGCAAGGGTCTGACACTTTTGTGATGGGTGTAGAATTATGATATCACAATGCACCCTGAGGCAGATAACAGACAAGGGTCTGTCACCAGGGTGACCAGTGCCGAGTTATGATGTCACAATGCCCCGTAGGCAGATCACAGACAATGGTCTGTCACCTGGGTGATGAGTGCAGAGTTATGATGTCACAATGCCCCTTAAGCAGATGACAGACAAGGGTCTGTCACCTGGGAGACAAGTGCAGAATTACGATCTCACAATGCCCCCTTAAGCAGTTCACAGACAAGGGTCTGTCACCTGGTTTACCAGTGCAGATTTATGATGTCACAACGCCCCCTTAGGCAGATCACAGACAATGGTTTCTCACCTTGATGACCAATGCAGAATTATGATGTCACAATGCTTCATTAGGCAGATCACAGAGAAGGGTCTGTCAACTGCGTGACCAGTGCAGAGTTATGATGTCACAAGGCCACCTTAGGGAGATCACAGACAAGGGCCTGCACCTGGGTACCCCGTGCAGAGTTATGATGTAACAATGCCCCCTTAGGCAGATAAAAGACAAGGGTCGGTCACCTGGGTTACCAGTGCACTGTTATGATGTCACAATGCCCCCTTAGGCAGATCACAGACAAGGGTCTGTCATCATGGTGACCAGTGCAGAGTTAAGATGCAACAACGCCCCCATAGGCAGATCACAGACAAGGGTCTGTCACCTGGGTGACCAATGCAGAGTTATGATGTCACAATGCCACTTAGGCAGATCACAGACAAGGTTCCATCACCTAGGTGACCAGGGAAGAGTTATGATGTCACAATGCCCACTTAGGCAGTTCACAGACAATGGTCTGTCACCTGGGTGACCAGTGCAGAGTTATGATGTCACAATGCCTCCTTAGGCATATCACAGACAATGGTCTGTCACCTTGGTGACCACTGCAGAGTTATGATGTCACATTGCCCCTTAGGCAGATCACAGACAATGGTTTCTCACCATGGTGACCAATGCAGAGGTATGATGTCAGAATGCCGCATTAGGCAGATCACAGACAGGGGTCTGTCAACTGCGTTACCAGTGCAGACTTATGATGTCACAATGCCCCCTTAGGCAGATCAAAGACAAGGGTCTGTCCCCTGGGGGTCCCGTGCAGAGTTATGATGTCACAATACCCTCTTAGGCAGATAACAGACAAGGGTCTGCCACCAGAGTGACCAGTGCAGAGTTATGATGTCACAATGCCCACTTGGGCAGGTCAAGACAAGGGCCTGTCACCTGGGTTCCCAGTGCAGACTTACGATGTCACAATGCCCAATTAGGCAAATCACAGACAAGGATCTGTCTCCTGGGTGACCAGTGTAGAGATAAGATGTCACAATGACCCCTTAGGCAGATCACATTCAAGGGCCAGTCACATGGGTGACCCGAGCAGAGTTATGATGTGACAATGCACCTTTAGGCCGATCACAGACAAGGGTCTGTGACCTGGGTGCCCCGTGCCGAGTTACGATGTCACAATGCACCCTTAGGCAGATCAAGGACCAGAGTCTGTCACGTGGTTGAACAGTGCAGAGTTATGACGTCAAAATGCCCCCTTCGGCATTTCACAGACAAGGCTATGTCACCTGGGTGACCAGTGCAGAGTTATGATGTCACAATGCCTCCTTAGGCTGATCACACACAATGGTCTGTCACCTTGGTGACCAGTGCAAAGTTATGATGTTGCAATGCACCCTTGGGCAGGTCACAGACAAGCATCTGTCACCTGGGTGTCCAGTGTAGAGTTATGATGTCACAATGCCCCATTAAGCAGATCACAGACAATGGTCTGCCACCTGGGTGACCATTACAGAGTTATGATGTCACAATGCCCCCTTAGTAAGATCACAGAGAACGGTCTGTCACCTGGGTGACCAGTGCAGAATTATGATGTCACAATGCCCCCTTAGCTAGATCACAGACAAGGGTCTGTCACGTGGGTGACCAGTGCAGGTTTATGATGTCACAATGCACCCTTTGGCAGATAACGGAGAAGGATCTGTCACCAGGGTGAGCAGTGAAGAGTTATGATATCACAATGCTCCTTTAGGCAGTTCACAGTCAAGGGTCTGTCACCTGGGTGACCAGTGGAGAGTTATGATGTCACAATGTCCCCTGAAGCAGATCACAGACAAGGGTCTGTCACCTGGGGTAGAAGTGCAGAGTTATGAAATCACAATGCCCCTTAGGCAGTTCACAGACAAGGGTCGGTCACCTGGGTGTCCAGTGCAGATTTATGATGTCACAACGCCCCTTTTGGCAGATCACAGAGAACGGTCTCTCACCTTGGTTTCCAATAGAGAGTTATGATATCACAATGCCCCCTTAGGCAGATCACAGACAAGGGTCTGTTACCTGCGTGTCCAGTGCAGAGTTATGATGTCAGAATGCCACCTTAGGCAGATCACAGACAACGGTCTGTCACCTGGGTGACCCGTGCAGAATTATTATGTCACAATGCCCCCTTAGGCAGATAACAGAGAAGGGTCTGTCACCAGGGTGACCAGTGCCGAGTTATGATGTCACAATGCCACTTAGGCCGATCACAGACAAGGGTCTGTCACGTGGTTGATGAGTGCAGAGTTATGATGTTACAATGCCCCCTTAGGCAGATCACAGACAAGGTCCTGTCACCTGGGTGCCCAGTGCAGACTTATGAGGTCACAATGCCTCCTTAGGCAGATCACAGACAAGGGTCTGTCACCTGAGTGACCAGTGCAGAGTTATGATGTCACAATGCCCGCTTAGGCAGATCACAGACAAGGGTCTTTCACCTGGGTGAGCAATGCAGAGTTATGATGTCACAATGCCCCCTTAGGGGGATCACAGACAATGGTTCGTCTCCTGGTTGACCAGTGCACAGTTGTGATGTTACTATGCCCCTTAGGCAGATCACAGAAAAGGGTCTGTCACCACGGTGACCAGTGCAGAGTTATGACGTCACAATGCCCACTTAGGCAGATCACAGACAAGGGTCTGTCACTTGGTTGACCAGTGCAGAGTCATGATGTCACAATGCCGCCTTAGGCAGATCACAGATATGGGCCTGTCACCTGAGTCCCCATTGCACAGCTTTGATGTCACAATGCCACCTTAGGCAGATCACAGACAAGAGTCTGTCACCTGGGTGACCAGTGCAGAGTTATGATGTCACAATGACCCCTTAGGCAGATAACGAACAAGGGTCTGTCGTAAGGGTGATGAGTGCAGTGTTGTGATGTCAAAATGCCCCCTTAGGCAGATCACAGACAAGGTTCTGTCGCCTGGGTGACCAGTGCAGAGTCCTGATGTCACAATGCCCCCTTAGGCAGATCACAGAAAAGGGAATGTGACCTGGTTGCCCATTGCAGAGTTATGATGTCACAATGCCACCTTAGACACATCACAGACAAGAGTCTGTCACCTGGGTGACCAGTGCAGCGTTATGATGTCACAATGACCCTTAGGCAGATCACAGACAAGGGTCTGTCACCTGGGGAACCAGTGCAGAGTTATGATGTCACAATGACTCCTTAGGCAGATCAAAGACAAGGGTCTGTCACCTGGGTGACCATTGCAGAGTTATGATGTCACAATGCCCCGTTAGGCAGATCAGAGACAAGGGTCTGTCACCTTGGTGACCAGCGCAGAGTTATGATGTGACAATGCCCACTTATGGAGATCAAAGACAATGGTCTATCACCATGGTGACCCGTGCAGAGTTATGATGTCACAATGCAACCTTTGGCAGATCACAGACAAGGGTCTGTCACCTAGGTGACCCGTGCAGAATTATGATATCACAATGCCCCCGTAGGCGGATCACTGACAACTGTCAGTCACCTGGGTGACAAGTGCAGTGTTATGATGTCACAATGCCCCCTTAGGCAGATAACAGACAAGGGCATGTCACCTGGGTGCCCAGTGAAGAGTTATAATGTCACAATGCCCCCTTATGCACATCACAGACTAGGGAATGTCACCTCGGTGACCAGTGCAGAATTATGATGTCAAAATGCCCCCTCAGGCAGATCAAACACAGGGGTCTGTCACCTGGGTCACCAGTGCAGACTTATGATGTCACAATGCCCCTTAGGCAGATCACAGACAAGAGTCTGTCACCTGGGTGACCCGTGCAGGGTAATGATGTCAGTATGCCCCCTTATGCAGATCACGGTCAAGCGTCTGCTACCTGGGTGATGTGTGCAGTGTTATGATGTCACATTGCCCCCTTAGGCAGATCACAGACAAGTGTCTGTCACCTGCGTGACCCGTGCAGAGTTATGAATTCACAATGTCCTCTTAGGCGGATCACAGACAAGGGTCCGTCACCTTGGTGACAAATTCAGAGTTATAATGTCACAATGCCCCCTTAGGCAGATCACAGACAAGGGTCTGTCACCTGGGTGACCCATGCAGAATTATGATGTCACAATGCCCCTTAGGCAGCTCACAGACAAGGGTCTGACACCAGGGTGACCAGTGCAGTGTTATGATGTCACAATGCCCCCTTAGGCTGATCACACACAACGGTCTTTCACATGGGTGACGAGTGCAGATTTATGATCAGAATGCCCCCTTAGGACGATCACAGACAAGGGCCTGTCACCAAGGTGCCCAAGGCTGAGTTATGATGTCACAATGACCCCTTAGGCAGATCACAGTCAAGGGTCTGTCACCTGGGTGACCAGTGGAGAGTTATGATGTCACAATGCCCCCTTAAGCAGATCACAGTCAAGGGTGTGTCACCTGGGTGACCAGTGCAGATTTATGTTGTTACAACGCCCCTTTAGGCAGATCACAGACAATGGTTTCTCACCTTGGTGACCAATGCAGTGTTATGAGGTCACAATGCCGCTTTAGACAGATCACAGACAAGGGTCTGTCAACTGCGTGACCAGTGCAGAGTTATGATGTCACAATGCCCCCTTAGGCAGATCACAGACAAGGGTCTGTCACCTGGGAGACAAGTGCAGAATTACGATGTCACAATGCCCCCTTAAGCAGTTCACAGACAAGGGTCTGTCACCTGGTTGACCAGTGCAGATTTATGATGTCACAACGCCCCCTTAGGCAGATCACAGACAATGGTTTCTCACCTTGGTGACCAATGCAGAATTATTATGTCACAATGCTTCATTCGGTAGATCACAGACAAGGGTCTGTCACCTGGGTGACCAGTGCAGATTTATGATGTCACAATGCCTCCTTAGGCATATCACAGACAATGGTCTGTCACCTTGGTGACCACTGTAGAGTTATCATGTCACATTGCCCCTTAGGCAGATCACTGACAATGGTTTCTCACCATGGTGACCAATGCAGAGTTATGATGTCACAATGCCGCATTAGGCAGATCACAGACAGGGGTCTGTCAACTGCGTGACCAGTGCAGACTTATGATGTCACAATGCCCCCTTAGGCAGATCAAAGACAAGGGTCTGTCACCTGGGTGTCCCGTGCAGAGTTATGACGTCACAATGCCCTCTTAGGCAGATAACAGACAAGGGTCTGCCACCAGGGTGACCAGTGCAGAGTTATGATGTCACAATGCCCACTTGGGCAGGTCAAGACAAGGGCCTGTCACCTGGGTTCCCAGTGCAGACTTATGATGTCACAATGCCCAATTAGGCAAATCACAGACAAGGATCTGTCTCCTGGTTGACCAGTGTAGAGATAAGATGTCACAATGACCCCTTAGGCAGATCACATTCAAGGGCCTGTCACATGGGTGACCCGAGCAGAGTTATGATGTGACAAGGCATCTTTAGGCCGATCACAGACAAGGGTCTGTGACCTGGGTGCCCCGTGCCGAGATACGATGTCACAATGCACCCTTAGGCAGATCAAGGACCAGGGTCTGTCACGTGGTTGAACAGTGCAGAGTTATGACGTCAAAATGCCCCCTTCAGCATTTCACAGACAAGGCTATGTCACCTGGGTGACCAGTGCAGAGTTATGATGTCACAATGCCTCCTTAGGCTGATCACACACAATGGTCTGTCACCTTGGTGACCAGTGCAAAGTTATGATGTTGCAATGCACCCCTGGGCAGGTCACAGACAAGCATCTGTCACCTGAGTGTCCAGTGTAGAGTTATGATGTCACAATGCCCCATTAAGCAGATCACAGACAAGGGTCTGCCACCTGGGTGACCATTACAGAGTTATGATGTCACAATGCCCCCTTAGTAAGATCACAGAGAACGGTCTGTCACCTGGGTGACCAGTGCAGGTTTATGATGTCACAATGCACCCTTTGGCAGATAACGGAGAAGGATCTGTCACCAGGGTGAGCAGTGAAGAGTTATGATATCACAATGCTCCTTTAGGCAGTTCACAGTCAAGGGTCTGTCACCTGGGTGACCAGTGGAGAGTTATGATGTCACAATGTCCCCTGAAGCAGATCACAGACAAGGGTCTGTCACCTGGGGTAGAAGTGCAGAGTTATGAAATCACAATGCCCCTTAGGCAGTTCACAGACAAGGGTCGGTCACCTGGGTGTCCAGGGCAGATTTATGATGTCACAACGCCCCTTTTGGCAGATCACAGAGAACGGTCTCTCACCTTGGTTTCCAATAGAGAGTTATGATGTCACAATGCCCCCTTAGGCAGATCACAGACAAGGGTCTGTTACCTGCGTGACCAGTGCAGAGTTATGATGTCAGAATGCCACCTTAGGCAGATCACAGACAACGGTCTGTCACATGGGTGACCCGTGCAGAATTATTATGTCACAATGCCCCCTTAGGCAGATAACAGAGAAGGGTCTGTCACCAGGGTGACCAGTGCCGAGTTATGATGTCACAATGCCCCTTAGGCCGATCACAGACAAGGGTCTGTCACGTGGTTGATGAGTGCAGAGTTATGATGTTACAATGCCCCCTTGGGCAGATCACAGACAAGGGTCTGTCACCTGAGTGACCAGTGCAGAGTTATGATGTCACAATGCCCCCTTAGGCAGATCACAGACAAGGGTCTTTCACCTGGGTGAGCAATGCAGAATTATGATGTCACAATGCCCCATTAGGGAGATCACAGACAATGGTTCGTCTCCTGGTTGACCAGTGCACAGTTGTGATGTTACAATGCCCCTTAGGCAGATCACAGAAAAGGGTCTGTCACCACGGTGACCAGTGCAGAGTTATGACGTCACAATGCCCACTTAGGCAGATCACAGACAAGGGTCTGTCACTTGGTTGACCAGTGCAGAGTCATGATGTCACAATGCCGCCTTAGGCAGATCACAGATATGGGCCTGTCACCTGAGTCCCCATTGCACAGCTTTGATGTCACAATGCCACCTTAGGCAGATCACAGACAAGAGTCTGTCACCTGGGTGACCAGTGCAGAGTTATGATGTCACAATGACCCCTTAGGCAGATAACGAACAAGGGTCTGTCGTAAGGGTGATGAGTGCAGTGTTGTGATGTCAAAATGCCCCCTTAGGCAGATCACAGACAAGGGTCTGTCGCCTGGGTGACCAGTGCAGAGTCCTGATGTCACAATGCCCCCTTAGGCAGATCACAGAAGAGGGAATGTGACCTGGTTGCCCATTGCAGAGTTATGATGTCACAATGCCACCTTAGACACATCACAGACAAGAGTCTGTCACCTGGGTGACCAGTGCAGCGTTATGATGTCACAATGACCCTTAGGCAGATCACAGACAAGGGTCTGTCACCTGGGGAACCAGTGCAGGGTTATGATGTCACAATGACTCCTTAGGCAGATCAAAGACAAGGGTCTGCCACCTGGGTGACCATTGCAGAGTTATGATGTCACAATGCCCCGTTAGGCAGATCAGAGACAAGGGTCTGTCACCTTGGTGACCAGCGCAGAGTTATGATGTGACAATGCCCACTTATGGAGATCAAAGACAATGGTCTATCACCATGGTGACCCGTGCAGAGTTATGATGTCACAATGCAACCTTTGGCAGATCACAGACAAGGGTCTGTCACCTAGGTGACCCGTGCAGAATTATGATATCACAATGCCCCCGTAGGCGGATCACAGACAACGGTCAGTCACCTGGGTGACAAGTGCAGTGTTATGATGTCACAATGCCCCCTTAGGCAGATAACAGACAAGGGCATGTCACCTGGGTGCCCAGTGAAGAGTTATAATGTCACAATGCCCCCTTATGCACATCACAGACTAGGGAATGTCACCTCGGTGACCAGTGCAGAATTATGATGTCAAAATGCCCCCTCAGGCAGATCAAACACAGGGGTCTGTCACCTGGGTCACCAGTGCAGACTTATGATGTCACAATGCCCCTTAGGCAGATCACAGACAAGAGTCTGTCACCTGGGTGACCCGTGCAGGGTAATGATGTCAGTATGCCCCCTTATGCAGATCACGGTCAAGCGTCTGCTACCTGGGTGATGTGTGCAGTGTTATGATGTCACATTGCCCCCTTAGGCAGATCACAGACAAGTGTCTGTCACCTGCGTGACCCGTGCAGAGTTATGAATTCACAATGTCCTCTTAGGCGGATCACAGACAAGGGTCCGTCACCTTGGTGACAAATTCAGAGTTATAATGTCACAATGCCCCCTTAGGCAGATCACAGACAAGGGTCTGTCACCTGGGTGACCCATGCAGAATTATGATGTCACAATGCCCCTTAGGCAGCTCACAGACAAGGGTCTGACACCAGGGTGACCAGTGCAGTGTTATGATGTCACAATGCCCCCTTAGGCTGATCACACACAACGGTCTTTCACATGGGTGACGAGTGCAGATTTATGATCAGAATGCCCCCTTAGGACGATCACAGACAAGGGCCTGTCACCAAGGTGCCCAAGGCTGAGTTATGATGTCACAATGACCCCTTAGGCAGATCACAGTCAAGGGTCTGTCACCTGGGTGACCAGTGGAGAGTTATGATGTCACAATGCCCCCTTAAGCAGATCACAGTCAAGGGTGTGTCACCTGGGTGACCAGTGCAGATTTATGTTGTTACAACGCCCCTTTAGGCAGATCACAGACAATGGTTTCTCACCTTGGTGACCAATGCAGTGTTATGAGGTCACAATGCCGCTTTAGACAGATCACAGACAAGGGTCTGTCAACTGCGTGACCAGTGCAGAGTTATGATGTCACAATGCCCCCTTAGGCAGATCACAGACAAGGGTCTGTCACCTGGGAGACAAGTGCAGAATTACGATGTCACAATGCCCCCTTAAGCAGTTCACAGACAAGGGTCTGTCACCTGGTTGACCAGTGCAGATTTATGATGTCACAACGCCCCCTTAGGCAGATCACAGACAATGGTTTCTCACCTTGGTGACCAATGCAGAATTATTATGTCACAATGCTTCATTCGGTAGATCACAGACAAGGGTCTGTCACCTGGGTGACCAGTGCAGATTTATGATGTCACAATGCCTCCTTAGGCATATCACAGACAATGGTCTGTCACCTTGGTGACCACTGTAGAGTTATCATGTCACATTGCCCCTTAGGCAGATCACTGACAATGGTTTCTCACCATGGTGACCAATGCAGAGTTATGATGTCACAATGCCGCATTAGGCAGATCACAGACAGGGGTCTGTCAACTGCGTGACCAGTGCAGACTTATGATGTCACAATGCCCCCTTAGGCAGATCAAAGACAAGGGTCTGTCACCTGGGTGTCCCGTGCAGAGTTATGACGTCACAATGCCCTCTTAGGCAGATAACAGACAAGGGTCTGCCACCAGGGTGACCAGTGCAGAGTTATGATGTCACAATGCCCACTTGGGCAGGTCAAGACAAGGGCCTGTCACCTGGGTTCCCAGTGCAGACTTATGATGTCACAATGCCCAATTAGGCAAATCACAGACAAGGATCTGTCTCCTGGTTGACCAGTGTAGAGATAAGATGTCACAATGACCCCTTAGGCAGATCACATTCAAGGGCCTGTCACATGGGTGACCCGAGCAGAGTTATGATGTGACAAGGCATCTTTAGGCCGATCACAGACAAGGGTCTGTGACCTGGGTGCCCCGTGCCGAGATACGATGTCACAATGCACCCTTAGGCAGATCAAGGACCAGGGTCTGTCACGTGGTTGAACAGTGCAGAGTTATGACGTCAAAATGCCCCCTTCAGCATTTCACAGACAAGGCTATGTCACCTGGGTGACCAGTGCAGAGTTATGATGTCACAATGCCTCCTTAGGCTGATCACACACAATGGTCTGTCACCTTGGTGACCAGTGCAAAGTTATGATGTTGCAATGCACCCCTGGGCAGGTCACAGACAAGCATCTGTCACCTGAGTGTCCAGTGTAGAGTTATGATGTCACAATGCCCCATTAAGCAGATCACAGACAAGGGTCTGCCACCTGGGTGACCATTACAGAGTTATGATGTCACAATGCCCCCTTAGTAAGATCACAGAGAACGGTCTGTCACCTGGGTGACCAGTGCAGGTTTATGATGTCACAATGCACCCTTTGGCAGATAACGGAGAAGGATCTGTCACCAGGGTGAGCAGTGAAGAGTTATGATATCACAATGCTCCTTTAGGCAGTTCACAGTCAAGGGTCTGTCACCTGGGTGACCAGTGGAGAGTTATGATGTCACAATGTCCCCTGAAGCAGATCACAGACAAGGGTCTGTCACCTGGGGTAGAAGTGCAGAGTTATGAAATCACAATGCCCCTTAGGCAGTTCACAGACAAGGGTCGGTCACCTGGGTGTCCAGGGCAGATTTATGATGTCACAACGCCCCTTTTGGCAGATCACAGAGAACGGTCTCTCACCTTGGTTTCCAATAGAGAGTTATGATGTCACAATGCCCCCTTAGGCAGATCACAGACAAGGGTCTGTTACCTGCGTGACCAGTGCAGAGTTATGATGTCAGAATGCCACCTTAGGCAGATCACAGACAACGGTCTGTCACATGGGTGACCCGTGCAGAATTATTATGTCACAATGCCCCCTTAGGCAGATAACAGAGAAGGGTCTGTCACCAGGGTGACCAGTGCCGAGTTATGATGTCACAATGCCCCTTAGGCCGATCACAGACAAGGGTCTGTCACGTGGTTGATGAGTGCAGAGTTATGATGTTACAATGCCCCCTTGGGCAGATCACAGACAAGGGTCTGTCACCTGAGTGACCAGTGCAGAGTTATGATGTCACAATGCCCCCTTAGGCAGATCACAGACAAGGGTCTTTCACCTGGGTGAGCAATGCAGAATTATGATGTCACAATGCCCCATTAGGGAGATCACAGACAATGGTTCGTCTCCTGGTTGACCAGTGCACAGTTGTGATGTTACAATGCCCCTTAGGCAGATCACAGAAAAGGGTCTGTCACCACGGTGACCAGTGCAGAGTTATGACGTCACAATGCCCACTTAGGCAGATCACAGACAAGGGTCTGTCACTTGGTTGACCAGTGCAGAGTCATGATGTCACAATGCCGCCTTAGGCAGATCACAGATATGGGCCTGTCACCTGAGTCCCCATTGCACAGCTTTGATGTCACAATGCCACCTTAGGCAGATCACAGACAAGAGTCTGTCACCTGGGTGACCAGTGCAGAGTTATGATGTCACAATGACCCCTTAGGCAGATAACGAACAAGGGTCTGTCGTAAGGGTGATGAGTGCAGTGTTGTGATGTCAAAATGCCCCCTTAGGCAGATCACAGACAAGGGTCTGTCGCCTGGGTGACCAGTGCAGAGTCCTGATGTCACAATGCCCCCTTAGGCAGATCACAGAAGAGGGAATGTGACCTGGTTGCCCATTGCAGAGTTATGATGTCACAATGCCACCTTAGACACATCACAGACAAGAGTCTGTCACCTGGGTGACCAGTGCAGCGTTATGATGTCACAATGACCCTTAGGCAGATCACAGACAAGGGTCTGTCACCTGGGGAACCAGTGCAGGGTTATGATGTCACAATGACTCCTTAGGCAGATCAAAGACAAGGGTCTGCCACCTGGGTGACCATTGCAGAGTTATGATGTCACAATGCCCCGTTAGGCAGATCAGAGACAAGGGTCTGTCACCTTGGTGACCAGCGCAGAGTTATGATGTGACAATGCCCACTTATGGAGATCAAAGACAATGGTCTATCACCATGGTGACCCGTGCAGAGTTATGATGTCACAATGCAACCTTTGGCAGATCACAGACAAGGGTCTGTCACCTAGGTGACCCGTGCAGAATTATGATATCACAATGCCCCCGTAGGCGGATCACAGACAACGGTCAGTCACCTGGGTGACAAGTGCAGTGTTATGATGTCACAATGCCCCCTTAGGCAGATAACAGACAAGGGCATGTCACCTGGGTGCCCAGTGAAGAGTTATAATGTCACAATGCCCCCTTATGCACATCACAGACTAGGGAATGTCACCTCGGTGACCAGTGCAGAATTATGATGTCAAAATGCCCCCTCAGGCAGATCAAACACAGGGGTCTGTCACCTGGGTCACCAGTGCAGACTTATGATGTCACAATGCCCCTTAGGCAGATCACAGACAAGAGTCTGTCACCTGGGTGACCCGTGCAGGGTAATGATGTCAGTATGCCCCCTTATGCAGATCACGGTCAAGCGTCTGCTACCTGCGTGATGTGTGCAGTGTTATGATGTCACATTGCCCCCTTAGGCAGATCACAGACAAGTGTCTGTCACCTGCGTGACCCGTGCAGAGTTATGAATTCACAATGTCCTCTTAGGCGGATCACAGACAAGGGTCCGTCACCTTGGTGACAAATTCAGAGTTATAATGTCACAATGCCCCCTTAGGCAGATCACAGACAAGGGTCTGTCACCTGGGTGACCCATGCAGAATTATGATGTCACAATGCCCCTTAGGCAGCTCACAGACAAGGGTCTGACACCAGGGTGACCAGTGCAGTGTTATGATGTCACAATGCCCCCTTAGGCTGATCACACACAACGGTCTTTCACATGGGTGACGAGTGCAGATTTATGATCAGAATGCCCCCTTAGGACGATCACAGACAAGGGCCTGTCACCAAGGTGCCCAAGGCTGAGTTATGATGTCACAATGACCCCTTAGGCAGATCACAGTCAAGGGTCTGTCACCTGGGTGACCAGTGGAGAGTTATGATGTCACAATGCCCCCTTAAGCAGATCACAGTCAAGGGTGTGTCACCTGGGTGACCAGTGCAGATTTATGTTGTTACAACGCCCCTTTAGGCAGATCACAGACAATGGTTTCTCACCTTGGTGACCAATGCAGTGTTATGAGGTCACAATGCCGCTTTAGACAGATCACAGACAAGGGTCTGTCAACTGCGTGACCAGTGCAGAGTTATGATGTCACAATGCCCCCTTAGGCAGATCACAGACAAGGGTCTGTCACCTGGGAGACAAGTGCAGAATTACGATGTCACAATGCCCCCTTAAGCAGTTCACAGACAAGGGTCTGTCACCTGGTTGACCAGTGCAGATTTATGATGTCACAACGCCCCCTTAGGCAGATCACAGACAATGGTTTCTCACCTTGGTGACCAATGCAGAATTATTATGTCACAATGCTTCATTCGGTAGATCACAGACAAGGGTCTGTCACCTGGGTGACCAGTGCAGATTTATGATGTCACAATGCCTCCTTAGGCATATCACAGACAATGGTCTGTCACCTTGGTGACCACTGTAGAGTTATCATGTCACATTGCCCCTTAGGCAGATCACTGACAATGGTTTCTCACCATGGTGACCAATGCAGAGTTATGATGTCACAATGCCGCATTAGGCAGATCACAGACAGGGGTCTGTCAACTGCGTGACCAGTGCAGACTTATGATGTCACAATGCCCCCTTAGGCAGATCAAAGACAAGGGTCTGTCACCTGGGTGTCCCGTGCAGAGTTATGACGTCACAATGCCCTCTTAGGCAGATAACAGACAAGGGTCTGCCACCAGGGTGACCAGTGCAGAGTTATGATGTCACAATGCCCACTTGGGCAGGTCAAGACAAGGGCCTGTCACCTGGGTTCCCAGTGCAGACTTATGATGTCACAATGCCCAATTAGGCAAATCACAGACAAGGATCTGTCTCCTGGTTGACCAGTGTAGAGATAAGATGTCACAATGACCCCTTAGGCAGATCACATTCAAGGGCCTGTCACATGGGTGACCCGAGCAGAGTTATGATGTGACAAGGCATCTTTAGGCCGATCACAGACAAGGGTCTGTGACCTGGGTGCCCCGTGCCGAGATACGATGTCACAATGCACCCTTAGGCAGATCAAGGACCAGGGTCTGTCACGTGGTTGAACAGTGCAGAGTTATGACGTCAAAATGCCCCCTTCAGCATTTCACAGACAAGGCTATGTCACCTGGGTGACCAGTGCAGAGTTATGATGTCACAATGCCTCCTTAGGCTGATCACACACAATGGTCTGTCACCTTGGTGACCAGTGCAAAGTTATGATGTTGCAATGCACCCCTGGGCAGGTCACAGACAAGCATCTGTCACCTGAGTGTCCAGTGTAGAGTTATGATGTCACAATGCCCCATTAAGCAGATCACAGACAAGGGTCTGCCACCTGGGTGACCATTACAGAGTTATGATGTCACAATGCCCCCTTAGTAAGATCACAGAGAACGGTCTGTTACCTGGGTGACCAGTGCAGGTTTATGATGTCACAATGCACCCTTTGGCAGATAACGGAGAAGGATCTGTCACCAGGGTGAGCAGTGAAGAGTTATGATATCACAATGCTCCTTTAGGCAGTTCACAGTCAAGGGTCTGTCACCTGGGTGACCAGTGGAGAGTTATGATGTCACAATGTCCCCTGAAGCAGATCACAGACAAGGGTCTGTCACCTGGGGTAGAAGTGCAGAGTTATGAAATCACAATGCCCCTTAGGCAGTTCACAGACAAGGGTCGGTCACCTGGGTGTCCAGGGCAGATTTATGATGTCACAACGCCCCTTTTGGCAGATCACAGAGAACGGTCTCTCACCTTGGTTTCCAATAGAGAGTTATGATGTCACAATGCCCCCTTAGGCAGATCACAGACAAGGGTCTGTTACCTGCGTGACCAGTGCAGAGTTATGATGTCAGAATGCCACCTTAGGCAGATCACAGACAACGGTCTGTCACCTGGGTGACCCGTGCAGAATTATTATGTCACAATGCCCCCTTAGGCAGATAACAGAGAAGGGTCTGTCACCAGGGTGACCAGTGCCGAGTTATGATGTCACAATGCCCCTTAGGCCGATCACAGACAAGGGTCTGTCACGTGGTTGATGAGTGCAGAGTTATGATGTTACAATGCCCCCTTGGGCAGATCACAGACAAGGGTCTGTCACCTGAGTGACCAGTGCAGAGTTATGATGTCACAATGCCCCCTTAGGCAGATCACAGACAAGGGTCTTTCACCTGGGTGAGCAATGCAGAATTATGATGTCACAATGCCCCATTAGGGAGATCACAGACAATGGTTCGTCTCCTGGTTGACCAGTGCACAGTTGTGATGTTACAATGCCCCTTAGGCAGATCACAGAAAAGGGTCTGTCACCACGGTGACCAGTGCAGAGTTATGACGTCACAATGCCCACTTAGGCAGATCACAGACAAGGGTCTGTCACTTGGTTGACCAGTGCAGAGTCATGATGTCACAATGCCGCCTTAGGCAGATCACAGATATGGGCCTGTCACCTGAGTCCCCATTGCACAGCTTTGATGTCACAATGCCACCTTAGGCAGATCACAGACAAGAGTCTGTCACCTGGGTGACCAGTGCAGAGTTATGATGTCACAATGACCCCTTAGGCAGATAACGAACAAGGGTCTGTCGTAAGGGTGATGAGTGCAGTGTTGTGATGTCAAAATGCCCCCTTAGGCAGATCACAGACAAGGGTCTGTCGCCTGGGTGACCAGTGCAGAGTCCTGATGTCACAATGCCCCCTTAGGCAGATCACAGAAGAGGGAATGTGACCTGGTTGCCCATTGCAGAGTTATGATGTCACAATGCCACCTTAGACACATCACAGACAAGAGTCTGTCACCTGGGTGACCAGTGCAGCGTTATGATGTCACAATGACCCTTAGGCAGATCACAGACAAGGGTCTGTCACCTGGGGAACCAGTGCAGGGTTATGATGTCACAATGACTCCTTAGGCAGATCAAAGACAAGGGTCTGCCACCTGGGTGACCATTGCAGAGTTATGATGTCACAATGCCCCGTTAGGCAGATCAGAGACAAGGGTCTGTCACCTTGGTGACCAGCGCAGAGTTATGATGTGACAATGCCCACTTATGGAGATGAAAGACAATGGTCTATCACCATGGTGACCCGTGCAGAGTTATGATGTCACAATGCAACCTTTGGCAGATCACAGACAAGGGTCTGTCACCTAGGTGACCCGTGCAGAATTATGATATCACAATGCCCCCGTAGGCGGATCACAGACAACGGTCAGTCACCTGGGTGACAAGTGCAGTGTTATGATGTCACAATGACCCCTTAGGCAGATAACAGACAAGGGCATGTCACCTGGGTGCCCAGTGAAGAGTTATAATGTCACAATGCCCCCTTATGCACATCACAGACTAGGGAATGTCACCTCGGTGACCAGTGCAGAATTATGATGTCAAAATGCCCCCTCAGGCAGATCAAACACAGGGGTCTGTCACCTGGGTCACCAGTGCAGACTTATGATGTCACAATGCCCCTTAGGCAGATCACAGACAAGAGTCTGTCACCTGGGTGACCCGTGCAGGGTTATGATGTCAGTATGCCCCCTTATGCAGATCACGGTCAAGCGTCTGCTACCTGGGTGATGTGTGCAGTGTTATGATGTCACATTGCCCCCTTAGGCAGATCACAGACAAGTGTCTGTCACCTGCGTGACCCGTGCAGAGTTATGAATTCACAATGTCCTCTTAGGCGGATCACAGACAAGGGTCCGTCACCTTGGTGACAAATTCAGAGTTATAATGTCACAATGCCCCCTTAGGCAGATCACAGACAAGGGTCTGTCACCTGGATGACCCACGCAGAATTATGATGTCACAATGCCCCTTAGGCAGCTCACAGACAAGGGTCTGACACCAGGGTGACCAGTGCAGTGTTACGATGTCACAATGCCCCCTTAGGCTGATCACACACAACGGTCTTTCACATGGGTGACGAGTGCAGATTTATGATCAGAATGCCCCCTTAGGACGATCACAGACAAGGGCCTGTCACCAAGGTGCCCAAGGCTGAGTTATGATGTCACAATGACCCCTTAGGCAGATCACAGTCAAGGGTCTGTCACCTGGGTGACCAGTGGAGAGTTATGATGTCACAATGCCCCCTTAAGCAGATCACAGACAAGGGTGTGTCACCTGGGTGACCAGTGCAGATTTATGTTGTTACAACGCCCCTTTAGGCAGATCACAGACAATGGTTTCTCACCTTGGTGACCAATGCAGTGTTATGAGGTCACAATGCCGCTTTAGACAGATCACAGACAAGGGTCTGTCACCTGGGTGACCAGTGCAGAGTTATGATGTCACAATGCCTCCTTAGGCATATCACAGAAAATGGTCTGTCACCTTGGTGACCACTGCAGAGTTATCATGTCACATTGCCCCTTAGGCAGATCACTGACAATGGTTTCTCACCATGGTGACCAATGCAGAGTTATGATGTCACAATGCCGCATTAGGCAGATCACAGACAGGGGTCTGTCAACTGCGTGACCAGTGCAGACTTATGATGTCACAATGCCCCCTTAGGCAGATCAAAGACAAGGGTCTGTCACATGGGTGTCCCGTGCAGAGTTATGACGTCACAATAACCTCTTAGGCAGATAACAGACAAGGGTCTGCCACCAGGGTGACCAGTGCAGAGTTATGATGTCACAATGCCCACTTGGGCAGGTCAAGACAAGGGCCTGTCACCTGGGTTCCCAGTGCAGACTTATGATGTCACAATGCCCAATTAGGCAAATCAGAGACAAGGATCTGTCTCCTGGGTGACCAGTGTAGAGATAAGATGTCACAATGACCCCTTAGGCAGATCACATTCAAGGGCCTGTCACATGGGTGACCCGAGCAGAGTTATGATGTGACAATGCATCTTTAGGCCGATCACAGACAAGGGTCTGTGACCTGGGTGCCCCGTGCCGAGATACGATGTCACAATGCACCCTTAGGCAGATCAAGGACCAGGGTCTGTCACGTGGTTGAACAGTGCAGAGTTATGACGTCAAAATGCACCCTTCGGCATTTCACAGACAAGCATCTGTCACCTGGGTGTCCAGTGTAGAGTAATGATGTCCAAAGCCCCATTAAGCAGATCACAGACAAGGGTCTGCCACCTGGGTGACCATTACAGAGTTATGATGTCACAATGCCCCCTTAGTAAGATCACAGAGAACGGTCTGTCACCTGGGTGACCAGTGCAGAATTATGATGTCCCAATGCCCCCTTAGCTAGATCACAGACAAGGGTCTGTCACGTGGGTGACCAGTGCAGGTTTATGATGTCACAATGCACCCTTTGGCAGATAACGGAGAAGGATCTGTCACCAGGGTGAGCAGTGAAGAGTTATGATATCACAATGCTCCTTTAGGCAGTTCACAGTCAAGGGTCTGTCACCTGGGTGACCAGTGTAGAGTTCTGATGTCACAATGCCTCTTTAGGCAGATCACAGACAATGGTCTGTCACCTTAGAGACCACTGGAGAGTTATGATGTCAAAATGCCCCCTTAAGCAGATCAAAGACAAGGGTCTGTCACCTGAGAGACAAGTGCAGAGTTATGATGTCCCTATGCCCCTTAAGCAGTTCACAGACAAGGTCTGTCACCTGTGTGACCAGTGCAGACTTATGATGTCACAACGCCCCCTTAGGGAGATCACAGACAATGGTTTCTCACGTTGGTGACCAATGCAGAGTTATGATGTCACAATGCCTTCTTAGGCAGATCACAGCCAATGGTCTGTCACCTGGGTGACCAGTGCACAGTTACGATGTCACAATACCCCCTTAGGCAGATCACAGACAAGGGACTGTCACCTTGTTGACGAGTGCAGGGTTATGATGTCACAATGACCCCTTAGGCAGATAACGGAAAAGGATCTGTCACCAGGGTGACCAGTGAAAAGTTATGATGTCACAATGCCCCGTTAGGCAGTTCATAGTCAAGGGTCTGTCACCTAGGTGACCAGTGGAGAGTTATGATGTCACAATGCCCCCTTAAGCAGATCACAGACAAGGGTCTATCACCTGAGGGACAAGTGCAGAGTTATGAAGTCACAATGCACCCTTAGGCAGTTCACAGACAAGGGTCTGTAACCGGGTGTCCAGTGCAGATTTATGATGTCACAACCCCCCTTTAGGCAGATCACAGACAATGGTCTCTCACCATGGTGACCAATGCAGAGTTATGATGTCACAACTCCCCCTTAGGCAGATCACAGACAAGGTTCTGTTACCTGCGTGACCAGTGCAGAGTTATGATGTCACAATTCCCCTTAGGCAGATCACAGACAATGGTCTGTCACCTGGGTGTCCCGTGCAGAGTTATGATGTCACAATGCCCTCTTAGGCAGATAACAGACAAGGGTCTGCCACCAGGGTGACTAGTGCAGAGTTCTGATGTCACAATGCCCACTTAGGCAGGTCAAATTCAAGGGCCTGTCACCTGGGTTACCAATGCAGACTTATGATGTCACAATGCTCCCTTAGGCAAATCACAGACAAGGGTCTGTCTCCTGGGTGACCAGTGCAGAGTTAAGATGTCACAATGACCCCTTAGGCAGATCACATTCAAGCGCCTGTCACATGGGTGACCCAAGCAGAGTTATGATGTCACAATGCACCCTTACGCAGATCACAGGCAAGGGTCTGACACATTTGTGATGGGTGTAGAATTATGATGTCACAATGCACCCTGAGGCAGATAACAGACAAGGGTCTGTCACCAGGGTGACCAGTGCCGAGTTATGATGTCACAATGCCCCTTAGGCAGATCACAGACAATGGTCTGTCACCTGGGAGATGAGTGCAGAGTTATGATGTCACAATGCCCCTTAAGCAGATGACAGACAAGGGTCTGTCACCTGGGAGACAAGTGCAGAATTACGATGTCACAATGCCCCCTTAAGCAGTTCACAGACAAGGGTCTGTCACCTGGTTGACCAGTGCAGATTTATGATGTCACAACGCCCCCTTAGGCAGATCACAGACAATGGTTTCTCACCTTGGTGACCAATGCAGAATTATGATGTCACAATGCTTCGTTAGGCAGATCACAGACAAGGGTCTGTCAACTGCGTGACCAGTGCAGAGTTTTGACGTCACAAGGCCACCTTAGGGAGATCACAGACAAGGGCCTGTCACCTGGGTACCCCGTGCAGAGTTATGATGTAACAATGCCCCCTTAGGCAGATAAAAGACAAGGGTCGGTCACCTGGGTTACCAGTGCACTGTTATGATGTCACAATGCCCCCTTAGGCAGATCACAGACAAGGGTCTGTCATCATGGTGACCAGTGCAGAGTTAAGATGCAACAACGCCCCCATAGGCAGATCACAGACAAGGGTCTGTCACCTGGGTGACCAATGCAGAGTTATGATGTCACAAGGCCACTTAGGCAGATCACAGACAAGGTTCCATCACCTAGGTGACCAGGGCAGAGTTATGATGTCACAATGCCCACTTAGGCAGTTCACAGACAATGGTCTGTCACCTGGGTGACCAGTGCAGAGTTATGATGTCACAATGCCTCCTTAGGCATATCAGAGACAATGGTCTGTCACCTTGGTGACCACTGCAGAGTTATGATGTCACATTGCCCCTTAGGCAGATCACAGAGAATGGTTTCTCACCATGGTGACCAATGCAGAGGTATGATGTCACAATGCCGCATTAGGCAGATCACAGACAGGGGTCTGTCAACTGCGTGACCAGTGCAGACTTATGATGTCACAATGCCCCCTTAGGCAGATCAAAGACAAGGATCTGTCACCTGGGTGTCCCGTGCAGAGTTATGATGTCACAATACCCTCTTAGGCAGATAACAGACAAGGGTCTGCCACCAGAGTGACCAGTGCAGAGTTATGATGTCACAATGCCCACTTGGGCAGGTCAAGACAAGGGCCTGTCACCTGGGTTCCCAGTGCAGATTTATGATGTCACAATGCCCATTTAGGCAAATCACAGACAAGGATCTGTCTCCTGGGTGACCAGTGTAGAGATAAGATGTCACAATGACCCCTTAGGCAGATCACATTCAAGGGGCAGTCACATGGGTGACCCGAGCAGAGTTATGATGTGACAATGCACCTTTAGGCCGATCACAGACAAGGGTCTGTGACCTGGGTGCCCCGTGCCGAGTTAGGATGTCACAATGCACCCTTAGGCAGATCAAGGACCAGAGTCTGTCACGTGGTTGAACAGTGCAGAGTTATGACGTCAAAATGCCCCCTTCGGCATTTCACAGACAAGGCTATGTCACCTGGGTGACCAGTGCAGGGTTATGATGTCACAATGCCTCCTTAGGCTGATCACACACAATGGTCTGTCACCTTGGTGACCAGTGCAAAGTTATGATGTTGCAATGCACCCCTGGGCAGGTCACAGACAAGCATCTGTCACCTGAGTGTCCAGTGTAGAGTTATGATGTCACAATGCCCCATTAAGCAGATCACAGACAAGGGTCTGCCACCTGGGTGACCATTACAGAGTTATGATGTCACAATGCCCCCTTAGTAAGATCACAGAGAACGGTCTGTCACCTGGGTGACCAGTGCAGGTTTATGATGTCACAATGCACCCTTTGGCAGATAACGGAGAAGGATCTGTCACCAGGGTGAGCAGTGAAGAGTTATGATATCACAATGCTCCTTTAGGCAGTTCACAGTCAAGGGTCTGTCACCTGGGTGACCAGTGGAGAGTTATGATGTCACAATGTCCCCTGAAGCAGATCACAGACAAGGGTCTGTCACCTGGGGTAGAAGTGCAGAGTTATGAAATCACAATGCCCCTAAGGCAGTTCACAGACAAGGGTCGGTCACCTGGGTGTCCAGTGCAGATTTATGATGTCACAACGCCCCTTTTGGCAGATCACAGAGAACGGTCTCTCACCTTGGTTTCCAATACAGAGTTATGATGTCACAATGCCCCCTTAGGCAGATCACAGACAAGGGTCTGTTACCTGCGTGACCAGTGCAGAGTTATGATGTCAGAATGCCACCTTAGGCAGATCACAGACAACGGTCTGTCACCTGGGTGACCCGTGCAGAATTATTATGTCACAATGCCCCCTTAGGCAGATAACAGAGAAGGGTCTGTCACCAGGGTGACCAGTGCCGAGTTATGATGTCACAATGCCCCTTAGGCCGATCACAGACAAGGGTCTGTCACGTGGTTGATGAGTGCAGAGTTATGATGTTACAATGCCCCCTTGGGCAGATCACAGACAATGGTTTCTCACCTTGGTGACCAATGCAGAATTATGATGTCACAATGCTTCATTAGGCAGATCACAGACAAGGGTCTGTCAACTGCGTGACCAGTGCAGAGTTATGATGTCACAAGGCCACCTTAGGGAGATCACAGACAAGGGCCTGCACCTGGGTACCCCGTGCAGAGTTATGATGTAACAATGCCCCCTTAGGCAGATAAAAGACAAGGGTCGGTCACCTGGGTTACCAGTGCACTGTTATGATGTCACAATGCCCCCTTAGGCAGATCACAGACAAGGGTCTGTCATCATGGTGACCAGTGCAGAGTTAAGATGCAACAACGCCCCCATAGGCAGATCACAGACAAGGGTCTGTCACCTGGGTGACCAATGCTGAGTTATGATGTCACAATGCCACTTAGGCAGATCACAGACAAGGTTCCATCACCTAGGTGACCAGGGCAGAGTTATGATGTCACAATGCCCACTTAGGCAGTTCACAGACAATGGTCTGTCACCTGGGTGACCAGTGCAGAGTTATGATGTCACAATGCCTCCTTAGGCATATCACAGACAATGGTCTGTCACCTTGGTGACCACTGCAGATTTATGATGTCACATTGCCCCTTAGGCAGATCACAGACAATGGTTTCTCACCATGGTGACCAATGCAGAGGTATGATGTCAGAATGCCGCATTAGGCAGATCACAGACAGGGGTCTGTCAACTGCGTTACCAGTGCAGACTTATGATGTCACAATGCCCCCTTAGGCAGATCAAAGACAAGGGTCTGTCACCTGGGGGTCCCGTGCAGAGTTATGATGTCACAATACCCTCTTAGGCAGATAACAGACAAGGGTCTGCCACCAGAGTGACCAGTGCAGAGTTATGATGTCACAATGCCCACTTGGGCAGGTCAAGACAAGGGCCTGTCACCTGGGTTCCCAGTGCAGACTTATGATGTCACAATGCCCAATTAGGCAAATCACAGACAAGGATCTGTCTCCTGGGTGACCAGTGTAGAGATAAGATGTCACAATGACCCCTTAGGCAGATCACATTCAAGGGCCAGTCACATGGGTGACCCGAGCAGAGTTATGATGTGACTATGCACCTTTAGGACGATCACAGACAAGGGTCTGTGACCTGGGTGCCCCGTGCCGATTTACGATGTCACAATGCACCCTTAGGCAGATCAAGGACCAGAGTCTGTCACGTGGTTGAACAGTGCAGAGTTATGACGTCAAAATGCCCCCTTCGGCATTTCACAGACAAGGCTATGTCACCTGGGTGACCAGTGCAGAGTTATGATGTCACAATGCCTCCTTAGGCTGATCACACACAATGGTCTGTCACATTGGTGACCAGTGCAAAGTTATGATGTTGCAATGCACCCTTGGGCAGGTCACAGACAAGCATCTGTCACCTGGGTGTCCAGTGTAGAGTTATGATGTCACAATGCCCCATTAAGCAGATCACAGACAATGGTCTGCCACCTGGGTGACCATTACAGAGTTATGATGTCACAATGCCCCCTTAGTAAGATCACAGAGAACGGTCTGTCACCTGGGTGACCAGTGCAGAATTATGATGTCACAATGCCCCCTTAGCTAGATCACAGACAAGGGTCTGTCACGTGGGTGACCAGTGCAGGTTTATGATGTCACAATGCACCCTTTGGCAGATAACGGAGAAGGATCTGTCACCAGGGTGAGCGGTGAAGAGTTATGATATCACAATGCTCCTTTAGGCAGTTCACAGTCAAGGGTCTGTCACCTGGGTGACCAGTGGAGAGTTATGATGTCACAATGTCCCCTGAAGCAGATCACAGACAAGGGTCTGTCACCTGGGGTAGAAGTGCAGAGTTATGAAATCACAATGCCCCTTAGGCAGTTCACAGACAAGGGTCGGTCACCTGGGTGTCCAGTGCAGATTTATGATGTCACAACGCCCCTTTTGGCAGATCACAGAGAACGGTCTCTCACCTTGGTTTCCAATAGAGAGTTATGATATCACAATGCCCCCTTAGGCAGATCACAGACAAGGGTCTGTTACCTGCGTGACCAGTGCAGAGTTATGATGTCAGAATGCCACCTTAGGCAGATCACAGACAACGGTCTGTCACCTGGGTGACCCGTGCAGAATTATTATGTCACAATGCCCCCTTAGGCAGATAACAGAGAAGGGTCTGTCACCAGGGTGACCAGTGCCGAGTTATGATGTCACAATGCCCCTTAGGCCGATCACAGACAAGGGTCTGTCACGTGGTTGATGAGTGCAGAGTTATGATTTTACAATGCCCCCTTAGGCAGATCACAGACAAGGTACTGTCACCTGGGTGCCCAGTGCAGACTTATGAGGTCACAATGCCTCCTTAGGCAGATCACAGACAAGGGTCTGTCACCTGAGTGACCAGTGCAGAGTTATGATGTCACAATGCCCGCTTAGGCAGATCACAGACAAGGGTCTTTCACCTGGGTGAGCAATGCAGAGTTATGATGTCACAATGCCCCCTTAGGGAGATCACAGACAATGGTTCGTCTCCTGGTTGACCAGTGCACAGTTGTGATGTTACAATGCCCCTTAGGCAGATCACAGAAAAGGGTCTGTCACCACGGTGACCAGTGCAGAGTTATGACGTCACAATGCCCACTTAGGCAGATCACAGACAAGGGTTTGTCACTTGGTTGACCAGTGCAGAGTCATGATGTCACAATGCCGCCTTAGGCAGATCACAGATATGGGCCTGTCACCTGAGTCCCCATTGCACAGCTTTGATGTCACAATGCCACCTTAGGCAGATCACAGACAAGAGTCTGTCACCTGGGTGACCAGTGCAGAGTTATGATGTCACAATGACCCCTTAGGCAGATAACGAACAAGGGTCTGTCGTAAGGGTGATGAGTGCAGTGTTGTGATGTCAAAATGCCCCCTTAGGCAGATCACAGACAAGGTTCTGTCGCCTGGGTGACCAGTGCAGAGTCCTGATGTCACAATGCCCCCTTAGGCAGATCACAGAAAAGGGAATGTGACCTGGTTGCCCATTGCAGAGTTATGATGTCACAATGCCACCTTAGACACATCACAGACAAGAGTCTGTCACCTGGGTGACCAGTGCAGCGTTATGATGTCACAATGACCCTTAGGCAGATCACAGACAAGGGTCTGTCACCTGGGGAACCAGTGCAGAGTTATGATGTCACAATGACTCCTTAGGCAGATCAAAGACAAGGGTCTGTCACCTGGGTGACCATTGCAGAGTTATGATGTCACAATGCCCCGTTAGGCAGATCAGAGACAAGGGTCTGTCACCTTGGTGACCAGCGCAGAGTTATGATGTGACAATGCCCACTTATGGAGATGAAAGACAATGGTCTATCACCATGGTGACCCGTGCAGAGTTATGATGTCACAATGCAACCTTTGGCAGATCACAGACAAGGGTCTGTCACCTAGGTGACCCGTGCAGAATTATGATATCACAATGCCCCCGTAGGCGGATCACAGACAACGGTCAGTCACCTGGGTGACAAGTGCAGTGTTATGATGTCACAATGCCCCCTTAGGCAGATAACAGACAAGGGCATGTCACCTGGGTGCCCAGTGAAGAGTTATAATGTCACAATGCCCCCTTATGCACATCACAGACTAGGGAATGTCACCTCGGTGACCAGTGCAGAATTATGATGTCAAAATGCCCCCTCAGGCAGATCAAACACAGGGGTCTGTCACCTGGGTCACCAGTGCAGACTTATGATGTCACAATGCCCCTTAGGCAGATCACAGACAAGAGTCTGTCACCTGGGTGACCCGTGCAGGGTAATGATGTCAGTATGCCCCCTTATGCAGATCACGGTCAAGCGTCTGCTACCTGGGTGATGTGTGCAGTGTTATGATGTCACATTGCCCCCTTAGGCAGATCACAGACAAGTGTCTGTCACCTGCGTGACCCGTGCAGAGTTATGAATTCACAATGTCCTCTTAGGCGGATCACAGACAAGGGTCCGTCACCTTGGTGACAAATTCAGAGTTATAATGTCACAATGCCCCCTTAGGCAGATCACAGACAAGGGTCTGTCACCTAGGTGACCCATGCAGAATTATGATGTCACAATGCCCCTTAGGCAGCTCACAGACAAGGGTCTGACACCAGGGTGACCAGTGCAGTGTTATGATGTCACAATGCCCCCTTAGGCTGATCACACACAACGGTCTTTCACATGGGTGACGAGTGCAGATTTATGATCAGAATGCCCCCTTAGGACGATCACAGACAAGGGCCTGTCACCAAGGTGCCCAAGGCTGAGTTATGATGTCACAATGACCCCTTAGGCAGATCACAGTCAAGGGTCTGTCACCTGGGTGACCAGTGGAGAGTTATGATGTCACAATGCCCCCTTAAGCAGATCACAGTCAAGGGTGTGTCACCTGGGTGACCAGTGCAGATTTATGTTGTTACAACGCCCCTTTAGGCAGATCACAGACAATGGTTTCTCACCTTGGTGACCAATGCAGTGTTATGAGGTCACAATGCCGCTTTAGACAGATCACAGACAAGGGTCTGTCAACTGCGTGACCAGTGCAGAGTTATGATGTCACAATGCCCCCTTAGGCAGATCACAGACAAGGGTCTGTCACCTGGGAGACAAGTGCAGAATTACGATGTCACAATGCCCCCTTAAGCAGTTCACAGACAAGGGTCTGTCACCTGGTTGACCAGTGCAGATTTATGATGTCACAACGCCCCCTTAGGCAGATCACAGACAATGGTTTCTCACCTTGGTGACCAATGCAGAATTATGATGTCACAATGCTTCATTCGGCAGATCACAGACAAGGGTCTGTCACCTGGGTGACCAGTGCAGATTTATGATGTCACAATGCCTCCTTAGGCATATCACAGACAATGGTCTGTCACCTTGGTGACCACTGCAGAGTTATCATGTCACATTGCCCCTTAGGCAGATCACTGACAATGGTTTCTCACCATGGTGACCAATGCAGAGTTATGATGTCACAATGCCGCATTAGGCAGATCACAGACAGGGGTCTGTCAACTGCGTGACCAGTGCAGACTTATGATGTCACAATGCCCCCTTAGGCAGATCAAAGACAAGGGTCTGTCACCTGGGGGTCCCGTGCAGAGTTATGATGTCACAATACCCTCTTAGGCAGATAACAGACAAGGGTCTGCCACCAGAGTGACCAGTGCAGAGTTATGATGTCACAATGCCCACTTGGGCAGGTCAAGACAAGGGCCTGTCACCTGGGTTCCCAGTGCAGACTTATGATGTCACAATGCCCAATTAGGCAAATCACAGACAAGGATCTGTCTCCTGGGTGACCAGTGTAGAGATAAGATGTCACAATGACCCCTTAGGCAGATCACATTCAAGGGCCAGTCACATGGGTGACCCGAGCAGAGTTATGATGTGACTATGCACCTTTAGGACGATCACAGACAAGGGTCTGTGACCTGGGTGCCCCGTGCCGATTTACGATGTCACAATGCACCCTTAGGCAGATCAAGGACCAGAGTCTGTCACGTGGTTGAACAGTGCAGAGTTATGACGTCAAAATGCCCCCTTCGGCATTTCACAGACAAGGCTATGTCACCTGGGTGACCAGTGCAGAGTTATGATGTCACAATGCCTCCTTAGGCTGATCACACACAATGGTCTGTCACATTGGTGACCAGTGCAAAGTTATGATGTTGCAATGCACCCTTGGGCAGGTCACAGACAAGCATCTGTCACCTGGGTGTCCAGTGTAGAGTTATGATGTCACAATGCCCCATTAAGCAGATCACAGACAAGGGTCTGCCACCTGGGTGACCATTACAGAGTTATGATGTCACAATGCCCCCTTAGTAAGATCACAGAGAACGGTCTGTCACCTGGGTGACCAGTGCAGAATTATGATGTCACAATGCCCCCTTAGCTAGATCACAGACAAGGGTCTGTCACGTGGGTGACCAGTGCAGGTTTATGATGTCACAATGCACCCTTTGGCAGATAACGGAGAAGGATCTGTCACCAGGGTGAGCGGTGAAGAGTTATGATATCACAATGCTCCTTTAGGCAGTTCACAGTCAAGGGTCTGTCACCTGGGTGACCAGTGGAGAGTTATGATGTCACAATGTCCCCTGAAGCAGATCACAGACAAGGGTCTGTCACCTGGGGTAGAAGTGCAGAGTTATGAAATCACAATGCCCCTTAGGCAGTTCACAGACAAGGGTCGGTCACCTGGGTGTCCAGTGCAGATTTATGATGTCACAACGCCCCTTTTGGCAGATCACAGAGAACGGTCTCTCACCTTGGTTTCCAATAGAGAGTTATGATATCACAATGCCCCCTTAGGCAGATCACAGACAAGGGTCTGTTACCTGCGTGACCAGTGCAGAGTTATGATGTCAGAATGCCACCTTAGGCAGATCACAGACAACGGTCTGTCACCTGGGTGACCCGTGCAGAATTATTATGTCACAATGCCCCCTTAGGCAGATAACAGAGAAGGGTCTGTCACCAGGGTGACCAGTGCCGAGTTATGATGTCACAATGCCCCTTAGGCCGATCACAGACAAGGGTCTGTCACGTGGTTGATGAGTGCAGAGTTATGATTTTACAATGCCCCCTTAGGCAGATCACAGACAAGGTACTGTCACCTGGGTGCCCAGTGCAGACTTATGAGGTCACAATGCCTCCTTAGGCAGATCACAGACAAGGGTCTGTCACCTGAGTGACCAGTGCAGAGTTATGATGTCACAATGCCCGCTTAGGCAGATCACAGACAAGGGTCTTTCACCTGGGTGAGCAATGCAGAGTTATGATGTCACAATGCCCCCTTAGGGAGATCACAGACAATGGTTCGTCTCCTGGTTGACCAGTGCACAGTTGTGATGTTACAATGCCCCTTAGGCAGATCACAGAAAAGGGTCTGTCACCACGGTGACCAGTGCAGAGTTATGACGTCACAATGCCCACTTAGGCAGATCACAGACAAGGGTCTGTCACTTGGTTGACCAGTGCAGAGTCATGATGTCACAATGCCGCCTTAGGCAGATCACAGATATGGGCCTGTCACCTGAGTCCCCATTGCACAGCTTTGATGTCACAATGCCACCTTAGGCAGATCACAGACAAGAGTCTGTCACCTGGGTGACCAGTGCAGAGTTATGATGTCACAATGACCCCTTAGGCAGATAACGAACAAGGGTCTGTCGTAAGGGTGATGAGTGCAGTGTTGTGATGTCAAAATGCCCCCTTAGGCAGATCACAGACAAGGTTCTGTCGCCTGGGTGACCAGTGCAGAGTCCTGATGTCACAATGCCCCCTTAGGCAGATCACAGAAAAGGGAATGTGACCTGGTTGCCCATTGCAGAGTTATGATGTCACAATGCCACCTTAGACACATCACAGACAAGAGTCTGTCACCTGGGTGACCAGTGCAGCGTTATGATGTCACAATGACCCTTAGGCAGATCACAGACAAGGGTCTGTCACCTGGGGAACCAGTGCAGAGTTATGATGTCACAATGACTCCTTAGGCAGATCAAAGACAAGGGTCTGTCACCTGGGTGACCATTGCAGAGTTATGATGTCACAATGCCCCGTTAGGCAGATCAGAGACAAGGGTCTGTCACCTTGGTGACCAGCGCAGAGTTATGATGTGACAATGCCCACTTATGGAGATCAAAGACAATGGTCTATCACCATGGTGACCCGTGCAGAGTTATGATGTCACAATGCAACCTTTGGCAGATCACAGACAAGGGTCTGTCACCTAGGTGACCCGTGCAGAATTATGATATCACAATACCCCCGTAGGCGGATCACAGACAACTGTCAGTCACCTGGGTGACAAGTGCAGTGTTATGATGTCACAATGCCCCCTTAGGCAGATAACAGACAAGGGCATGTCACCTGGGTGCCCAGTGAAGAGTTATAATGTCACAATGCCCCCTTATGCACATCACAGACTAGGGAATGTCACCTCGGTGACCAGTGCAGAATTATGATGTCAAAATGCCCCCTCAGGCAGATCAAACACAGGGGTCTGTCACCTGGGTCACCAGTGCAGACTTATGATGTCACAATGCCCCTTAGGCAGATCACAGACAAGAGTCTGTCACCTGGGTGACCCGTGCAGGGTAATGATGTCAGTATGCCCCCTTATGCAGATCACGGTCAAGCGTCTGCTACCTGCGTGATGTGTGCAGTGTTATGATGTCACATTGCCCCCTTAGGCAGATCACAGACAAGTGTCTGTCACCTGCGTGACCCGTGCAGAGTTATGAATTCACAATGTCCTCTTAGGCGGATCACAGACAAGGGTCCGTCACCTTGGTGACAAATTCAGAGTTATAATGTCACAATGCCCCCTTAGGCAGATCACAGACAAGGGTCTGTCACCTAGGTGACCCATGCAGAATTATGATGTCACAATGCCCCTTAGGCAGCTCACAGACAAGGGTCTGACACCAGGGTGACCAGTGCAGTGTTATGATGTCACAATGCCCCCTTAGGCTGATCACACACAACGGTCTTTCACATGGGTGACGAGTGCAGATTTATGATCAGAATGCCCCCTTAGGACGATCACAGACAAGGGCCTGTCACCAAGGTGCCCAAGGCTGAGTTATGATGTCACAATGACCCCTTAGGCAGATCACAGTCAAGGGTCTGTCACCTGGGTGACCAGTGGAGAGTTATGATGTCACAATGCCCCCTTAAGCAGATCACAGTCAAGGGTGTGTCACCTGGGTGACCAGTGCAGATTTATGTTGTTACAACGCCCCTTTAGGCAGATCACAGACAATGGTTTCTCACCTTGGTGACCAATGCAGTGTTATGAGGTCACAATGCCGCTTTAGACAGATCACAGACAAGGGTCTGTCAACTGCGTGACCAGTGCAGAGTTATGATGTCACAATGCCCCCTTAGGCAGATCACAGACAAGGGTCTGTCACCTGGGAGACAAGTGCAGAATTACGATGTCACAATGCCCCCTTAAGCAGTTCACAGACAAGGGTCTGTCACCTGGTTGACCAGTGCAGATTTATGATGTCACAACGCCCCCTTAGGCAGATCACAAACAATGGTTTCTCACCTTGGTGACCAATGCAGAATTATTATGTCACAATGCTTCATTCGGCAGATCACAGACAAGGGTCTGTCACCTGGGTGACCAGTGCAGATTTATGATGTCACAATGCCTCCTTAGGCATATCACAGACAATGGTCTGTCACCTTGGTGACCACTGCAGAGTTATCATGTCACATTGCCCCTTAGGCAGATCACTGACAATGGTTTCTCACCATGGTGACCAATGCAGAGTTATGATGTCACAATGCCGCATTAGGCAGATCACAGACAGGGGTCTGTCAACTGCGTGACCAGTGCAGACTTATGATGTCACAATGCCCCCTTAGGCAGATCAAAGACAAGGGTCTGTCACCTGGGTGTCCCGTGCAGAGTTATGACGTCACAATGCCCTCTTAGGCAGATAACAGACAAGGGTCTGCCACCAGGGTGACCAGTGCAGAGTTATGATGTCACAATGCCCACTTGGGCAGGTCAAGACAAGGGCCTGTCACCTGGGTTCCCAGTGCAGACTTATGATGTCACAATGCCCAATTAGGCAAATCACAGACAAGGATCTGTCTCCTGGTTGACCAGTGTAGAGATAAGATGTCACAATGACCCCTTAGGCAGATCACATTCAAGGGCCTGTCACATGGGTGACCCGAGCAGAGTTATGATGTGACAAGGCATCTTTAGGCCGATCACAGACAAGGGTCTGTGACCTGGGTGCCCCGTGCCGAGATACGATGTCACAATGCACCCTTAGGCAGATCAAGGACCAGGGTCTGTCACGTGGTTGAACAGTGCAGAGTTATGACGTCAAAATGCCCCCTTCAGCATTTCACAGACAAGGCTATGTCACCTGGGTGACCAGTGCAGAGTTATGATGTCACAATGCCTCCTTAGGCTGATCACACACAATGGTCTGTCACCTTGGTGACCAGTGCAAAGTTATGATGTTGCAATGCACCCCTGGGCAGGTCACAGACAAGCATCTGTCACCTGAGTGTCCAGTGTAGAGTTATGATGTCACAATGCCCCATTAAGCAGATCACAGACAAGGGTCTGCCACCTGGGTGACCATTACAGAGTTATGATGTCACAATGCCCCCTTAGTAAGATCACAGAGAACGGTCTGTCACCTGGGTGACCAGTGCAGGTTTATGATGTCACAATGCACCCTTTGGCAGATAACGGAGAAGGATCTGTCACCAGGGTGAGCAGTGAAGAGTTATGATATCACAATGCTCCTTTAGGCAGTTCACAGTCAAGGGTCTGTCACCTGGGTGACCAGTGGAGAGTTATGATGTCACAATGTCCCCTGAAGCAGATCACAGACAAGGGTCTGTCACCTGGGGTAGAAGTGCAGAGTTATGAAATCACAATGCCCCTTAGGCAGTTCACAGACAAGGGTCGGTCACCTGGGTGTCCAGTGCAGATTTATGATGTCACAACGCCCCTTTTGGCAGATCACAGAGAACGGTCTCTCACCTTGGTTTCCAATACAGAGTTATGATGTCACAATGCCCCCTTAGGCAGATCACAGACAAGGGTCTGTTACCTGCGTGACCAGTGCAGAGTTATGATGTCAGAATGCCACCTTAGGAAGATCACAGACAACGGTCTGTCACCTGGGTGACCCGTGCAGAATTATTATGTCACAATGCCCCCTTAGGCAGATAACAGAGAAGGGTCTGTCACCAGGGTGACCAGTGCCGAGTTATGATGTCACAATGCCCCTTAGGCCGATCACAGACAAGGGTCTGTTACGTGGTTGATGAGTGCAGAGTTATGATGTTACAATGCCCCCTTGGGCAGATCACAGACAAGGGTCTGTCACCTGAGTGACCAGTGCAGAGTTATGATGTCACAATGCCCCCTTAGGCAGATCACAGACAAGGGTCTTTCACCTGGGTGAGCAATGCAGAATTATGATGTCACAATGCCCCATTAGGGAGATCACAGACAATGGTTCGTCTCCTGGTTGACCAGTGCACAGTTGTGATGTTACAATGCCCCTTAGGCAGATCACAGAAAAGGGTCTGTCACCACGGTGACCAGTGCAGAGTTATGACGTCACAATGCCCACTTAGGCAGATCACAGACAAGGGTCTGTCACTTGGTTGACCAGTGCAGAGTCATGATGTCACAATGCCGCCTTAGGCAGATCACAGATATGGGCCTGTCACCTGAGTCCCCATTGCACAGCTTTGATGTCACAATGCCACCTTAGGCAGATCACAGACAAGAGTCTGTCACCTGGGTGACCAGTGCAGAGTTATGATGTCACAATGACCCCTTAGGCAGATAACGAACAAGGGTCTGTCGTAAGGGTGATGAGTGCAGTGTTGTGATGTCAAAATGCCCCCTTAGGCAGATCACAGACAAGGGTCTGTCGCCTGGGTGACCAGTGCAGAGTCCTGATGTCACAATGCCCCCTTAGGCAGATCACAGAAAAGGGAATGTGACCTGGTTGCCCATTGCAGAGTTATGATGTCACAATGCCACCTTAGACACATCACAGACAAGAGTCTGTCACCTGGGTGACCAGTGCAGCGTTATGATGTCACAATGACCCTTAGGCAGATCACAGACAAGGGTCTGTCACCTGGGGAACCAGTGCAGGGTTATGATGTCACAATGACTCCTTAGGCAGATCAAAGACAAGGGTCTGCCACCTGGGTGACCATTGCAGAGTTATGATGTCACAATGCCCCGTTAGGCAGATCAGAGACAAGGGTCTGTCACCTAGGTGACCAGCGCAGAGTTATGATGTGACAATGCCCACTTATGGAGATGAAAGACAATGGTCTATCACCATGGTGACCCGTGCAGAGTTATGATGTCACAATGCAACCTTTGGCAGATCACAGACAAGGGTCTGTCACCTAGGTGACCCGTGCAGAATTATGATATCACAATGCCCCCGTAGGCGGATCACAGACAACGGTCAGTCACCTGGGTGACAAGTGCAGTGTTATGATGTCACAATGCCCCCTTAGGCAGATAACAGACAAGGGCATGTCACCTGGGTGCCCAGTGAAGAGTTATAATGTCACAATGCCCCCTTATGCACATCACAGACTAGGGAATGTCACCTCGGTGACCAGTGCAGAATTATGATGTCAAAATGCCCCCTCAGGCAGATCAAACACAGGGGTCTGTCACCTGGGTCACCAGTGCAGACTTATGATGTCACAATGCCCCTTAGGCAGATCACAGACAAGAGTCTGTCACCTGGGTGACCCGTGCAGGGTTATGATGTCAGTATGCCCCCTTATGCAGATCACGGTCAAGCGTCTGCTACCTGGGTGATGTGTGCAGTGTTATGATGTCACATTGCCCCCTTAGGCAGATCACAGACAAGTGTCTGTCACCTGCGTGACCCGTGCAGAGTTATGAATTCACAATGTCCTCTTAGGCGGATCACAGACAAGGGTCCGTCACCTTGGTGACAAATTCAGAGTTATAATGTCACAATGCCCCCTTAGGCAGATCACAGACAAGGGTCTGTCACCTGGGTGACCCATGCAGAATTATGATGTCACAATGCCCCTTAGGCAGCTCACAGACAAGGGTCTGACACCAGGGTGACCAGTGCAGTGTTATGATGTCACAATGCCCCCTTAGGCTGATCACACACAACGGTCTTTCACATGGGTGACGAGTGCAGATTTATGATCAGAATGCCCCCTTAGGACGATCACAGACAAGGGCCTGTCACCAAGGTGCCCAAGGCTGAGTTATGATGTCACAATGACCCCTTAGGCAGATCACAGTCAAGGGTCTGTCACCTGGGTGACCAGTGGAGAGTTATGATGTCACAATGCCCCCTTAAGCAGATCACAGACAAGGGTGTGTCACCTGGGTGACCAGTGCAGATTTATGTTGTTACAACGCCCCTTTAGGCAGATCACAGACAATGGTTTCTCACCTTGGTGACCAATGCAGTGTTATGAGGTCACAATGCCGCTTTAGACAGATCACAGACAAGGGTCTGTCACCTGGGTGACCAGTGCAGAGTTATGATGTCACAATGCCTCCTTAGGCATATCACAGAAAATGGTCTGTCACCTTGGTGACCACTGCAGAGTTATCATGTCACATTGCCCCTTAGGCAGATCACTGACAATGGTTTCTCACCATGGTGACCAATGCAGAGGTATGATGTCACAATGCCGCATTAGGCAGATCACAGACAGGGGTCTGTCAACTGCGTTACCAGTGCAGACTTATGATGTCACAATGCCCCCTTAGGCAGATCAAAGACAAGGGTCTGTCACCTGGGGGTCCCGTGCAGAGTTATGATGTCACAATACCCTCTTAGGCAGATAACAGACAAGGGTCTGCCACCAGAGTGACCAGTGCAGAGTTATGATGTCACAATGCCCACTTGGGCAGGTCAAGACAAGGGCCTGTCACCTGGGTTCCCAGTGCAGACTTATGATGTCACAATGCCCAATTAGGCAAATCACAGACAAGGATCTGTCTCCTGGGTGACCAGTGTAGAGATAAGATGTCACAATGACCCCTTAGGCAGATCACATTCAAGGGCCAGTCACATGGGTGACCCGAGCAGAGTTATGATGTGACAATGCACCTTTAGGACGATCACAGACAAGGGTCTGTGACCTGGGTGCCCCGTGCCGAGTTACGATGTCACAATGCACCCTTAGGCAGATCAAGGACCAGAGTCTGTCACGTGGTTGAACAGTGCAGAGTTATGACGTCAAAATGCCCCCTTCGGCATTTCACAGACAAGGCTATGTCACCTGGGTGACCAGTGCAGAGTTATGATGTCACAATGCCTCCTTAGGCTGATCACACACAATGGTCTGTCACCTGGGGTAGAAGTGCAGAGTTATGAAATCACAATGCCCCTTAGGCAGTTCACAGACAAGGGTCGGTCACCTGGGTGTCCAGTGCAGATTTATGATGTCACAACGCCCCTTTTGGCAGATCACAGAGAACGGTCTCTCACCTTGGTTTCCAATAGAGAGTTATGATATCACAATGCCCCCTTAGGCAGATCACAGACAAGGGTCTGTTACCTGCGTGACCAGTGCAGAGTTATGATGTCAGAATGCCACCTTAGGCAGATCACAGACAACGGTCTGTCACCTGGGTGACCCGTGCAGAATTATTATGTCACAATGCCCCCTTAGGCAGATAACAGAGAAGGGTCTGTCACCAGGGTGACCAGTGCCGAGTTATGATGTCACAATGCCCCTTAGGCCGATCACAGACAAGGGTCTGTCACGTGGTTGATGAGTGCAGAGTTATGATGTTACAATGCCCCCTTGGGCAGATCACAGACAAGGGTCTGTCACCTGAGTGACCAGTGCAGAGTTATGATGTCACAATGCCCCCTTAGGCAGATCACAGACAAGGGTCTTTCACCTGGGTGAGCAATGCAGAATTATGATGTCACAATGCCCCATTAGGGAGATCACAGACAATGGTTCGTCTCCTGGTTGACCAGTGCACAGTTGTGATGTTACAATGCCCCTTAGGCAGATCACAGAAAAGGGTCTGTCACCACGGTGACCAGTGCAGAGTTATGACGTCACAATGCCCACTTAGGCAGATCACAGACAAGGGTCTGTCACTTGGTTGACCAGTGCAGAGTCATGATGTCACAATGCCGCCTTAGGCAGATCACAGATATGGGCCTGTCACCTGAGTCCCCATTGCACAGCTTTGATGTCACAATGCCACCTTAGGCAGATCACAGACAAGAGTCTGTCACCTGGGTGACCAGTGCAGAGTTATGATGTCACAATGACCCCTTAGGCAGATAACGAACAAGGGTCTGTCGTAAGGGTGATGAGTGCAGTGTTGTGATGTCAAAATGCCCCCTTAGGCAGATCACAGACAAGGGTCTGTCGCCTGGGTGACCAGTGCAGAGTCCTGATATCACAATGCCCCCTTAGGCAGATCACAGAAAAGGGAATGTGACCTGGTTGCCCATTGCAGAGTTATGATGTCACAATGCCACCTTAGACACATCACAGACAAGAGTCTGTCACCTGGGTGACCAGTGCAGCGTTATGATGTCACAATGACCCTTAGGCAGATCACAGACAAGGGTCTGTCACCTGGGGAACCAGTGCAGGGTTATGATGTCACAATGACTCCTTAGGCAGATCAAAGACAAGGGTCTGCCACCTGGGTGACCATTGCAGAGTTATGATGTCACAATGCCCCGTTAGGCAGATCAGAGACAAGGGTCTGTCACCTTGGTGACCAGCGCAGAGTTATGATGTGACAATGCCCACTTATGGAGATGAAAGACAATGGTCTATCACCATGGTGACCCGTGCAGAGTTATGATGTCACAATGCAACCTTTGGCAGATCACAGACAAGGGTCTGTCACCTAGGTGACCCGTGCAGAATTATGATATCACAATGCCCCCGTAGGCGGATCACAGACAACGGTCAGTCACCTGGGTGACAAGTGCAGTGTTATGATGTCACAATGCCCCCTTAGGCAGATAACAGACAAGGGCATGTCACCTGGGTGCCCAGTGAAGAGTTATAATGTCACAATGCCCCCTTATGCACATCACAGACTAGGGAATGTCACCTCGGTGACCAGTGCAGAATTATGATGTCAAAATGCCCCCTCAGGCAGATCAAACACAGGGATCTGTCACCTGGGTCACCAGTGCAGACTTATGATGTCACAATGCCCCTTAGGCAGATCACAGACAAGAGTCTGTCACCTGGGTGACCCGTGCAGGGTTATGATGTCAGTATGCCCCCTTATGCAGATCACGGTCAAGCGTCTGCTACCTGGGTGATGTGTGCAGTGTTATGATGTCACATTGCCCCCTTAGGCAGATCACAGACAAGTGTCTGTCACCTGCGTGACCCGTGCAGAGTTATGAATTCACAATGTCCTCTTAGGCGGATCACAGACAAGGGTCCGTCACCTTGGTGACAAATTCAGAGTTATAATATCACAATGCCCCCTTAGGCAGATCACAGACAAGGGTCTGTCACCTGGGTGACCCATGCAGAATTATGATGTCACAATGCCCCTTAGGCAGCTCACAGACAAGGGTCTGACACCAGGGTGACCAGTGCAGTGTTATGATGTCACAATGCCCCCTTAGGCTGATCACACACAACGGTCTTTCACATGGGTGACGAGTGCAGATTTATGATCAGAATGCCCCCTTAGGACGATCACAGACAAGGGCCTGTCACCAAGGTGCCCAAGGCTGAGTTATGATGTCACAATGACCCCTTAGGCAGATCACAGTCAAGGGTCTGTCACCTGGGTGACCAGTGGAGAGTTATGATGTCACAATGCCCCCTTAAGCAGATCACAGACTAGGGTGTGTCACCTGGGTGACCAGTGCAGATTTATGTTGTTACAACGCCCCTTTAGGCAGATCACAGACAATGGTTTCTCACCTTGGTGACCAATGCAGTGTTATGAAGTCACAATGCCGCTTTAGACAGATCACAGACAAGGGTCTGTCACCTGGGTGACCAGTGCAGAGTTATGATGTCACAATGCCTCCTTAGGCATATCACAGAAAATGGTCTGTCACCTTGGTGACCACTGCAGAGTTATCATGTCACATTGCCCCTTAGGCAGATCACTGACAATGGTTTCTCACCATGGTGACCAATGCAGAGTTATGATGTCACAATGCCGCATTAGGCAGATCACAGACAGGGGTCTGTCAACTGCGTGACCAGTGCAGACTTATGATGTCACAATGCCCCCTTAGGCAGATCAAAGACAAGGGTCTGTCACCTGGGTGTCCCGTGCAGAGTTATGACGTCACAATACCCTCTTAGGCAGATAACAGACAAGGGTCTGCCACCAGGGTGACCAGTGCAGAGTTATGATGTCACAATGCCCACTTGGGCAGGTCAAGACAAGGGCCTGTCACCTGGGTTCCCAGTGCAGACTTATGATGTCACAATGCCCAATTAGGCAAATCAGAGACAAGGATCTGTCTCCTGGGTGACCAGTGTAGAGATAAGATGTCACAATGACCCCTTAGGCAGATCACATTCAAGGGCCTGTCACATGGGTGACCCGAGCAGAGTTATGATGTGACAATGCATCTTTAGGCCGATCACAGACAAGGGTCTGTGACCTGGGTGCCCCGTGCCGAGATACGATGTCACAATGCACCCTTAGGCAGATCAAGGACCAGGGTCTGTCACGTGGTTGAACAGTGCAGAGTTATGACGTCAAAATGCCCCCTTCGGCATTTCACAGACAAGCATCTGTCACCTGGGTGTCCAGTGTAGAATAATGATGTCCAAAGCCCCATTAAGCAGATCACAGACAAGGGTCTGCCACCTGGGTGACCATTACAGAGTTATGATGTCACAATGCCCCCTTAGTAAGATCACAGAGAACGGTCTGTCACCTGGGTGACCAGTGCAGAATTATGATGTCCCAATGCCCCCTTAGCTAGATCACAGACAAGGGTCTGTCACGTGGGTGACCAGTGCAGGTTTATGATGTCACAATGCACCCTTTGGCAGATAACGGAGAAGGATCTGTCACCAGGGTGACCAGTGAAGAGTTATGATATCACAATGCTCCTTTAGGCAGTTCACAGTCAAGGGTCTGTCACCTGGGTGACCAGTGTAGAGTTCTGATGTCACAATGCCTCTTTAGGCAGATCACAGACAATGGTCTGTCACCTTAGAGACCACTGGAGAGTTATGATGTCAAAATGCCCCCTTAAGCAGATCAAAGACAAGGGTCTGTCACCTGAGAGACAAGTGCAGAGTTATGATGTCCCTATGCCCCTTAAGCAGTTCACAGACAAGGTCTGTCACCTGTGTGACCAGTGCAGACTTATGATGTCACAACGCCCCCTTAGGGAGATCACAGACAATGGTTTCTCACGTTGGTGACCAATGCAGAGTTATGATGTCACAATGCCTTCTTAGGCAGATCACAGCCAATGGTCTGTCACCTGGGTGACCAGTGCACAGTTACGATGTCACAATACCCCGTTAGGCAGATCACAGACAAGGGACTGTCACCTTGTTGACGAGTGCAGGGTTATGATGTCACAATGACCCCTTAGGCAGATAACGGAAAAGGATCTGTCACCAGGGTGACCAGTGAAAAGTTATGATGTCACAATGCCCCCTTAGGCAGTTCATAGTCAAGGGTCTGTCACCTAGGTGACCAGTGGTGAGTTATGATGTCACAATGCCCCCTTAAGCAGATCACAGACAAGGGTCTATCACCTGAGGGACAAGTGCAGAGTTATGAAGTCACAATGCACCCTTAGGCAGTTCACAGACAAGGGTCTGTAACCGGGTGTCCAGTGCAGATTTATGATGTCACAACCCCCCTTTAGGCAGATCACAGACAATGGTCTCTCACCATGGTGACCAATGCAGAGTTATGATGTCACAACTCACCCTTAGGCAGATCACAGACAAGGTTCTGTTACCTGCGTGACCAGTGCAGAGTTATGATGTCACAATTCCCCTTAGGCAGATCACAGACAATGGTCTGTCACCTGGGTGACCCGAGCAGAGTTATGATGTCACAATGCACCCTTACGCAGATAACAGGCAAGGGTCTGACACATTTGTGATGGGTGTAGAATTATGATGTCACAATGCACCCTGAGGCAGATAACAGACAAGGGTCTGTCACCAGGGTGACCAGTGCCGAGTTATGATGTCACAATGCCCCTTAGGCAGATCACAGACAATGGTCTGTCACCTGGGAGATGAGTGCAGAGTTATGATGTCACAATGCCCCTTAAGCAGATGACAGACAAGGGTCTGTCACCTGGGAGACAAGTGCAGAATTACGATGTCACAATGCCCCCTTAAACAGTTCACAGACAAGGGTCTGTCACCTGGTTGACCAGTGCAGATTTATGATGTCACAACGCCCCCTTAGGCAGATCACAGACAATGGTTTCTCACCTTGGTGACCAATGCAGAATTATGATGTCACAATGCTTCGTTAGGCAGATCACAGACAAGGGTCTGTCAACTGCGTGACCAGTGCAGAGTTTTGACGTCACAAGGCCACCTTAGGGAGATCACAGACAAGGGCCTGTCACCTGGGTACCCCGTGCAGGGTTATGATGTAACAATGCCCCCTTAGGCAGATAAAAGACAAGGGTCGGTCACCTGGGTTACCAGTGCACTGTTATGATGTCACAATGCCCCCTTAGGCAGATCACAGACAAGGGTCTGTCATCATGGTGACCAGTGCAGAGTTAAAATGCAACAACGCCCCCATAGGCAGATCACAGACAAGGGTCTGTCACCTGGGTGACCAATGCAGAGTTATGATGTCACAAGGCCACTTAGGCAGATCACAGACAAGGTTCCATCACCTAGGTGACCAGGGCAGAGTTATGATGTCACAATGCCCACTTAGGCAGTTCACAGACAATGGTCTGTCACCTGGGTGACCAGTGCAGAGTTATGATGTCACAATGCCTCCTTAGGCATATCACAGACAATGGTCTGTCACCTTGGTGACCACTGCAGAGTTATGATGTCACATTGCCCCTTAGGCAGATCACAGACAATGGTTTCTCACCATGGTGACCAATGCAGAGGTATGATGTCAAAATGCCCTCTTAGGCAGATCAAAGACAAGGGTCTGTCACCTTGGTGACCAGCGCAGAGTTATGATGTGACAATGCCCACTTATGGAGATCAAAGACAATGGTCTATCACCAGGGTGACCCGTGCAGAATTATGATGCCACAATGCACCCTTTGGCAGATCACAGACAAGGGTCTGTCACCTAGGTGACCTGTGCAGAGTTATGATATCACAATGCCCCCGTAGGCAGATCACAGACAACGGTCAGTCACCTGGGTGACAAGTGCAGTGTTATGATGTCACAATGCCCCCTTAGGCAGATAACAGACAAGGGCATGTCACCTGGGTGCCCAGTGAAGAGTTATAATGTCACAATGCCCCCTTATGCACATCACATACTAGGGACTGTCACCTCGGTGACCAGTGCAGAATTATGATGTCAAAATGCCCTCTCAGGCAGACCAAACACAGGGGTCTGTCACCTGGGTCACCAGTGCAGACTTATGATGTCACAATGCCCCTTAGGCAGATCACAGACAAGAGTCTGTCACCTGGGTGACCCGTGCAGGGTTATGTTGTCAGTATGCCCCCTTATGCAGAACACGGTCAAGGGTCTGCTACCTGGGTGATGTGTGCAGTGTTATGATGTCACATTGCCCCCTTAGGCAGATCACAGACAAGTGTCTGTCACCTGCGTGACCCGTGCAGAGTTATGAATTCACAATGCCCCCTTAGGCAGATCACAGACAAGGGTCAGTCACCTTTGTGACAAATTCAGAGTTATGAAGTCACAATGCCCCCTTAGGCAGATCACAGACAAGGGTCTGTCACCTGGGTGACCAGTGCAGAATTATGATGTCACAATGCCCCTTAGGCAGATCACAGACAAGGGCCTGTCACCAAGGTGCCCAAGGCTGAGTTATGATGTCACAATGCCGCCTTAGGCAGATCACAGACCAGGGCCTGTCAGCTGGGTGACCCGCACAGTTTTATGATGTCACTATGCCCCCTTAGGCATATCAAAAACAAGGGCCAGTCACCTGGGTGAACAGTGCAGAGTTATGATGTCACAATGCCACCTTAGGCAGATTAGAGACAAGGACCTGTCACCTGTGTTAGCAGTGCAGTATTATGATGTCACAATGCCCCCTTAGGCGGATCACAGACAAGGGTCTGTCACCTGGGTGACCAGTGCAGAATTGCGATGTCACAATGCCCCCTTAGGAAGATCACACACAAGGGTCTTTCACCTAGGTGAGCAGTGCAGAATTATGATGTCAGAATGCCCCTTTACACAGATAACAGATAAGGGCCTGTCACCTGCGTGACCAGTGCAGAGTTATGATGTCACAATGCCCCTTAGGCAGATCACAGACAATGGTCTGTCACCTTGGTGACCAGTGCAGAGTTATGATGTCACATTGCCCCCTTAGGCAGATCACAGACAATGGTTTCTCACCATGGTGACCAATGCAGTGTTATTGTGTCACAATGCCGCATTAGACTGTTCACAGACAAGGGTCTGTCAACTGATTGACCAGTGCAGACTTATGATGTCACAATGCCCCCTTAGGCAGATCAAAGACAAGGGTGTGTCACCTGGGTGTCCCGTGCAGAGTTATGATGTCACAATGCCCTCTTAGGCAGATAACAGACAAGAGTCTGCCACCAGGGTGACTAGTGCAGTGTTCTGATGTCACAATGCCCACTTAGGCAGGTCAAAGTCAAGGGCCTGTCACCTGGGTTCCCAATGCAGACTTATGATGTCACAATGCTCCCTTAGGCAAATCACAGACAAGGGTCTGTCTCCTGGGTGACCAGTGCAGAGTTAAGATGTCACAATGACCCCTTAGGCAGATCACATTCAAGCACCTGTCACATGGGTGACCCGAGCAGAGTTATGATGTCACAATGCACCCTTACGCAGATCACAGGCATGGGTCTGACACATTTGTGATGGGTGTAGAATTATGATGTCACAATGCACCCTGAGGCAGATAACAGACAAGGGTCGGTCACCAGGGTGACCAGTGCTGAGTTATGATGTCACAATGCCCCTTAGGCAGATCACAGACAATGGTCTGTCACCTGGGAGATGAGTGCAGGGTTATGATGTCACAATGCCCCTTAAGCAGATGACAGAAAAGGGTCTGTCACCTGGGAGACAAGTGCAGAATTACGATGTCACAATGCCCCCTTAAGCAGTTCACAGACAAGGGTCTGTCACCTGGTTGACCAGTGCAGATTTATGATGTCACAACGCCCCCTTAGGCAGATCACAGACAATGGTTTCTCACCTTGGTGACCAATGCAGAATTAAGATGTCACAATGCTTCGTTAGGCAGATCACAGACAAGGGTCTGTCAACTGCGTGACCAGTGCAGAGTTATGATGTCACAAGGCCACCTTAGGGAGATCACAGACAAGGGCCTGTCACCTCGGTACCCCGTGCGGAGTTATGATGTAACAATGCCCCCTTAGGCAGATAAAAGACAAGGGTCGGTCACCTGGGTTACCAGTGCACTGTTATGATGTCACAATGCCCCCTTAGGCAGATCACAGACAAGGGTCTGTCATCATGGTGACCAGTGCAGAGTTAAGATGCAACAACGCCCCCATAGGCAGATCACAGACAAGGGTCTGTCACCTGGGTGACCAATGCAGAGTTATGATGTCACAAGGCCACTTAGGCAGATCACAGACAAGGGTCCATCACCTAGGTGACCAGGGCAGAGTTATGATGTCACAATGCCCACTTAGGCAGTTCACAGACAATGGTCTGTCACCTGGGTGACCAGTGCAGAGTTATGATGTCACAATGCCTCCTTAGGCATATCACAGACAATGGTCTGTCACCTTTTTGACCACTGCAGAGTTATGATGTCACATTGCCCCTTAGGCAGATCACAGACAATGGTTTCTCACCATGGTGACCAATGCAGAGGTATGATGTCAAAATGCCCTCTTAGGCAGATCAAAGACAAGGTTCTCTCGCCTGGGTGACCAGTGCAGAGTCCTGATGTCACAATGCCCCCTTAGGCAGATCACAGAAAAGAGAATGTGACCTGGTTGCCCATTGCAGAGTTATGATGTCAGAATGCCACCTTAGACACATCACAGACAAGCGTCTGTCACCTGGGTGACCAGTGCAGCGTTATGATGTCACAATGCCCCCTTAGGCAGATCACAGAAAAGGGAATGTGACCTGGTTGCCCATTGCAGAGTTATGATGTCAGAATGCCGCCTTAGACACATCACAGACAAGCGTCTGTCACCTGGGTGACCAGTGCAGCGTTATGATGTCACAGTGACCCTTAGGCAGATCACAGACAAGGGTCTGTCACCTGGGGGACCAGTGCAGATTTATGATGTCCCAATGACTCCTTAGGCAGATCAAAGACAAGGGTCTGTCACCTGGGTGACCATTGCAGAGTTATGATGTCACAAGGCCCCCTTAGGCAGATCAGAGACAAGGGTGTGTCACCTTGGTGACCAGCGCAGAGTTATGATGTGACAATGCCCACTTATGGAGATCAAAGACAATGGTCTATCACCAGGGTGACCCATGCAGAATTATGATGCCACAATGCACCCTTTGGCAGATCACAGACAAGGGTCTGTCACCTAGGTGACCTGTGCAGAGTTATGATATCACAATGCCCCCGTAGGCGGATCACAGACAACGGTCAGTCACCTGGGTGACAAGTGCAGTGTTATGATGTCACAATGCCCCCTTAGGCAGATAACAGACAAGGGCATGTCACCTGGGTGCCCAGTGAAGAGTTATAATGTCACAATGCCCCCTTATGCACATCACATACTAGGGACTGTCACCTCGGTGACCAGTGCAGAATTATGATGTCAAAATGCCCTCTCAGGCAGACCAAACACAGGGGTCTGTCACCTGGGTCACCAGTGCAGACTTATGATGTCACAATGCCCCTTAGGCAGATCACAGACAAGAGTCTGTCACCTGGGTGACCCGTGCAGGGTTATGTTGTCAGTATGCCCCCTTATGCAGAACACGGTCAAGGGTCTGCTACCTGGGTGATGTGTGCAGTGTTATGATGTCACATTGCCCCCTTAGGCAGATCACAGACAAGTGTCTGTCACCTGCGTGACCCGTGCAGAGTTATGAATTCACAATGCCCCCTTAGGCAGATCACAGACAAGGGTCAGTCACCTTTGTGACAAATTCAGAGTTATGAAGTCACAATGCCCCCTTAGGCAGATCACAGACAAGGGTCTGTCACCTGGGTGACCAGTGCAGAATTATGATGTCACAATGCCCCTTAGGCAGATCACAGACAAGGGCCTGTCACCAAGGTGCCCAAGGCTGAGTTATGATGTCACAATGCCGCCTTAGGCAGATCACAGACCAGGGCCTGTCAGCTGGGTGACCCGCACAGTTTTATGATGTCACTATGCCCCCTTAGGCATATCAAAAACAAGGGCCAGTCACCTGGGTGAACAGTGCAGAGTTATGATGTCACAATGCCACCTTAGGCAGATTAGAGACAAGGACCTGTCACTTGTGTTAGCAGTGCAGTATTATGATGTCACAATGGCCCCTTAGGCGGATCACAGACAAGGGTCTGTCACCTGGGTGACCAGTGCAGAATTACGATGTCACAATGCCCCCTTAGGCAGATCACACACAAGGGTCTGTCACCTAGGTGAGCAGTGCAGAATTATGATGTCACAATGCCCCCTTACACAGATAACAGATAAGGGTCTGTCAACTGCGCGACCAGTGCAGAGTTATGATGTCACAATGCCCCCTTAGTGAGATCTCAGTCAAGGATCCCACAACTGGTTGACCAGTGCACAGTTATGGTGTCACAACGCCCCCTGAGGCAGATCACAGACAAGGGTCTGTCACCACGGTGACCAGTGCAGAGTTATGATGTCACAATGCCCAATTAGGCAGATCACAGACAAGGGTCTGTCACATGGGTGACCAGTGCAGAGTCATGATGTCACAATGCTGTCTTAGGCAGATCACAGAAATGGGCCTGTCACCTGGGTCCCCATTGCACAGTTATGATGTCAGAATGCCACCTTAGGCAGATCACAGACAAGGGTCTGTCACCTTGGTGACCAGCGCAGAGTTACGATGTCACAATGCCCCCTTATGTAGATCAAAACAAGGGTCTATCACCAGGGTGACCCGTGCAGTGTTATGATGTCACAAAGCTGCCTTAGGCAGATCACAGACAAGCGTCTGTCACCTGGGACAACAGTGCGGAGTTATGATGTCACAATGCCCCCTTAGGAGATCACAGACATAGGCTTGTCACCTGGGTGACCCGTGCAGAGTTAAGATGTCACAATGCACCCTTAGGCAGATCACAGACAAGGGTCTGTACCCTGGGTGACCAGTGCAGAATTATGATGTCACAATGCCCCTTAGGCTGATGATAGACAAGTGTCTGCCACCTGGGTGTCCAGTGCAGAGTTATGATTTCATAATGCCCCCTTAGGCAGATCACAGACAAGGGTCTGTCACCTGGGTGACCATTGCAGAGTTATGAGGTCACAATGACCCCTTAGGCAGATCAAAGACCAGGGTCTGTCACCTGGGTGACGAGTGAAGAGTTATGATGTCACAATACCCCTTAGGCAGACCACAGACGAGGGTCTGTCACCTGGGTGACCAGTGCAGGGTTATGATGTCACAATGACCCCTTAGGCAGATTACAGACAAGGTTCTGTCAGCTGGGTGACCAGTGCAGTGTTATGATGTCACAATGCCCCCTTAGGGAGATCACAGACAAGGGTCTGTCACCTGGTCCACAAGTGCAGAGTTAGGATGTCACAATGCTCCCTTGGGCAGATGAAGGAAAAGGGTCTGTCACCTCCGTGACTAGTGCAGTGTTATGATGTCACAATGACCCCTTAGGCAGATCAAAGACAAGGGTCTGTCACCTGGATGACCAGGGCAGAGTTATGATGTCCCAATGCTGCCTTAGGAAGATCAAAGACAAGGGTCTGTCACCTGGCAGAGCAGTACAGAATTATGATGTCACAATGCCACCTTAGGCAAAAAACAGACAAGGGTCTGTCACCTGGGTGACCCGTGAAGAGTTATGATGTCACAATGCACCCTTAGGCAGATCACAGACAATGGCTTGTCACCTGGGTGACCCGTGCGAGTTATGATGTCACAATGCAGCCTTAGGCAGATCACAGACAAGGGTCTGTCACCTGGGTGACCCATGCGGAATTACGATGTCACAGTGCCCCTTAGGCAGATGACAGACAAGTGTCTGTCACCTGGGTGAGCAGTGCAGGGTTATGATTTCACAATGCCCCCTTAGACAGATCACAGACAAGGGTCTTTCACCTGGGTGTGCAATGCAGAGTTATGATGTCACAATGCCCCCTTAGGGTGATCACAGAGAATGGTTCGTCCCCTGGTTGACCAGTGTGCAGTTGTGATGTTACAATGCCCCTTAGGCAGATCACAGACAAGGGTCTGTCACCACGGTGACCAGTGCAGAGTTATGACGTCACAATACCCACCTAGGCAGATCAAAGACAAGGGTCTGTCACTTGGGTGACCAGTGCAGAGTCATGATGTCACAATGCCGCCTTAGGCAGATCACAGATATGAGCCTGTCACCTGGGTCCCCATTGCACAGTTTTGATGTCACAATGCCACCTTAGGCAGATCACAGACAAGGGTCAGTCACCTTGGTGACAAATTCAGAGTTATGATGTCACAATCCTCCTTAGGCTGATCACAGACAAGGGTCTGTCACCTGGGTGACCAGTGCAGAATTATGATGTCACAATGCCTCTTAGGCAGATCACAGACAAGAGTCTGTCACCTGGGTGACCAGTGCAGTGTTATGATGTCACAATGCCCCCTTAGGCTGATCATATACAACGGTCTTTCACATGGGTGTCTAGTGCAGATTTATGATCAGAATACCCCTTAGGACGATCACAGATAAGGGCCTGTCACCAAGGTGCCCAAGGCTGAGTTATGATGTCACAATGCACCCTTACGCAGATCACAGGCAAGGGTCTGACACTTTTGTGATGGGTGTAGAATTATGATATCACAATGCACCCTGAGGCAGATAACAGACAAGGGTCTGTCACCAGGGTGACCAGTGCCGAGTTACGATGTCACAATGCCCCTTAGGAAGATCACAGACAATGGTCTGTCACCTGGGTGATGAGTGCAGAGTTATGATGTCACAATGCCCCTTAATCAGATGACAGACAAGGGTCTGTAACCTGGGAGACAAGTGCAGAATTACGATGTCACAATGCCCCCATAAGCAGTTCACAGACAAGGGTCTGTCACCTGGTTGACCAGTGCAGATTTATGATGTCACAACGCCTCCTTAGGCAGATCACAGACAATGGTTTCTCACCTTGGTGACTAATGCAGAATTATGATGTCACAATGCTTCATTAGGCAGATCACAGACAAGGGTCTGTCACCTGGGTGTCCCGTGCAGAGTTATGACGTCACAATACCCTCTTAGGCAGATAACAGACAAGGGTCTGCCACCAGGGTGACCAGTGCAGAGTTATGATGTCACAATGCCCACTTGGGCAGGTCAAGACAAGGGCCTGTCACCTGGGTTCCCAGTGCAGACTTATGATGTCACAATGCCCAATTAGGCAAATCACAGACAAGGATCTGTCTTCTGGGTGACCAGTGTAGAGATAAGATGTCACAATGACCCCTTAGGCAGATCACATTCAAGGGCCTGTCACATGGGTGACCCGAGCAGAGTTATGATGTGAGAAGGCATCTTTAGGCCGATCACAGACAAGGGTCTGTGACCTGGGTGCCCCGTGCCGAGATACGATGTCACAATGCACCCTTAGGCAGATCAAGGACCAGGGTCTGTCACGTGGTTGAACAGTGCAGAGTTATGACGTCAAAATGCCCCCTTCGGCATTTCACAGACAAGCATCTGTCACCTGGGTGTCCAGTGTAGAGTAATGATGTCCAATGCCCCATTAAGCAGATCACAGACAAGGGTCTGCCACCTGGGTGACCATTACAGAGTTATGATGTCACAATGCCCCCTTAGTAAGATCACAGAGAACGGTCTGTCACCTGGGTGACCAGTGCAGAATTATGATGTCCCAATGCCCCCTTTGCTAGATCACAGACAAGGGTCTGTCACGTGGGTGACCAGTGCAGGTTTATGATGTCACAATGCACCCTTTGGCAGATAACGGAGAAGGATCTGTCACCAGGGTGACCAGTGAAGAGTTATGATATCACAATGCTCCTTTAGGCAGTTCACAGTCAAGGGTCTGTCACCTGGGTGACCAGTGTAGAGTTCTGATGTCACAATGCTTCTTCAGGCAGATCACAGACAATGGTCTGTCACCTTAGAGACCACTGGAGAGTTATGATGTCAAAATGACCCCTTAAGCAGATCAAAGACAAGGGTCTGTCACCTGAGAGACAAGTGCAGAGTTATGGTGTCCCTATGCCCCTTAAGCAGTTCACAGACAAGGTCTGTCACCTGTGTGACCAGTGCAGACTTATGATGTCACAACGCCCCCTTAGGGAGATCACAGACAATGGTTTCTCACGTTGGTGACCAATGCAGAGTTATGATGTCACAATGCCTTCTTAGGCAGATCACAGCCAATGGTCTGTCACCTGGGTGACCAGTGCAGAGTTACGATGTCACAATGCCCCCTTAGGCAGATCACAGACAAGGGACTGTCACCTTGTTGACGAGTGCAGGGTTATGATGTCACAATGACCCCTTAGGCAGATAACGGAAAAGGATCTGTCACCAGGGTGACCAGTGAAAAGTTATGATGTCACAATGCCCCGTTAGGCAGTTCATAGTCAAGGGTCTGTCACCTAGGTGACCAGTGGAGAGTTATGATGTCACAATGCCCCCTTAAGCAGATCACAGACAAGGGTCTATCACCTGGGGGACAAGTGCAGAGTTATGAAGTCACAATGCACCCTTAGGCAGTTCACAGACAAGGGTCTGTAACTGGGTGTCCAGTGCAGATTTATGATGTCACAACCCCCCTTTAGGCAGATCACAGACAATGGTCTCTCACCATGGTGACCAATGCAGAGTTATGGTGTCACAATTCCCCCTTAGGCAGATCACAGACAAGGTTCTGTTACCTGCGTGACCAGTGCAGAGTTATGATGTCACAATGCCCCTTAGGCAGATCACAGACAATGGTCTGTCACCTTGGTGACCAGTGCAGAGTTATGATGTCACATTGCCCCCTTAGGCAGATCACAGACAATGGTTTCTCACCATGGTGACCAATGCAGTGTTATTGTGTCACAATGCCGCATTAGACTGTTCACAGACAAGGGTCTGTCAACTGCTTGACCAGTGCAGACTTATGATGTCACAATGCCCCCTTAGGCAGATCAAAGACGAGGGTGTGTCACCTGGGTGTCCCGTGCAGAGTTATGATGTCACAATGCCCTCTTAGGCAGATAACAGACAAGGGTCTGACACCAGGGTGACTAGTGCAGAGTTCTGATGTCACAATGCCCACTTAGGCAGGTCAAAGTCAAGGGCCTGTCACCTGGGTTCCCAATGCAGACTTATGATGTCACAATTCTCCCTTAGGCAAATCACAGACAAGGGTCTGTCTCCTGGGTGACCAGTGCAGAGTTAAGATGTCACAATGACCCCTTAGGCAGATCACATTCAAGCGCCTGTCACATGGGTGACCCGAGCAGAGTTATGATGTCACAATGCACCCTTACGCAGATCACAGGCAAGGGTCTGACACATTTGTGATGGGTGTAGAATTATGATGTCACAATGCACCCTGAGGCAGATAACAGACAAGGGTCTGTCACCAGGGTGACCAGTGCTGAGTTATGATGTTACAATGCCCCTTAGGCAGATCACAGACAATGGTCTGTCACCTGGGAGATGAGTGCAGAGTTATGATGTCACAATGCCCCTTAAGCAGATGACAGAAAAGGGTCTGTCACCTGGGAGACAAGTGCAGAATTACGATGTCACAATGCCCCCTTAAGCAGTTCACAGACAAGGGTCTGTCACCTGGTTGACCAGTGCAGATTTATGATGTCACAACGCCCCCTTAGGCAGATCACAGACAATGGTTTCTCACCTTGGTGACCAATGCAGAATTATGATGTCACAATGCTTCGTTAGGCAGATCACAGACAAGGGTCTGTCAACTGCGTGACCAGTGCAGAGTTATGATGTCACAAGGCCACCTTAGGGAGATCACAGACAAGGGCCTGTCACCTGGGTACCCCGTGCAGAGTTATGATGTAACAATGCCCCCTTAGGCAGATAAAACACAAGGGTCGGTCACCTGGGTTACCAGTGCACTGTTATGATGTCACAATGCCCCCTTAGGCAGATCACAGACAAGGTTCTGTCATCATGGTGACCAGTGCAGAGTTAAGATGCAACAACGCCCCCATAGGCAGATCACAGACAAGGGTCTGTCACCTGGGTGACCAATGCAGAGTTATGATGTCACAAGGCCACTTAGGCAGATCACAGACAAGGTTCCATCACCTAGGTGACCAGGGCAGAGTTATGATGTCACAATGCCTCCTTAGGCATATCACAGACAATGGTCTGTCACCTTTTTGACCACTGCAGAGTTATGATGTCACATTGCCCCTTAGGCAGATCACAGACAATGGTTTCTCACCATGGTGACCAATGCGGAGGTATGATGTCAAAATGCCCTCTTAGGCAGATCAAAGACAAGGTTCTCCCGCCTGGGTGACCAGTGCAGAGTCCTGATGTCACAATGCCCCCTTAGGCAGATCACAGAAAAGGGAATGTGACCTGGTTGCCCATTGCAGAGTTATGATGTCAGAATGCCGCCTTAGACACATCACAGACAAGCGTCTGTCACCTGGGTGACCAGTGCAGCGTTATGATGTCACAATGACCCTTAGGCAGATCACAGACAAGGGTCTGTCACCTGGGGGACCAGTGCAGATTTATGATGTCCCAATGACTCCTTAGGCAGATGAAAGACAAGGGTCTGTCACCTGGGTGACCATTGCAGAGTTATGATGTCACAAGGCCCCCTGAGGCAGATCAGAGACAAGTGTGTGTCACCTTGGTGACCAGCGCAGAGTTATGATGTGACAATGCCCACTTATGGAGATCAAAGACAATGGTCTATCACCAGGGTGACCCATGCAGAATTATGATGCCACAATGCACCCTTTGGCAGATCACAGACAAGGGTCTGTCACCTAGGTGACCTGTGCAGAGTTATGATATCACAATGCCCCCGTAGGCGGATCACAGACAACGGTCAGTCACCTGGGTGACAAGTGCAGTGTTATGATGTCACAATGCCCCCTTAGGCAGATAACAGACAAGGGCATGTCACCTGGGTGCCCAGTGAAGAGTTATAATGTCACAATGCCCCCTTATGCACATCACATACTAGGGACTGTCACCTCGGTGACCAGTGCAGAATTATGATGTCAAAATGCCCTCTCAGGCAGACCAAACACAGGGGTCTGTCACCTGGGTCACCAGTGCAGACTTATGATGTCACAATGCCCCTTAGGCAGATCACAGACAAGAGTCTGTCACCTGGGTGACCCGTGCAGGGTTATGTTGTCAGTATGCCCCCTTATGCAGAACACGGTCAAGGGTCTGCTACCTGGGTGATGTGTGCAGTGTTATGATGTCACATTGCCCCCTTAGGCAGATCACAGACAAGTGTCTGTCACCTGCGTGACCCGTGCAGAGTTATGAATTCACAATGCCCCCTTAGGCAGATCACAGACAAGGGTCAGTCACCTTTGTGACAAATTCAGAGTTATGAAGTCACAATGCCCCCTTAGGCAGATCACAGACAAGGGTCTGTCACCTGGGTGACCAGTGCAGAATTATGATGTCACAATGCCCCTTAGGCAGATCACAGACAAGGGCCTGTCACCAAGGTGCCCAAGGCTGAGTTATGATGTCACAATGCCCCCTTAGGCAGATCACAGACCAGGGCCTGTCAGCTGGGTGACCCACGCAGTTTTATGATGTCACTATGCCTCCTTAGGCATATCAAAAACAAGAGCCAGTCACCTGGGTGAACAGTGCAGAGTTATGATGTCACAATGCCACCTTAGGCAGATTAGAGACAAGGACCTGTCACCTGTGTTAGCAGTGCAGTATTATGATGTCACAATGCCCCCTTAGGCGGATCACAGACAAGGGTCTGTCACCTGGGTGACCAGTGCAGAATTGCGATGTCACAATGCCCCCTTAGGAAGATCACACACAAGGGTCTTTCACCTAGGTGAGCAGTGCAGAATTATGATGTCAGAATGCCCCTTTACACAGATAACAGATAAGGGCCTGTCACCTGCGTGACCAGTGCAGAGTTATGATGTCACAATGCCCCTTAGGCAGATCACAGACAATGGTCTGTCACCTTGGTGACCAATGCAGAGTTATGATGTCACATTGCCCCCTTAGGCAGATCACAGACAATGGTTTCTCACCATGGTGACCAATGCAGTGTTATTGTGTCACAATGCCGCATTAGACTGTTCACAGACAAGGGTCTGTCAACTGATTGACCAGTGCAGACTTATGATGTCACAATGCCCCCTTAGGCAGATCAAAGACAAGGGTGTGTCACCTGGGTGTCCCGTGCAGAGTTATGATGTCACAATGCCCTCTTAGGCAGATAACAGACAAGAGTCTGCCACCAGGGTGACTAGTGCAGTGTTCTGATGTCACAATGCCCACTTAGGCAGGTCAAAGTCAAGGGCCTGTCACCTGGGTTCCCAATGCAGACTTATGATGTCACAATGCTCCCTTAGGCAAATCACAGACAAGGGTCTGTCTCCTGGGTGACCAGTGCAGAGTTAAGATGTCACAATGACCCCTTAGGCAGATCACATTCAAGCACCTGTCACATGGGTGACCCGAGCAGAGTTATGATGTCACAATGCACCCTTACGCAGATCACAGGCATGGGTCTGACACATTTGTGATGGGTGTAGAATTATGATGTCACAATGCACCCTGAGGCAGATAACAGACAAGGGTCGGTCACCAGGGTGACCAGTGCTGAGTTATGATGTCACAATGCCCCTTAGGCAGATCACAGACAATGGTCTGTCACCTGGGAGATGAGTGCAGGGTTATGATGTCACAATGCCCCTTAAGCAGATGACAGAAAAGGGTCTGTCACCTGGGAGACAAGTGCAGAATTACGATGTCACAATGCCCCCTTAAGCAGTTCACAGACAAGGGTCTGTCACCTGGTTGACCAGTGCAGATTTATGATGTCACAACGCCCCCTTAGGCAGATCACAGACAATGGTTTCTCACCTTGGTGACCAATGCAGAATTAAGATGTCACAATGCTTCGTTAGGCAGATCACAGACAAGGGTCTGTCAACTGCGTGACCAGTGCAGAGTTATGATGTCACAAGGCCACCTTAGGGAGATCACAGACAAGGGCCTGTCACCTCGGTACCCCGTGCAGAGTTATGATGTAACAATGCCCCCTTAGGCAGATAAAAGACAAGGGTCGGTCACCTGGGTTACCAGTGCACTGTTATGATGTCACAATGCCCCCTTAGGCAGATCACAGACAAGGGTCTGTCATCATGGTGACCAGTGCAGAGTTAAGATGCAACAACGCCCCCATAGGCAGATCACAGACAAGGGTCTGTCACCTGGGTGACCAATGCAGAGTTATGATGTCACAAGGCCACTTAGGCAGATCACAGACAAGGGTCCATCACCTAGGTGACCAGGGCAGAGTTATGATGTCACAATGCCCACTTAGGCAGTTCACAGACAATGGTCTGTCACCTGGGTGACCAGTGCAGAGTTATGATGTCACAATGCCTCCTTAGGCATATCACAGACAATGGTCTGTCACCTTTTTGACCACTGCAGAGTTATGATGTCACATTGCCCCTTAGGCAGATCACAGACAATGGTTTCTCACCATGGTGACCAATGCAGAGGTATGATGTCAAAATGCCCTCTTAGGCAGATCAAAGACAAGGTTCTCTCGCCTGGGTGACCAGTGCAGAGTCCTGATGTCACAATGCCCCCTTAGGCAGATCACAGAAAAGGGAATGTGACCTGGTTGCCCATTGCAGAGTTATGATGTCAGAATGCCACCTTAGACACATCACAGACAAGCGTCTGTCACCTGGGTGACCAGTGCAGCGTTATGATGTCACAATGCCCCCTTAGGCAGATCACAGAAAAGGGAATGTGACCTGGTTGCCCATTGCAGAGTTATGATGTCAGAATGCCGCCTTAGACACATCACAGACAAGCGTCTGTCACCTGGGTGACCAGTGCAGCGTTATGATGTCACAGTGACCCTTAGGCAGATCACAGACAAGGGTCTGTCACCTGGGGGACCAGTGCAGATTTATGATGTCCCAATGACTCCTTAGGCAGATCAAAGACAAGGGTCTGTCACCTGGGTGACCATTGCAGAGTTATGATGTCACAAGGCCCCCTTAGGCAGATCAGAGACAAGGGTGTGTCACCTTGGTGACCAGCGCAGAGTTATGATGTGACAATGCCCACTTATGGAGATCAAAGACAATGGTCTATCACCAGGGTGACCCATGCAGAATTATGATGCCACAATGCACCCTTTGGCAGATCACAGACAAGGGTCTGTCACCTAGGTGACCTGTGCAGAGTTATGATATCACAATGCCCCCGTAGGCGGATCACAGACAACGGTCAGTCACCTGGGTGACAAGTGCAGTGTTATGATGTCACAATGCCCCCTTAGGCAGATAACAGACAAGGGCATGTCACCTGGGTGCCCAGTGAAGAGTTATAATGTCACAATGCCCCCTTATGCACATCACATACTAGGGACTGTCACCTCGGTGACCAGTGCAGAATTATGATGTCAAAATGCCCTCTCAGGCAGACCAAACACAGGGGTCTGTCACCTGGGTCACCAGTGCAGACTTATGATGTCACAATGCCCCTTAGGCAGATCACAGACAAGAGTCTGTCACCTGGGTGACCCGTGCAGGGTTATGTTGTCAGTATGCCCCCTTATGCAGAACACGGTCAAGGGTCTGCTACCTGGGTGATGTGTGCAGTGTTATGATGTCACATTGCCCCCTTAGGCAGATCACAGACAAGTGTCTGTCACCTGCGTGACCCGTGCAGAGTTATGAATTCACAATGCCCCCTTAGGCAGATCACAGACAAGGGTCAGTCACCTTTGTGACAAATTCAGAGTTATGAAGTCACAATGCCCCCTTAGGCAGATCACAGACAAGGGTCTGTCACCTGGGTGACCAGTGCAGAATTATGATGTCACAATGCCCCTTAGGCAGATCACAGACAAGGGCCTGTCACCAAGGTGCCCAAGGCTGAGTTATGATGTCACAATGCCCCCTTAGGCAGATCACAGACCAGGGCCTGTCAGCTGGGTGACCCGCACAGTTTTATGATGTCACTATGCCTCCTTAGGCATATCAAAAACAAGGGCCAGTCACCTGGGTGAACAGTGCAGAGTTATGATGTCACAATGCCACCTTAGGCAGATTAGAGACAAGGACCTGTCACCTGTGTTAGCAGTGCAGTATTATGATGTCACAATGCCCCCTTAGGCGGATCACAGACAAGGGTCTGTCACCTGGGTGACCAGTGCAGAATTGCGATGTCACAATGCCCCCTTAGGCAGATCACACACAAGGGTCTTTCACCTAGGTGAGCAGTGCAGAATTATGATGTCACAAAGCCCCCTTACACAGATAACAGATAAGGGTCTGTCACCTGCGTGACCAGTGCAGAGTTATGATGTCACAATGCCCCCTTAGTGAGATCTCAGTCAAGGATCCCACAACTGGTTGACCAGTGCACAGTTATGGTGTCACAACGCCCCCTGAGGCAGATCACAGACAAGGGTCTGTCACCACGGTGACCAGTGCAGAGTTATGATGTCACAATGCCCAATTAGGCAGATCACAGACAAGGGTCTGTCACATGGGTGACCAGTGCAGAGTCATGATGTCACAATGCTGTCTTAGGCAGATCACAGAAATGGGCCTGTCACCTGGGTCCCCATTGCACAGTTATGATGTCAGAATGCCACCTTAGGCAGATCACAGACAAGGGTCTGTCACCTTGGTGACCAGCGCAGAGTTACGATGTCACAATGCCCCCTTATGTAGATCAAAACAAGGGTCTATCACCAGGGTGACCCGTGCAGTGTTATGATGTCACAAAGTTGCCTTAGGCAGATCACAGACAAGCGTCTGTCACCTGGGACAACAGTGCAGAGTTATGATGTCACAATGCCCCCTTAGGAGATCACAGACAAAGGCTTGTCACCTGGGTGACCCGTGCAGAGTTAAGATGTCACAATGCACCCTTAGGCAGATCACAGACAAGGGTCTGTCACCTGGGTGACCCATGCGGAATTACGATGTCACAGTGCCCCTTAGGCAGATCACAGACAAGGGTCTGTCACCACGGTGACCAGTGCAGGGTTATGATTTCACAATGCCCCCTTAGACAGATCACAGACAAGGGTCTTTCACCTGGGTGTGCAATGCAGAGTTATGATGTCACAATGCCCCCTTAGGGAGATCACAGAGAATGGTTCGTCCCCTGGTTGACCAGTGTGCAGTTGTGATGTTACAATGCCCCTTAGGCAGATCACAGACAAGGGTCTGTCACCTGGGTGACCAGTGCAGAGTTATGACGTCACAATACCCACCTAGGCAGATCAAAGACAAGGGTCTGTCACTTGGGTGACCAGTGCAGAGTCATGATGTCACAATGCCGCCTTAGGCAGATCACAGAAATGAGCCTGTCACCTGGGTCCCCATTGCACAGTTTTGATGTCACAATGCCACCTTAGGCAGATCACAGACAAGGGTCAGTCACCTTGGTGACAAATTCAGAGTTATGATGTCACAATCCTCCTTAGGCTGATCACAGACAAGGGTCTGTCACCTGGGTGACCAGTGCAGAATTATGATCTCACAATGCCTCTTAGGCAGATCACAGACAAGAGTCTGTCACCTGGGTGACCAGTGCAGTGTTATGATGTCACAATGCCCCCTTAGGCTGATCACATACAACGGTCTTTCACATGGGTGACTAGTGCAGATTTATGATCAGAATACCCCTTAGGACGATCACAGACAAGGGCCTGTCACCAAGGTGCCCAAGGCTGAGTTATGATGTCACAATGCACCCTTACGCAGATCACAGGCAAAGGTCTGACACTTTTGTGATGGGTGTAGAATTATGATATCACAATGCACCCTGAGGCAGATAACAGACAAGGGTCTGTCACCAGGGTGACCAGTGCCGAGTTATGATGTCACAATGCCCCTTAGGCAGATCACAGACAATGGTCTGTCACCTGGGTGATGAGTGCAGAGTTATGATGTCACAATGCCCCTTAAGCAGATGACAGACAAGGGTCTGTCACCTGGGAGACAAGTGCAGAATTACGATGTCACAATGCCCCCTTAAGCAGTTCACAGACAAGGGTCTGTCACCTGGTTGACCAGTGCAGATTTATGATGTCACAACGCCCCCTTAGGCAGATCACAGACAATGGTTTCTCACCTTGGTGACCAATGCAGAATTATGATGTCACAATGCTTCATTAGGCAGATCACAGACAAGGGTCTGTCAACTGCATGACCAGTGCAGAGTTATGATGTCACAAGGCCACCTTAGGGAGATCACAGACAAGGGCCTGTCACCTGGGTACCCCGTGCAGAGTTATGATGTAACAATGCCCCCTGAGGCAGATAAAAGACAAGGGTCGGTCACCTGGGTTACCAGTGCACTGTTATGATGTCACAATGCCCCCTTAGGCAGATCACAGACAAGGGTCTGTCATCATGGTGACCAGTGCAGAGTTAAGATGCAACAACGCCCCCATAGGCAGATCACAGACAAGGGTCTGTCACCTGGGTGACCAATGCAGAGTTATGATGTCACAATGCCACTTAGGCAGATCACAGACAAGGTTCCATCACCTAGGTGACCAGTGCAGAGTTATGATGTCACAATGCCCACTTAGGCAGTTCACAGACAATGGTCTGTCACCTGGGTGACCAGTGCAGAGTTATGATGTCACAATGCCTACTTAGGCATATCACAGACAATGGTCTGTCACCTTGGTGACCACTGCAGAGTTATGATGTCACATTGCCCCTTAGGCAGATCACAGACAATGGTTTCTCACCATGGTGACCAATGCAGAGGTATGATGTCCCAATGCCGCATTAGGCAGATCACAGACAGGGGTCTGTCAACTGCGTGACCAGTGCAGACTTATGATGTCACAATGCCCCCTTAGGCAGATCAAAGAGAAGGGTCTGTCACCTGGGGGTCCCGTGCAGGGTTATGATGTCACAATACCCTCTTAGGCAGATAACAGACAAGGGTCTGCCACCAGAGTGACCAGTGCAGAGTTATGATGTCACAATGCCCACTTGGGCAGGTCAAGACAAGGGCCTGTCACCTGGGTTCCCAGTGCAGATTTATGATGTCACAATGCCCAATTAGGCAAATCACAGACAAGGATCTGTCTCCTGGGTGACCAGTGTAGAGATAAGATGTCACAATGACCCCTTAGGCAGATCACATTCAAGGGCCAGTCACATGGGTGACCCGAGCAGAGTTATGATGTGACAATGCACCTTTAGGCCGATCACAGACAAGGGTCTGTGACCTGGGTGCCCCGTGCCGAGTTAGGATGTCACAATGCACCCTTAGGCAGATCAAGGACCAGAGTCTGTCACGTGGTTGAACAGTGCAGAGTTATGACGTCAAAATGCCCCCTTCGGCATTTCACAGACAAGGCTATGTCACCTGGGTGACCAGTGCAGAGTTATGATGTCACAATGCCTCCTTAGGCTGATCACACACAATGGTCTGTCACCTTGGTGACCAGTGCAAAGTTATGATGTTGCAATGCACCCTTGGGCAGGTCACAGACAAGCATCTGTCACCTGAGTGTCCAGTGTAGAGTTATGATGTCACAATGCCCCATTAAGCAGATCACAGACAAGGGTCTGCCACCTGGGTGACCATTACAGAGTTATGATGTCACAATGCCCCCTTAGTAAGATCACAAAGAACGGTCTGTCACCTGGGTGACCAGTGCAGGTTTATGATGTCACAATGCACCCTTTGGCAGATAACGGAGAAGGATCTGTCACCAGGGTGAGCAGTGAAGAGTTATGATATCACAATGCTCCTTTAGGTAGTTCACAGTCAAGGGTCTGTCACCTGGGTGACCAGTGGAGAGTTATGACGTCACAATGTCCCCTGAAGCAGATCACAGACAAGGGTCTGTCACCTGGGGTAGAAGTGCAGAGTTATGAAATCACAATGCCCCTTAGGCAGTTCACAGACAAGGGTCGGTCACCTGGGTGTCCAGTGCAGATTTATGATGTCACAACGCCCCTTTTGGCAGATCACAGTGAACGGTCTCTCACCTTGGTTTCCAATACAGAGTTATGATGTCACAATGCCCCGTTAGGCAGATCACAGACAAGGGTCTGTTACCTGCGTGACCAGTGCAGAGTTATGATGTCAGAATGCCACCTTAGGCAGATCACAGACAACGGTCTGTCACCTGGGTGACCCGTGCAGAATTATTATGTCACAATGCCCCCTTAGGCAGATAACAGAGAAGGGTCTGTCACCAGGGTGACCAGTGCCGAGTTATGATGTCACAATGCCCCTTAGGCCGATCACAGACAAGGGTCTGTCACGTGGTTGATGAGTGCAGAGTTATGATGTTACAATGCCCCCTTGGGCAGATCACAGACAAGGGTCTGTCACCTGAGTGACCAGTGCAGAGTTATGATGTCACAATGCCCCCTTAGGCAGATCACAGACAAGGGTCTTTCACCTGGGTGAGCAATGCAGAGTTATGATGTCACAATGCCCCATTAGGGAGATCACAGACAATGGTTCGTCTCCTGGTTGACCAGTGCACAGCTGTTATGTTACTATGCCCCTTAGGCAGATCACAGAAAAGGGTCTGTCACCACGGTGACCAGTGCAGAGTTATGACGTCACAATGCCCACTTAGGCATATCACAGACAAGGGTCTGTCACTTGGTTGACCAGTGCAGAGTCATGATGTCACAATGCCGCCTTAGGCAGATCACAGATATGGGCCTGTCACCTGAGTCCCCATTGCACAGCTTTGATGTCACAATGCCACCTTAGGCAGATCACAGACAAGAGTCTGTCACCTGGGTGACCAGTGCAGAGTTATGATGTCACAATGACCCCTTAGGCAGATAACGAACAAGGGTCTGTCGTAAGGGTGATGAGTGCAGTGTTGTGATGTCAAAATGCCCCCTTAGGCAGATCACAGACAAGGTTCTCTCGCCTGGGTGACCAGTGCAGAGTCCTGATGTCACAATGCCCCCTTAGGCAGATCACAGAAAAGGGAATGTGACCTGGTTGCCCATTGCAGAGTTATGATGTCACAATGCCACCTTAGACACATCACAGACAAGAGTCTGTCACCTGGGTGTCCCGTGCAGAGTTATGACGTCACAATACCCTCTTAGGCAGATAACAGACAAGGGTCTGCCACCAGGGTGACCAGTGCAGAGTTATGATGTCACAATGCCCACTTGGGCAGGTCAAGACAAGGGCCTGTCACCTGGGTTCCCAGTGCAGACTTATGATGTCACAATGCCCAATTAGGCAAATCACAGACAAGGATCTGTCTCCTGGGTGACCAGTGTAGAGATAAGATGTCACAATGACCCCTTAGGCAGATCACATTCAAGGGTCTGTCACATGGGTGACCCGAGCAGAGTTATGATGTGATAATGCATCTTTAGGCCGATCACAGACAAGGGTCTGTGACCTGGGTGCCCCGTGCCGAGATACGATGTCACAATGCACCCTTAGGCAGATCAAGGACCAGGGTCTGTCACGTGGTTGAACAGTGCAGAGTTATGACGTCAAAATGCCCCCTTCAGCATTTCACAGACAAGCATCTGTCACCTGGGTGTCCAGTGTAGAGTAATGATGTCCAATGCCCCATTAAGCAGATCACAGACAAGGGTCTGCCACCTGGGTGACCATTACAGAGTTATGATGTCACAATGCCCCCTTAGTAAGATCACAGAGAACGGTCTGTCACCTGGGTGACCAGTGCAGAATTATGATGTCCCAATGCCCCCTTTGCTAGATCACAGACAAGGGTCTGTCACGTGGGTGACCAGTGCAGGTTTATGATGTCACAATGCACCCTTTGGAAGATAACGGAGAAGGATCTGTCACCAGGGTGACCAGTGAAGAGTTATGATATCACAATGCTCCTTTAGGCAGTTCACAGTCAAGGGTCTGTCACCTGGGTGACCAGTGTAGAGTTCTGATGTCACAATGCCTCTTTAGGCAGATCACAGACAATGGTCTGTCACCTTAGAGACCACTGGAGAGTTATGATGTCAAAATGCCCCCTTAAGCAGATCAAAGACAAGGGTCTGTCACCTGAGAGACAAGTGCAGAGTTATGATGTCCCTATGCCCCTTAAGCAGTTCACAGACAAGGTCTGTCACCTGTGTGACCAGTGCAGACTTATGATGTCACAACGACCCCTTAGGGAGATCACAGACAATGGTTTCTCACGTTGGTGACCAATGCAGAGTTATGATGTCACAATGCCTTCTTAGGCAGATCACAGCCAATGGTCTGTCACCTGGGTGACCAGTGCACAGTTACGATGTCACTATACCCCCTTAGGCAGATCACAGACAAGGGACTGTCACCTTGTTGACGAGTGCAGGGTTATGATGTCACAATGACCCCTTAGGCAGATAACGGAAAAGGATCTGTCACCAGGGTGACCAGTGAAAAGTTATGATGTCACAATGCCCCGTTAGGCAGTTCACAGTCAAGGGTCTGTCACCTAGGTGACCAGTGGAGAGTTATGATGTCACAATGCCCCCTTAAGCAGATCACAGACAAGGGTCTATCACCTGAGGGACAAGTGCAGAGTTATGAAGTCACAATGCACCCTTAGGCAGTTCACAGACAAGGGTCTGTAACCGGGTGTCCAGTGCAGATTTATGATGTCACAAACCCCCTTTAGGCAGATCACAGACAATGGTCCCTCACCATGGTGACCAATGCAGAGTTATGATGTCACAACTCCCCCTTAGGCAGATCACAGACAAGGTTCTGTTACCTGCGTGACCAGTGCAGAGTTATGATGTCACAATTCCCCTTAGGCAGATCACAGACAATGGTCTGTCACCTGGGTGTCCCGTGCAGAGTTATGATGTCACAATGCCCTCTTAGGCAGATAACAGACAAGGGTCTGCCACCAGAGTGACTAGTGCAGAGTTCTGATGTCACAATGCCCACTTAGGCAGGTCAAATTCAAGGGCCTGTCACCTGGGTTCCCAATGCAGATTTATGATGTCACAATGCTCCCTTAGGCAAATCACAGACAAGGGTCTGTCTCCTGGGTGACCAGTGCAGAGTTAAGATGTCACAATGACCCCTTAGGCAGATCACATTCAAGCGCCTGTCACATGGGTGACCCAAGCAGAGTTATGATGTCACAATGCACCCTTACTCAGATCACAGGCAAGGGTCTGACACATTTGTGATGGGTGTAGAATTATGATGTCACAATGCACCCTGAGGCAGATAACAGACAAGGGTCTGTCACCAGGGTGACCAGTGCTGAGTTATGATGTCACAATGCCCCTTAGGCAGATCACAGACAATGGTCTGTCACCTGGGAGATGAGTGCAGAGTTATGATGTCACAATGCCCCTTAAGCAGATGACAGACAAGGGTCTGTCACCTGGGAGACAAGTGCAGAATTACGATGTCACAATGCCCCCTTAAGGAGTTCACAGACAAGGGTCTGTCACCTGGTTGACCAGTGCAGATTTATGATGTCACAACGCCCCCTTAGGCAGATCACAGACAATGGTTTCTCACCTTGGTGACCAATGCAGAATTATGATGTCACAATGCTTCGTTAGGCAGATCACAGACAAGGGTCTGTCAACTGCGTGACCAGTGCAGAGTTATGATGTCACAAGGCCACCTTAGGGAGATCACAGACAAGGGCCTGTCACCTGGGTACCCCGTGCAGAGTTATGATGTAACAATGCCCCCTTTGGCAGATAAAACACAAGGGTCGGTCACCTGGGTTACCAGTGCACTGTTATGATGTCACAATGCCCCCTTAGGCAGATCACAGACAAGGGTCTGTCATCATGGTGACCAGTGCAGAGTTAAGATGCAACAACGCCCCCATAGGCAGATCACAGACAAGGGTCTGTCACCTGGGTGACCAATGCAGAGTTATGATGTCACAAGGCCACTTAGGCAGATCACAGACAAGGGTCCATCACCTAGGTGACCAGGGCAGAGTTATGATGTCACAATGCCCACTTAGGGAGTTCACAGACAATGGTCTGTCACCTGGGTGACCAGTGCAGAGTTATGATGTCACAATGCCTCCTTAAGCATATCACAGACAATGGTCTGTCACCTTTTTGACCACTGCAGAGTTATGATGTCACATTGCCCCTTAGGCAGATCACAGACAATGGTTTCTCACCATGGTGACCAATGCAGAGGTATGATGTCAAAATGCCCTCTTAGGCAGATCAAAGACAAGGTTCTCTCGCCTGGGTGACCAGTGCAGAGTCCTGATGTCACAATGCCCCCTTAGGCAGATCACAGAAAAGGGAATGTGACCTGGTTGCCCATTGCAGAGTTATGATGTCAGAATGCCGCCTTAGACACATCACAGACAAGAGTCTGTCACCTGGGTGACCAGTGCAGCGTTATGATGTCACAGTGACCCTTAGGCAGATCACAGACAAGGGTCTGTCACCTGGGGGACCAGTGCAGATTTATGATGTCCCAATGACTCCTTAGGCAGATCAAAGACAAGGGTCTGTCACCTGGGTGACCATTGCAGAGGTATGATGTCAGAATGCCCCCTTAGGCAGATCAGAGACAAGGGTCTGTCACCTTGGTGACCAGCGCAGAGTTATGATGTGACAATGCCCACTTATGGAGATCAAAGACAAGGGTCTTTCACCAGGGTGACCCGTGCAGAATTATGATGCCACAATGCACCCTTTGGCAGATCACAGACAAGGGTCTGTCACCTAGGTGACCTGTGCAGAGTTATGATATCACAATGCCCCCGTAGGCAGATCACAGACAACGGTCAGTCACCTGGGTGACAAGTGCAGTGTTATGATGTCACAATGCCCCCTTAGGCAGATAACAGACAAGGGCATGTCACCTGGGTGCCCAGTGAAGAGTTATAATGTCACAATGCCCCCTTATGCACATCACAGACTAGGGACTGTCACCTCGGTGACCAGTGCAGAATTATGATGTCAAAATGCCCTCTCAGGCAGACCAAACACAGGGGTCTGTCACCTGGGTCACCAGTGCAGACTTATGATGTCACAATGCCCCTTAGGCAGATCACAGACAAGAGTCTGTCACCTGGGTGACCCGTGCAGGGGTATGTTGTCAGTATGCCCCCTTATGCAGAACACGGTCAAGGGTCTGCTACCTGGGTGATGTGTGCAGTGTTATGATGTCACATTGCCCCCTTAGGCAGATCACAGACAAGTGTCTGTCACCTGCGTGACCCGTGCAGAGTTATGAATTCACAATGCCCCCTTAGGCAGATCACAGACAAGGGTCAGTCACCTTTGTGACAAATTCAGAGTTATGAAGTCACAATGCCCCCTTAGGCAGATCACAGACAAGGGTCTGTCACCTGGGTGACCAGTGCAGAATTATGATGTCACAATGCCCCTTAGGCAGATCACAGACAAGGGCCTGTCACCAAGGTGCCCAAGGCTGAGTTATGATGTCACAATGCCGCCTTAGGCAGATCACAGACCAGGGCCTGTCAGCTGGGTGACCCGCACAGTTTTATGATGTCACTATGCCCCCTTAGGCATATCAAAAACAAGGGCCAGTCACCTGGGTGAACAGTGCAGAGTTATGATGTCACAATGCCACCTTAGGCAGATTAGAGACAAGGACCTGTCACTTGTGTTAGCAGTGCAGTATTATGATGTCACAATGGCCCCTTAGGCGGATCACAGACAAGGGTCTGTCACCTGGGTGACCAGTGCAGAATTACGATGTCACAATGCCCCCTTAGGCAGATCACACACAAGGGTCTGTCACCTAGGTGAGCAGTGCAGAATTATGATGTCACAATGCCCCCTTACACAGATAACAGATAAGGGTCTGTCAACTGCGCGACCAGTGCAGAGTTATGATGTCACAATGCCCCCTTAGTGAGATCTCAGTCAAGGATCCCACAACTGGTTGACCAGTGCACAGTTATGGTGTCACAACGCCCCCTGAGGCAGATCACAGACAAGGGTCTGTCACCACGGTGACCAGTGCAGAGTTATGATGTCACAATGCCCAATTAGGCAGATCACAGACAAGGGTCTGTCACATGGGTGACCAGTGCAGAGTCATGATGTCACAATGCTGTCTTAGGCAGATCACAGAAATGGGCCTGTCACCTGGGTCCCCATTGCACAGTTATGATGTCAGAATGCCACCTTAGGCAGATCACAGACAAGGGTCTGTCACCTTGGTGACCAGCGCAGAGTTACGATGTCACAATGCCCCCTTATGTAGATCAAAACAAGGGTCTATCACCAGGGTGACCCGTGCAGTGTTATGATGTCACAAAGCTGCCTTAGGCAGATCACAGACAAGCGTCTGTCACCTGGGACAACAGTGCGGAGTTATGATGTCACAATGCCCCCTTAGGAGATCACAGACAAAGGCTTGTCACCTGGGTGACCCGTGCAGAGTTAAGATGTCACAATGCACCCTTAGGCAGATCACAGACAAGGGTCTGTACCCTGGGTGACCAGTGCAGAATTATGATGTCACAATGCCCCTTAGGCTGATGATAGACAAGTGTCTGCCACCTGGGTGTCCAGTGCAGAGTTATGATTTCATAATGCCCCCTTAGGCAGATCACAGACAAGGGTCTGTCACCTGGGTGACCATTGCAGAGTTATGAGGTCACAATGACCCCTTAGGCAGATCAAAGACCAGGGTCTGTCACCTGGGTGACGAGTGAAGAGTTATGATGTCACAATACCCCTTAGGCAGACCACAGACGAGGGTCTGTCACCTGGGTGACCAGTGCAGGGTTATGATGTCACAATGACCCCTTAGGCAGATTACAGACAAGGTTCTGTCAGCTGGGTGACCAGTGCAGTGTTATGATGTCACAATGCCCCCTTAGGGAGATCACAGACAAGGGTCTGTCACCTGGTCCACAAGTGCAGAGTTAGGATGTCACAATGCTCCCTTGGGCAGATGAAGGAAAAGGGTCTGTCACCTCCGTGACTAGTGCAGTGTTATGATGTCACAATGACCCCTTAGGCAGATCAAAGACAAGGGTCAGTCACCTGGATGACCAGGGCAGAGTTATGATGTCCCAATGCTGCCTTAGGAAGATCAAAGACAAGGGTCTGTCACCTGGCAGAGCAGTACAGAATTATGAAGTCACAATGCCACCTTAGGCAAAAAACAGACAAGGGTCTGTCACCTGGGTGACCCGTGAAGAGTTATGATGTCACAATGCACCCTTAGGCAGATCACAGACAATGGCTTGTCACCTGGGTGACCCGTGCGAGTTATGATGTCACAATGCAGCCTTAGGCAGATCACAGACAAGGGTCTGTCACCTGGGTGACCCATGCGGAATTACGATGTCACAGTGCCCCTTAGGCAGATGACAGACAAGTGTCTGTCACCTGGGTGAGCAGTGCAGGGTTATGATTTCACAATGCCCCCTTAGACAGATCACAGACAAGGGTCTTTCACCTGGGTGTGCAATGCAGAGTTATGATGTCACAATGCCCCCTTAGGGAGATCACAGAGAATGGTTAGACCCCTGGTTGACCAGTGTGCAGTTGTGATGTTACAATGCCCCTTAGGCAGATCACAGACAAGGGTCTGTCACCACGGTGACCAGTGCAGAGTTATGACGTCACAATACCCACCTAGGCAGATCAAAGACAAGGGTCTGTCACTTGGGTGACCAGTGCAGAGTCATGATGTCACAATGCCGCCTTAGGCAGATCACAGAAATGAGCCTGTCACCTGGGTCCCCATTGCACAGTTTTGATGTCACAATGCCACCTTAGGCAGATCACAGACAAGGGTCAGTCACCTTGGTGACAAATTCAGAGTTATGATGTCACAATCCTCCTTAGGCTGATCACAGACAAGGGTCTGTCACCTGGGTGACCAGTGCAGAATTATGATGTCACAATGCCTCTTAGGCAGATCACAGACAAGAGTCTGTCACCTGGGTGACCAGTGCAGTGTTATGATGTCACAATGCCCCCTTAGGCTGATCATATACAACGGTCTTTCACATGGGTGTCTAGTGCAGATTTATGATCAGAATACCCCTTAGGACGATCACAGATAAGGGCCTGTCACCAAGGTGCCCAAGGCTGAGTTATGATGTCACAATGCACCCTTACGCAGATCACAGGCAAGGGTCTGACACTTTTGTGATGGGTGTAGAATTATGATATCACAATGCACCCTGAGGCAGATAACAGACAAGGGTCTGTCACCAGGGTGACCAGTGCCGAGTTATGATGTCACAATGCCCCTTAGGCAGATCACAGACAATGGTCTGTCACCTGGGTGATGAGTGCAGAGTTATGATGTCACAATGCCCCTTAATCAGATGACAGACAAGGGTCTGTAACCTGGGAGACAAGTGCAGAATTACGATGTCACAATGCCCCCTTAAGCAGTTCACAGACAAGGGTCTGTCACCTGGTTGACCAGTGCAGATTTATGATGTCACAACGCCCCCTTAGGCAGATCACAGACAATGGTTTCTCACCTTGGTGACTAATGCAGAATTATGATGTCACAATGCTTCGTTAGGCAGATCAGAGACAAGGGTCTGTCAACTGCGTGACCAGTGCAGAGTTATGATGTCACAAGTACACCTTAGGGAGATCACAGACAAGGGCCTGTCACCTGGGTATCCCGTGCAGAGTTATGATGTAACAATGCCCCCTTAGGCAGATAAAAGACAAGGGTCGGTCACCTGGGTTACCAGTGCACTGTTATGATGTCACAATGCCCCCTTAGGCAGATCACAGACAAGGGTCTGTCATCATGGTGACCAGTGCAGAGTTAAGATGCAACAACGCCCCCATAGGCAGATCACAGACAAGGGTCTGTCACCTGGGTGACCAATGCAGAGTTATGATGTCACAAGGCCACATAGGCAGATCACAGACAAGGTTCCATCATGATGGTGACCAGTGCAGAGTTATGATGTCACAATGCCCACTTAGGCAGTTCACAGACAATGGTCTGTCACCTGGGTGACCAGTGCAGAGTTATGATGTCACAATGCCTCCTTAGGCATATCACAGACAATGGTCTGTCACCTTGGTGACCACTGCAGAGTTATGATGTCACATTGCCCCTTAGGCAGATCACAGACAATGGTTTCTCACCATGGTGACCAATGCAGAGGTATGATGTCACAATGCCGCATTAGGCAGATCACAGACAGGGGTCTGTCAACTGCGTGACCAGTGCAGACTTATGATGTCACAATGCCCCTTAGGCAGATCAAAGACAAGGGTCTGTCACCTGGGGGTCCCGTGCAGAGTTATGATGTCACAATACCCTCTTAGGCAGATAACAGACAAGGGTCTGCCACCAGAGTGACCAGTGCAGAGTTATGATGTCACAATGCCCACTTGGGCAGGTCAAGACAAGGGCTTGTCACCTGGGTTCCCAGTGCAGACTTATGATGCCACAATGCCCAATTAGGCAAATCACAGACAAGGATCTGTCTCCTGGGTGACCAGTGTAGAGATAAGATGTCACAATGACCCCTTAGGCAGATCACATTCAAGGGCCAGTCACATGGGTGACCCGAGCAGAGTTATGATGTGACAATGCACCTTTAGGCCGATCACAGACAAGGGTCTGTGACCTGGGTGCCCCGTGCCGAGTTAGGATTTCACAATGCACCCTTAGGCAGATCAAGGACCAGAGTCTGTCACGTGGTTGAACAGTGCAGAGTTATGACGTCAAACAGCCCCCTTCGGCATTTCACAGACAAGGCTATGTCACCTGGGTGACCAGTGCAGAGTTATGATGTCACAATGCCTCCTTAGGCTGATCACACACAATGGTCTGTCACCTTGGTGACCAGTGCAAAGTTATGATGTTGCAATGCACCCTTGGGCAGGTCACAGACAAGCATCTGTCACCTGGGTGTCCAGTGTAGAGTTATGATGTCACAATGCCCCATTAAGCAGATCACAGACAAGGGTCTGCCACCTGGGTGACCATTACAGAGTTATGATGTCACAATGCCCCCTTAGTAACATCACAGAGAACGGTCTGTCACCTGGGTGACCAGTGCAGAATTATGATGTCACAATGCCCCCTTAGCTAGATCACAGACAAGGGTCTGTCACGTGGGTGACCAGTGCAGGTTTATGATGTCACAATGCACCCTTTGGCAGATAACGGAGAAGGATCTGTCACCAGGGTGACCAGTGAAGAGTTATGATATCACAATGCCCCGTTAGGCAGTTCACAGTCAAGGGTCTGTCACCTGGGTGACCAGTGGAGAGTTACGATGTCACAATGTCCCCTGAAGCAGATCACAGACAAGGGTCTGTCACCTTGGGTAGAAGTGCAGAGTTATGAAATCATAATGCCCCTTAGGCAGTTCACAGACAAGGGTCGGTCACCTGGGTGTCCAGTGCAGATTTATGATGTCACAACGCCCCTTTTGGCAGATCACAGAGAACGGTCTCTCACCTTGGTTTCCAATACAGAGTTATGATGTCACAATGTCCCCTTAGGCAGATCACAGACAAGGGTCTGTTACCTGCATGACCAGTGCAGAGTTATGATGTCAGAATGCCACCTTAGGCAGATCACAGACAACGGTCTGTCACCTGGGTGACCCGTGCAGAATTATTATGTCACAATGCCCCCTTAGGCAGATAACAGAGAAGGGTCTGTCACCAGGGTGACCAGTGACGAGTTATGATGTCATAATGCCCCTTAGGCCGATCACAGACAAGGGTCTGCCACGTGTTTGATGAGTGCAGAGTTATGATGTTACAATGCCCCCTTAGGCAGATCACAGACAAGGTCCTGTCACCTGGGTGCCCAGTGCAGACTTATGAGGTCACAATGCCTCCTTAGGCAGATCACAGACAAGGGTCTGTCACCTGAGTGACCAGTGCAGAGTTATGATGTCACAATGCCCCCTTAGGCAGATCACAGACAAGGGTCTTTCACCTGGGTGAGCAATGCAGAGTTATGATGTCACAATGCCCACTTAGGGAGATCACAGACAACGGTTCGTCTCCTGGTTGACCAGTGCACAGTTGTGATGTTACAATGCCCCTTAGGCAGATCACAGAAAAGGGTCTGTCACCACGGTGACCAGTGCAGAGTTATGACGTCACAATGCCCACTTAGGCATATCACAGACAAGGGTCTGTCACTTGGTTGACCAGTGCAGAGTCATGATGTCACAATGCCGCCTTAGGCAGATCACAGATATGGGCCTGTCACCTGAGTCCCCATTGCACAGCTTTGATGTCACAATGCCACCTTAGGCAGATCACAGACAAGAGTCTGTCACCTGGGTGACCAGTGCAGAGTTATGATGTCACAATGACCCCTTAGGCAGATAACGAACAAGGGTCTGTCGTAAGGGTGACGAGTGCAGTGTTGTGATGTCAAAATGCCCCCTTAGGCAGATCACAGACAAGGTTCTGTCGCCTGGGTGACCAGTGCAGAGTCCTGATGTCACAATGCCCCCTTAGGCAGATCACAGAAAAGGGAATGTGACCTGGTTGCCCATTGCAGAGTTATGATGTCACAATGCCACCTTAGACACATCACAGACAAGAGTCTGTCACCTGGGTGACCAGTGCAGCGTTATGATGTCACAATGACCCTTAGGCAGATCACAGACAAGGGTCTGTCACCTGGGGAACCAGTGCAGAGTTATGATGTCACAATGACTCCTTAGGCAGATCAAAGACAAGGGTCTGTCACCTGGGTGACCATTGCAGAGTTATGATGTCACAATGCCCCGTTAGGCAGATCAGAGACAAGGGTCTGTCACCTTGGTGACCAGCGCAGAGTTATGATGTGACAATGCCCACTTATGGAGATCAAAGACAATGGTCTATCACCATGGTGACCCGTGCAGAGTTATGATGTCACAATGCAACCTTTGGCAGATCACAGACAAGGGTCTGTCTCCTGGGTGACCAGTGCACAGTTAAGATGTCACAATGACCGCTTAGGCAGATCACATTCAGGGGCCTGTCACATGGGTGACCCGAGCAGAGTTATGATGTCACAACGCCCCATTAAGCAGATCACAGACACGGTTCTGCCACCTGGGTGACCATTGTAGAGTTATGATGTCACAATGACCCCTTACGCAGATCACAGACAAGGGTCTGTCACCTGGGTGACCAGTGAAGAGTTATGATGTCACAATGCAATCTTAGGCAGATCACAGACAATCGTCTGTCACCTGGGTGACCAGTGCAAACTTTTGATGTCACAATCCCCCCTTAGGCAGATCAGAGACAAAGGTATGTCACCTGCGTGACCAGTGCAGAATTATGATGTCAAAATGCCCCATGAGGCAGATCACAGACAAGGGTCTGTCACGTGGGTGACGAGCGCAGAGTTATGATGTAACAATACCCCCTTAGGCAGATAAAGGACAAAGTTCGGTCAACAGGGTGGCCAGTGTAGAGTTCTGATGTCACAATGCCTCTTTAGGCAGATCACAGACAAGGGTCTGTCAACTGCATGATCAGTGCAGAGTTATGATGTCACAAGGCCACCTTAGGGAGATCACAGACAAGGGCCTGTCACCTGGGTACCCCGTGCAGAGTTATGATGTAAGAATGCCCCCATAAGCAGATAAAAGACAAGGGTCGGTCACCTGGGTTACCAGTGCACTGCTATGATGTCACAATGCCCCCTTAGGCAGATCACAGTCAAGGGTCTGTCATCATGGTGACCAGTGCAGAGTTAAGATGCAACAACGACCCCATAGGAAGATGACAGACAATGGTCTGTCACCTGGGTGACCAATGCAGAGTTATGATGTCACAATGCCACTTAGGCAGATCACAGAAAAGTTTCCATCACCTAGGTGACCAGTGCAGAGTTATGATGTCACAATGCCCACTTAGGCAGTTCACAGACAATGGTCTGTCACCTGGGTGACCAGTGCAGAGTTATGATGTCACAATGCCTCCTTAGGCATATCACAGACAATTGTCTGTCACCTTGGTGACCACTGCAGAGTTATGATGTCAAATTGACCCTTAGGCAGATCACAGACAATGGTTTCTCACCTTGGTGACCAATGCAGAGGTATGATGTCACAATGCCGCATTAGGCAGATCACAGACAGGGGTCTGTCTCCTGCTTGACCAGTGTAGAGATAAGATGTCACAATGACCTCTTAGGCAGATCACATTCAAGGGCCTGTCACATGGGTGACCCGAGAAGACTTATGATGTGACAAAGCACCTTTAGGCCAATCGCAGACAAGGGTCTGTGACCTGGGTGCCCAGTGCCGAGTTACGATGTCACAATGCACCCTTAGGCAGATCAAGGACCAGGGTCTGTCACTTGGTTGAACAGTGCAGAGTTATGACGTCAAAATGCCCCCTTCGGCATTTCACAGACAAGGCTATGTCACCTGGTTGACAACTGCAGAGTTATGATGTCACAATGCCTCCTTAGGCTGATCACAAACAATGGTCTGTCACCTTGGTGACCAGTGCAAAGTTATGATGTTGCAATGCACCCTTGGGCAGGTCACAGACAAGCATCTGTCACCTGGGTGTCCAGTGTAGAGTTATGATGTCACAATGCCCCATTAAGCAGATCACAGACAAGGGTCTGCCACCTGGGTGACCATTACAGAATTATGATGTCACAATGCCCCCTTAGTAAGATCACAGATAACGGTCTGTCACCTGGGTGACCAGTGCAGAATTATGATGTCACAATGCCCCCTTAGCTAGATCACAGACAAGGGTCTGTCACGTGGGTGACCAGTGCCGGTTTATGATGTCACAATGCACCCTTTGGCAGATAACGGAGAAGGATCTGTCACCAGGGTGACCAGTGAACAGTTATGATATCACAATGCTCCTTTAGGCAGTTCACAGTCAAGGGTCTGTCACCTGGGTGACCAGTATAGAGTTCTGAGGTCACAATGCCTCTTTAGGCAGATCACAGACAAGGGTCTGTCACCTTAGAGACCACTGGAGAGTTATGATGTCAAAATGCCCCCGAAGCAGATCAAAGACAAGGGTCTGTCACCTGGGAGACAAGTGTAGAGTTATGATGTCCCCATGCCCCTTAAGCCGTTCACAGACAAGGTCTGCCACCTGTGTGACCAGTGCAGACTTATGATGTCACAACGACCCCTTAGGGAGATCACAGACAATGGTTTCTCACGTTGGTGACCAATGCAGAGTTATGATGTCACAATGCCTTCTTAGGCAGATCACAGCCAATGGTCTGTCACCTGGGTGACCAGTGCAGAGTTACGATGTCACAATGCCCCCTTAGGCAGATCACAGAAAAGGGACTGTCACCTTGTTGACGAGTGCAGGGTTATGATGTCACAATGACCCCTTAGGCAGATAACGGAAAAGGATCTGTCACCAGGGTGAGCAGTGAAAAGTTATGATGTCACAATGCCCCGTTAGGCAGTTCACAGTCAAGGGTCTGTCACCTGGGTGACCAGTGGAGAGTTATGATGTCACAATGCCCCCTTAAGCAGATCACAGACAAGGGTCTATCACCTGAGGGACAAGTGCAGAGTTATGAAGTCACAATGCACCCTTAGGCAGTTCACAGACAAGGGTCTGTAACCGGGTGTCCAGTGCAGATTTATGATGTCACAACCCCCCTTTAGGCAGATCACAGACAATGGTCTCTCACCTTGGTGACCAATGCAGAGTTATGATGTCACAATTCCCCCTTAGGCAGATCACAGACAAGGTTCTGTTACCTGCGTGATCAGTGCAGAGTTATGATGTCACAATGCCCCTTAGGCAGATCACAGACAATGGTCTGTCACCTTGGTGACCAGTGCAGAGTTATGATGTCACATTGCCTCCTTAGGCAGATCACAGACAATGGTTTCTCACCATGGTGACCAATGCAGAGATATGATGTCACAATGACGCATTAGACTGTTCACAGACAAGGGTCTGTCAACTGCTTGACCAGTGCAGACTGATGATGTCACAATGCCCCCTTAGGCAGATCAAAGACAAGGGTGTGTCACCTGGGTGTCCCGTGCAGAGTTATGATGTCACAATGCCCTCTTAGGCAGATAACAGACAAGGGTCTGCCACCAGGGTGACTAGTGCAGAGTTCTGATGTCACAATGCCCACTTAGGCACGTCAAAGTCAAGGGCCTGACACCTGGGTTCCCAATGCAGACTTATGATGTCACAATGCTCCCTTAGGCAAATCACAGACAAGGGTCTGTCTCCTGGGTGACCAGTGCAGAGTTAAGATGTCACAATGACCCCTTAGGCAGACCACATTCAAGCGCCTGTCACATGGGTGACCCGAGCACAGTTATGATGTCACAATGCACCCTTACGCAGATCACAGGCAAGGGTCTGACACTTTTGTGATGGGTGTAGAATTATGATGTCACAATGCACCCAGAGGCAGATAACAGACAAGGGTCTGTCAGCAGGGTGACCAGTGCCGAGTTATGATGTCACAATGCCCCTTAGGCAGATCACAGACAATGGTCTGTCACCTGGGTGATGAGTGCAGAGTTACGATGTCACAATGCCCCTTAAGCAGATGACAGACAAGGGTCTGTCACCTGGGAGACAAGAGCAGAATTACGATGTCACAATGCCTCCTTAGGCATATCACAGACTATGTTCTGTCACCTTGGTGACCACTGCAGAGATATGATGTCACATTGCCCCTTAGGCAGATCACAGACAATGGTTTCTCACCATGGTGACCAATGCAGAGTTATGATGTCACAATGCCGCATTAGGCAGATCACAGACAGGGGTCTGTCAACTGCATGACCAGTGCAGACTTATGATGTCACAATGCCCCCTTAGGCAGATCAAAGACAAGGGTCTGTCACCTGGGTGTCCAGTGCAGAGTTACGATGTCACAATACCTTCTTAGGCAGATAACAGACATGGGTCTGCCACCAGGGTGACCAGTGCAGAGTTATGATGTCACAATGCCCACTTGGGCAGGTCAAGACAAGGGCCTGTCACCTGTGTTCCCAGTGCTGACTTATGATGTCACAATGCCCAATTAGGCAAATCACAGACAAGGATCTGTCCCCTGGGTGACCAGTGTAGAGATAAGATGTCACAATGACCCCTTAGGCAGATCACATTCAAGGGCCTGTCACTTGGGTGACCCGAGCAGAGTTACGATGTCACAATGCACCCTTAGGCAGATCAAAGACCAGGGTCTGTCACGTGGTTGAACAGTGCAGAGTCATGACGTCAAAATGCCCCCTTCAGCATTTCACAGACAAGGCTGTGTCACCTGGGTGACCAGTGCAGAATTATGATGTCAGAATGCCTCCTTAGGCTGATCACACACAATGGTCTGTCACCTTGGTGACCAGTGAAAAATTATGATGTTGCAATGCACCCTTGGGCAGGTAACAGACAAGCATCTGTCACCTGGGTGTCCAGTGTAGAGTTATGATGTCACAATGCCCCATTAAGCAGATCACAGACAAGGGTCTGCCACCTGGGTGACCATTACAGAGTTATGATGTCACAATGCCCCCTTAGTAACATCACAGAGAACGGTCTGTCACCTGGGTGACCAGTGCAGAATTATGATGTCACAATGCCCCCTTAGCTAGATCACAGACAAGGGTCTGTCACGTGGGTGACCAGTGCAGGTTTATGATGTCACAATGCACCCTTTGGCAGATAACGGAGAAGGATCTGTCACCAGGGTGACCAGTGAAGAGTTATGATATCACAATGCCCCGTTAGGCAGTTCACAGTCAAGGGTCTGTCACCTGGGTGACCAGTGGAGAGTTATGATGTCACAATGTCCCCTGAAGCAGATCACAGACAAGGGTCTGTCACCTTGGGTAGAAGTGCAGAGTTATGAAATCATAATGCCCCTTAGGCAGTTCACAGACAAGGGTCGGTCACCTGGGTGTCCAGTGCAGATTTATGATGTCACAACGCCCCTTTTGGCAGATCACAGAGAACGGTCTCTCACCTTGGTTTCCAATACAGAGTTATGATGTCACAATGTCCCCTTAGGCAGATCACAGACAAGGGTCTGTTACCTGCGTGACCAGTGCAGAGTTATGATGTCAGAATGCCACCTTAGGCAGATCACAGACAACGGTCTGTCACCTGGGTGACCCGTGCAGAATTATTATGTCACAATGCCCCCTTAGGCAGATAACAGAGAAGGGTCTGTCACCAGGGTGACCAGTGACGAGTTATGATGTCATAATGCCCCTTAGGCCGATCACAGACAAGGGTCTGCCACGTGTTTGATGAGTGCAGAGTTATGATGTTACAATGCCCCCTTAGGCAGATCACAGACAAGGTCCTGTCACCTGGGTGCCCAGTGCAGACTTATGAGGTCACAATGCCTCCTTAGGCAGATCACAGACAAGGGTCTGTCACCTGAGTGACCAGTGCAGAGTTATGATGTCACAATGCCCCCTTAGGCAGATCACAGACAAGGGTCTTTCACCTGGGTGAGCAATGCAGAGTTATGATGTCACAATGCCCACTTAGGGAGATCACAGACAACGGTTCGTCTCCTGGTTGACCAGTGCACAGTTGTGATGTTACAATGCCCCTTAGGCAGATCACAGAAAAGGGTCTGTCACCACGGTGACCAGTGCAGAGTTATGACGTCACAATGCCCACTTAGGCATATCACAGACAAGGGTCTGTCACTTGGTTGACCAGTGCAGAGTCATGATGTCACAATGCCGCCTTAGGCAGATCACAGATATGGGCCTGTCACCTGAGTCCCCATTGCACAGCTTTGATGTCACAATGCCACCTTAGGCAGATCACAGACAAGAGTCTGTCACCTGGGTGACCAGTGCAGAGTTATGATGTCACAATGACCCCTTAGGCAGATAACGAACAAGGGTCTGTCGTAAGGGTGACGAGTGCAGTGTTGTGATGTCAAAATGCCCCCTTAGGCAGATCACAGACAAGGTTCTGTCGCCTGGGTGACCAGTGCAGAGTCCTGATGTCACAATGCCCCCTTAGGCAGATCACAGAAAAGGGAATGTGACCTGGTTGCCCATTGCAGAGTTATGATGTCACAATGCCACCTTAGACACATCACAGACAAGAGTCTGTCACCTGGGTGACCAGTGCAGCGTTATGATGTCACAATGACCCTTAGGCAGATCACAGACAAGGGTCTGTCACCTGGGGAACCAGTGCAGAGTTATGATGTCACAATGACTCCTTAGGCAGATCAAAGACAAGGGTCTGTCACCTGGGTGACCATTGCAGAGTTATGATGTCACAATGCCCCGTTAGGCAGATCAGAGACAAGGGTCTGTCACCTTGGTGACCAGCGCAGAGTTATGATGTGACAATGCCCACTTATGGAGATCAAAGACAATGGTCTATCACCATGGTGACCCGTGCAGAGTTATGATGTCACAATGCAACCTTTGGCAGATCACAGACAAGGGTCTGTCACCTAGGTGACCCGTGTAGAATTATGATATCACAATGCCCCCGTAGGCGGATCACAGACAACGGTCAGTCACCTGGGTGACAAGTGCAGAGTTATGATGTCACAATGCCCCCTTAGGCAGATCACAGACAAGGGTCTTTCACCTGGGTGAGCAATGCAGAGTTATGAAGTCACAATGCCCCCTTAGGGTGATCACAGACAATGGTTCGTCTCCTGGTTGACCAGTGCACAGTTGTGATGTTACAATGCCCCTTAGGCAGATCACAGAAAAGGGTCTGTCACCACGGTGACCAGTGCAGAGTTATGACGTCACAATGCCCACTTAGGCAGATCACAGACAAGGGTCTGTCACTTGGTTGACCAGTGCAGAGTCATGATGTCACAATGCCGCCTTAGGCAGATCACAGATATGGGCCTGTCACCTGAGTCCCCATTGCACAGCTTTGATGTCACAATGCCACCTTAGGCAGATCACAGACAAGAGTCTGTCACCTGGGTGACCAGTGCAGAGTTATGATGTCACAATGACCCCTTAGGCAGATAACGAACAAGGGTCTGTCGTAAGGGTGATGAGTGCAGTGTTGTGATGTCAAAATGCCCCCTTAGGCAGATCACAGACAAGGTTCTGTCGCCTGGGTGACCAGTGCAGAGTCCTGATGTCACAATGCCCCCTTAGGCAGATCACAGAAAAGGGAATGTGACCTGGTTGCCCATTGCAGAGTTATGATGTCACAATGCCACCTTAGACACATCACAGACAAGAGTCTGTCACCTGGGTGACCAGTGCAGCGTTATGATGTCACAATGACCCTTAGGCAGATCACAGACAAGGGTCTGTCACCTGGGGAACCAGTGCAGAGTTATGATGTCACAATGACTCCTTAGGCAGATCAAAGACAAGGGTCTGTCACCTGGGTGACCATTGCAGAGTTATGATGTCACAATGCCCCGTTAGGCAGATCAGAGACAAGGGTCTGTCACCTTGGTGACCAGCGCAGAGTTATGATGTGACAATGCCCACTTATGGAGATCAAAGACAATGGTCTATCACCATGGTGACCCGTGCAGAGTTATGATGTCACAATGCAACCTTTGGCAGATCACAGACAAGGGTCTGTCTCCTGGGTGACCAGTGCACAGTTAAGATGTCACAATGACCGCTTAGGCAGATCACATTCAAGGGCCTGTCACATGGGTGACCCGAGCAGAGTTATGATGTCACAACGCCCCATTAAGCAGATCACAGACACGGTTCTGCCACCTGGGTGACCATTGTAGAGTTATGATGTCACAATGACCCCTTACGCAGATCACAGACAAGGGTCTGTCACCTGGGTGACCAGTGAAGAGTTATGATGTCACAATGCAATCTTAGGCAGATCACAGACAATCGTCTGTCACCTGGGTGACCAGTGCAAACTTTTGATGTCACAATCCCCCCTTAGGCAGATCAGAGACAAAGGTATGTCACCTGCGTGACCAGTGCAGAATTATGATGTCAAAATGCCCCATGAGGCAGATCACAGACAAGGGTCTGTCACGTGGGTGACGAGCGCAGAGTTATGATGTAACAATACCCCCTTAGGCAGATAAAGGACAAAGTTCGGTCAACAGGGTGGCCAGTGTAGAGTTCTGATGTCACAATGCCTCTTTAGGCAGATCACAGACAAGGGTCTGTCAACTGCATGATCAGTGCAGAGTTATGATGTCACAAGGCCACCTTAGGGAGATCACAGACAAGGGCCTGTCACCTGGGTACCCCGTGCAGAGTTATGATGTAAGAATGCCCCCATAAGCAGATAAAAGACAAGGGTCGGTCACCTGGGTTACCAGTGCACTGCTATGATGTCACAATGCCCCCTTAGGCAGATCACAGTCAAGGGTCTGTCATCATGGTGACCAGTGCAGAGTTAAGATGCAACAACGACCCCATAGGAAGATGACAGACAATGGTCTGTCACCTGGGTGACCAATGCAGAGTTATGATGTCACAATGCCACTTAGGCAGATCACAGAAAAGTTTCCATCACCTAGGTGACCAGTGCAGAGTTATGATGTCACAATGCCCACTTAGGCAGTTCACAGACAATGGTCTGTCACCTGGGTGACCAGTGCAGAGTTATGATGTCACAATGCCTCCTTAGGCATATCACAGACAATTGTCTGTCACCTTGGTGACCACTGCAGAGTTATGATGTCAAATTGACCCTTAGGCAGATCACAGACAATGGTTTCTCACCTTGGTGACCAATGCAGAGGTATGATGTCACAATGCCGCATTAGGCAGATCACAGACAGGGGTCTGTCTCCTGCTTGACCAGTGTAGAGATAAGATGTCACAATGACCTCTTAGGCAGATCACATTCAAGGGCCTGTCACATGGGTGACCCGAGAAGACTTATGATGTGACAAAGCACCTTTAGGCCAATCGCAGACAAGGGTCTGTGACCTGGGTGCCCAGTGCCGAGTTACGATGTCACAATGCACCCTTAGGCAGATCAAGGACCAGGGTCTGTCACTTGGTTGAACAGTGCAGAGTTATGACGTCAAAATGCCCCCTTCGGCATTTCACAGACAAGGCTATGTCACCTGGTTGACAACTGCAGAGTTATGATGTCACAATGCCTCCTTAGGCTGATCACAAACAATGGTCTGTCACCTTGGTGACCAGTGCAAAGTTATGATGTTGCAATGCACCCTTGGGCAGGTCACAGACAAGCATCTGTCACCTGGGTGTCCAGTGTAGAGTTATGATGTCACAATGCCCCATTAAGCAGATCACAGACAAGGGTCTGCCACCTGGGTGACCATTACAGAATTATGATGTCACAATGCCCCCTTAGTAAGATCACAGATAACGGTCTGTCACCTGGGTGACCAGTGCAGAATTATGATGTCACAATGCCCCCTTAGCTAGATCACAGACAAGGGTCTGTCACGTGGGTGACCAGTGCCGGTTTATGATGTCACAATGCACCCTTTGGCAGATAACGGAGAAGGATCTGTCACCAGGGTGACCAGTGAACAGTTATGATATCACAATGCTCCTTTAGGCAGTTCACAGTCAAGGGTCTGTCACCTGGGTGACCAGTATAGAGTTCTGAGGTCACAATGCCTCTTTAGGCAGATCACAGACAAGGGTCTGTCACCTTAGAGACCACTGGAGAGTTATGATGTCAAAATGCCCCCGAAGCAGATCAAAGACAAGGGTCTGTCACCTGGGAGACAAGTGTAGAGTTATGATGTCCCCATGCCCCTTAAGCCGTTCACAGACAAGGTCTGCCACCTGTGTGACCAGTGCAGACTTATGATGTCACAACGACCCCTTAGGGAGATCACAGACAATGGTTTCTCACGTTGGTGACCAATGCAGAGTTATGATGTCACAATGCCTTCTTAGGCAGATCACAGCCAATGGTCTGTCACCTGGGTGACCAGTGCAGAGTTACGATGTCACAATGCCCCCTTAGGCAGATCACAGAAAAGGGACTGTCACCTTGTTGACGAGTGCAGGGTTATGATGTCACAATGACCCCTTAGGCAGATAACGGAAAAGGATCTGTCACCAGGGTGAGCAGTGAAAAGTTATGATGTCACAATGCCCCGTTAGGCAGTTCACAGTCAAGGGTCTGTCACCTGGGTGACCAGTGGAGAGTTATGATGTCACAATGCCCCCTTAAGCAGATCACAGACAAGGGTCTATCACCTGAGGGACAAGTGCAGAGTTATGAAGTCACAATGCACCCTTAGGCAGTTCACAGACAAGGGTCTGTAACCGGGTGTCCAGTGCAGATTTATGATGTCACAACCCCCCTTTAGGCAGATCACAGACAATGGTCTCTCACCTTGGTGACCAATGCAGAGTTATGATGTCACAATTCCCCCTTAGGCAGATCACAGACAAGGTTCTGTTACCTGCGTGATCAGTGCAGAGTTATGATGTCACAATGCCCCTTAGGCAGATCACAGACAATGGTCTGTCACCTTGGTGACCAGTGCAGAGTTATGATGTCACATTGCCTCCTTAGGCAGATCACAGACAATGGTTTCTCACCATGGTGACCAATGCAGAGATATGATGTCACAATGACGCATTAGACTGTTCACAGACAAGGGTCTGTCAACTGCTTGACCAGTGCAGACTGATGATGTCACAATGCCCCCTTAGGCAGATCAAAGACAAGGGTGTGTCACCTGGGTGTCCCGTGCAGAGTTATGATGTCACAATGCCCTCTTAGGCAGATAACAGACAAGGGTCTGCCACCAGGGTGACTAGTGCAGAGTTCTGATGTCACAATGCCCACTTAGGCACGTCAAAGTCAAGGGCCTGACACCTGGGTTCCCAATGCAGACTTATGATGTCACAATGCTCCCTTAGGCAAATCACAGACAAGGGTCTGTCTCCTGGGTGACCAGTGCAGAGTTAAGATGTCACAATGACCCCTTAGGCAGACCACATTCAAGCGCCTGTCACATGGGTGACCCGAGCACAGTTATGATGTCACAATGCACCCTTACGCAGATCACAGGCAAGGGTCTGACACTTTTGTGATGGGTGTAGAATTATGATGTCACAATGCACCCAGAGGCAGATAACAGACAAGGGTCTGTCAGCAGGGTGACCAGTGCCGAGTTATGATGTCACAATGCCCCTTAGGCAGATCACAGACAATGGTCTGTCACCTGGGTGATGAGTGCAGAGTTACGATGTCACAATGCCCCTTAAGCAGATGACAGACAAGGGTCTGTCACCTGGGAGACAAGAGCAGAATTACGATGTCACAATGCCTCCTTAGGCATATCACAGACTATGTTCTGTCACCTTGGTGACCACTGCAGAGATATGATGTCACATTGCCCCTTAGGCAGATCACAGACAATGGTTTCTCACCATGGTGACCAATGCAGAGTTATGATGTCACAATGCCGCATTAGGCAGATCACAGACAGGGGTCTGTCAACTGCATGACCAGTGCAGACTTATGATGTCACAATGCCCCCTTAGGCAGATCAAAGACAAGGGTCTGTCACCTGGGTGTCCAGTGCAGAGTTACGATGTCACAATACCTTCTTAGGCAGATAACAGACATGGGTCTGCCACCAGGGTGACCAGTGCAGAGTTATGATGTCACAATACCCACTTGGGCAGGTCAAGACAAGGGCCTGTCACCTGTGTTCCCAGTGCTGACTTATGATGTCACAATGCCCAATTAGGCAAATCACAGACAAGGATCTGTCCCCTGGGTGACCAGTGTAGAGATAAGATGTCACAATGACCCCTTAGGCAGATCACATTCAAGGGCCTGTCACTTGGGTGACCCGAGCAGAGTTACGATGTCACAATGCACCCTTAGGCAGATCAAAGACCAGGGTCTGTCACGTGGTTGAACAGTGCAGAGTCATGACGTCAAAATGCCCCCTTCAGCATTTCACAGACAAGGCTGTGTCACCTGGGTGACCAGTGCAGAATTATGATGTCAGAATGCCTCCTTAGGCTGATCACACACAATGGTCTGTCACCTTGGTGACCAGTGCAAAATTATGATGTTGCAATGCACCCTTGGGCAGGTAACAGACAAGCATCTGTCACCTGGGTGTCCAGTGTAGAGTTATGATGTCACAATGCCCCATTAAGCAGATCACAGACAAGGGTCTGCCACCTGGGTGACCATTACAGAGTTATGATGTCACAATGCCCCCTTAGTAACATCACAGAGAACGGTCTGTCACCTGGGTGACCAGTGCAGAATTATGATGTCACAATGCCCCCTTAGCTAGATCACAGACAAGGGTCTGTCACGTGGGTGACCAGTGCAGGTTTATGATGTCACAATGCACCCTTTGGCAGATAACGGAGAAGGATCTGTCACCAGGGTGACCAGTGAAGAGTTATGATATCACAATGCCCCGTTAGGCAGTTCACAGTCAAGGGTCTGTCACCTGGGTGACCAGTGGAGAGTTATGATGTCACAATGTCCCCTGAAGCAGATCACAGACAAGGGTCTGTCACCTTGGGTAGAAGTGCAGAGTTATGAAATCATAATGCCCCTTAGGCAGTTCACAGACAAGGGTCGGTCACCTGGGTGTCCAGTGCAGATTTATGATGTCACAACGCCCCTTTTGGCAGATCACAGAGAACGGTCTCTCACCTTGGTTTCCAATACAGAGTTATGATGTCACAATGTCCCCTTAGGCAGATCACAGACAAGGGTCTGTTACCTGCGTGACCAGTGCAGAGTTATGATGTCAGAATGCCACCTTAGGCAGATCACAGACAACGGTCTGTCACCTGGGTGACCCGTGCAGAATTATTATGTCACAATGCCCCCTTAGGCAGATAACAGAGAAGGGTCTGTCACCAGGGTGACCAGTGACGAGTTATGATGTCATAATGCCCCTTAGGCCGATCACAGACAAGGGTCTGCCACGTGGTTGATGAGTGCAGAGTTATGATGTTACAATGCCCCCTTAGGCAGATCACAGACAAGGTCCTGTCACCTGGGTGCCCAGTGCAGACTTATGAGGTCACAATGCCTCCTTAGGCAGATCACAGACAAGGGTCTGTCACCTGAGTGACCAGTGCAGAGTTATGATGTCACAATGCCCCCTTAGGCAGATCACAGACAAGGGTCTTTCACCTGGGTGAGCAATGCAGAGTTATGATGTCACAATGCCCACTTAGGGAGATCACAGACAACGGTTCGTCTCCTGGTTGACCAGTGCACAGTTGTGATGTTACAATGCCCCTTAGGCAGATCACAGAAAAGGGTCTGTCACCACGGTGACCAGTGCAGAGTTATGACGTCACAATGCCCACTTAGGCATATCACAGACAAGGGTCTGTCACTTGGTTGACCAGTGCAGAGTCATGATGTCACAATGCCGCCTTAGGCAGATCACAGATATGGGCCTGTCACCTGAGTCCCCATTGCACAGCTTTGATGTCACAATGCCACCTTAGGCAGATCACAGACAAGAGTCTGTCACCTGGGTGACCAGTGCAGAGTTATGATGTCACAATGACCCCTTAGGCAGATAACGAACAAGGGTCTGTCGTAAGGGTGACGAGTGCAGTGTTGTGATGTCAAAATGCCCCCTTAGGCAGATCACAGACAAGGTTCTGTCGCCTGGGTGACCAGTGCAGAGTCCTGATGTCACAATGCCCCCTTAGGCAGATCACAGAAAAGGGAATGTGACCTGGTTGCCCATTGCAGAGTTATGATGTCACAATGCCACCTTAGACACATCACAGACAAGAGTCTGTCACCTGGGTGACCAGTGCAGCGTTATGATGTCACAATGACCCTTAGGCAGATCACAGACAAGGGTCTGTCACCTGGGGAACCAGTGCAGAGTTATGATGTCACAATGACTCCTTAGGCAGATCAAAGACAAGGGTCTGTCACCTGGGTGACCATTGCAGAGTTATGATGTCACAATGCCCCGTTAGGCAGATCAGAGACAAGGGTCTGTCACCTTGGTGACCAGCGCAGAGTTATGATGTGACAATGCCCACTTATGGAGATCAAAGACAATGGTCTATCACCATGGTGACCCGTGCAGAGTTATGATGTCACAATGCAACCTTTGGCAGATCACAGACAAGGGTCTGTCACCTAGGTGACCCGTGCAGAATTATGATATCACAATGCCCCCGTAGGCGGATCACAGACAACGGTCAGTCACCTGGGTGACAAGTGCAGAGTTATGATGTCACAATGCCCCCTTAGGCAGATCACAGACAAGGGTCTTTCACCTGGGTGAGCAATGCAGAGTTATGAAGTCACAATGCCCCCTTAGGGTGATCACAGACAATGGTTCGTCTCCTGGTTGACCAGTGCACAGTTGTGATGTTACAATGCCCCTTAGGCAGATCACAGAAAAGGGTCTGTCACCACGGTGACCAGTGCAGAGTTATGACGTCACAATGCCCACTTAGGCAGATCACAGACAAGGGTCTGTCACTTGGTTGACCAGTGCAGAGTCATGATGTCACAATGCCGCCTTAGGCAGATCACAGATATGGGCCTGTCACCTGAGTCCCCATTGCACAGCTTTGATGTCACAATGCCACCTTAGGCAGATCACAGACAAGAGTCTGTCACCTGGGTGACCAGTGCAGAGTTATGATGTCACAATGACCCCTTAGGCAGATAACGAACAAGGGTCTGTCGTAAGGGTGATGAGTGCAGTGTTGTGATGTCAAAATGCCCCCTTAGGCAGATCACAGACAAGGTTCTGTCGCCTGGGTGACCAGTGCAGAGTCCTGATGTCACAATGCCCCCTTAGGCAGATCACAGAAAAGGGAATGTGACCTGGTTGCCCATTGCAGAGTTATGATGTCACAATGCCACCTTAGACACATCACAGACAAGAGTCTGTCACCTGGGTGACCAGTGCAGCGTTATGATGTCACAATGACCCTTAGGTAGATCACAGACAAGGGTCTGTCACCTGGGGAACCAGTGCAGAGTTATGATGTCACAATGACTCCTTAGGCAGATCAAAGACAAGGGTCTGTCACCTGGGTGACCATTGCAGAGTTATGATGTCACAATGCCCCGTTAGGCAGATCAGAGACAAGGGTCTGTCACCTTGGTGACCAGCGCAGAGTTATGATGTGACAATGCCCACTTATGGAGATCAAAGACAATGGTCTATCACCATGGTGACCCGTGCAGAGTTATGATGTCACAATGCAACCTTTGGCAGATCACAGACAAGGGTCTGTCTCCTGGGTGACCAGTGCACAGTTAAGATGTCACAATGACCGCTTAGGCAGATCACATTCAAGGGCCTGTCACATGGGTGACCCGAGCAGAGTTATGATGTCACAACGCCCCATTAAGCAGATCACAGACACGGTTCTGCCACCTGGGTGACCATTGTAGAGTTATGATGTCACAATGACCCCTTACGCAGATCACAGACAAGGGTCTGTCACCTGGGTGACCAGTGAAGAGTTATGATGTCACAATGCAATCTTAGGCAGATCACAGACAATCGTCTGTCACCTGGGTGACCAGTGCAAACTTTTGATGTCACAATCCCCCCTTAGGCAGATCAGAGACAAAGGTATGTCACCTGCGTGACCAGTGCAGAATTATGATGTCAAAATGCCCCATGAGGCAGATCACAGACAAGGGTCTGTCACGTGGGTGACGAGCGCAGAGTTATGATGTAACAATACCCCCTTAGGCAGATAAAGGACAAAGTTCGGTCAACAGGGTGGCCAGTGTAGAGTTCTGATGTCACAATGCCTCTTTAGGCAGATCACAGACAAGGGTCTGTCAACTGCATGATCAGTGCAGAGTTATGATGTCACAAGGCCACCTTAGGGAGATCACAGACAAGGGCCTGTCACCTGGGTACCCCGTGCAGAGTTATGATGTAAGAATGCCCCCATAAGCAGATAAAAGACAAGGGTCGGTCACCTGGGTTACCAGTGCACTGCTATGATGTCACAATGCCCCCTTAGGCAGATCACAGTCAAGGGTCTGTCATCATGGTGACCAGTGCAGAGTTAAGATGCAACAACGACCCCATAGGAAGATGACAGACAATGGTCTGTCACCTGGGTGACCAATGCAGAGTTATGATGTCACAATGCCACTTAGGCAGATCACAGAAAAGTTTCCATCACCTAGGTGACCAGTGCAGAGTTATGATGTCACAATGCCCACTTAGGCAGTTCACAGACAATGGTCTGTCACCTGGGTGACCAGTGCAGAGTTATGATGTCACAATGCCTCCTTAGGCATATCACAGACAATTGTCTGTCACCTTGGTGACCACTGCAGAGTTATGATGTCAAATTGACCCTTAGGCAGATCACAGACAATGGTTTCTCACCTTGGTGACCAATGCAGAGGTATGATGTCACAATGCCGCATTAGGCAGATCACAGACAGGGGTCTGTCTCCTGCTTGACCAGTGTAGAGATAAGATGTCACAATGACCTCTTAGGCAGATCACATTCAAGGGCCTGTCACATGGGTGACCCGAGAAGACTTATGATGTGACAAAGCACCTTTAGGCCAATCGCAGACAAGGGTCTGTGACCTGGGTGCCCAGTGCCGAGTTACGATGTCACAATGCACCCTTAGGCAGATCAAGGACCAGGGTCTGTCACTTGGTTGAACAGTGCAGAGTTATGACGTCAAAATGCCCCCTTCGGCATTTCACAGACAAGGCTATGTCACCTGGTTGACAACTGCAGAGTTATGATGTCACAATGCCTCCTTAGGCTGATCACAAACAATGGTCTGTCACCTTGGTGACCAGTGCAAAGTTATGATGTTGCAATGCACCCTTGGGCAGGTCACAGACAAGCATCTGTCACCTGGGTGTCCAGTGTAGAGTTATGATGTCACAATGCCCCATTAAGCAGATCACAGACAAGGGTCTGCCACCTGGGTGACCATTACAGAATTATGATGTCACAATGCCCCCTTAGTAAGATCACAGATAACGGTCTGTCACCTGGGTGACCAGTGCAGAATTATGATGTCACAATGCCCCCTTAGCTAGATCACAGACAAGGGTCTGTCACGTGGGTGACCAGTGCCGGTTTATGATGTCACAATGCACCCTTTGGCAGATAACGGAGAAGGATCTGTCACCAGGGTGACCAGTGAACAGTTATGATATCACAATGCTCCTTTAGGCAGTTCACAGTCAAGGGTCTGTCACCTGGGTGACCAGTGTAGAGTTCTGAGGTCACAATGCCTCTTTAGGCAGATCACAGACAAGGGTCTGTCACCTTAGAGACCACTGGAGAGTTATGATGTCAAAATGCCCCCGAAGCAGATCAAAGACAAGGGTCTGTCACCTGGGAGACAAGTGTAGAGTTATGATGTCCCCATGCCCCTTAAGCCGTTCACAGACAAGGTCTGCCACCTGTGTGACCAGTGCAGACTTATGATGTCACAACGACCCCTTAGGGAGATCACAGACAATGGTTTCTCACGTTGGTGACCAATGCAGAGTTATGATGTCACAATGCCTTCTTAGGCAGATCACAGCCAATGGTCTGTCACCTGGGTGACCAGTGCAGAGTTACGATGTCACAATGCCCCCTTAGGCAGATCACAGAAAAGGGACTGTCACCTTGTTGACGAGTGCAGGGTTATGATGTCACAATGACCCCTTAGGCAGATAACGGAAAAGGATCTGTCACCAGGGTGAGCAGTGAAAAGTTATGATGTCACAATGCCCCGTTAGGCAGTTCACAGTCAAGGGTCTGTCACCTGGGTGACCAGTGGAGAGTTATGATGTCACAATGCCCCCTTAAGCAGATCACAGACAAGGGTCTATCACCTGAGGGACAAGTGCAGAGTTATGAAGTCACAATGCACCCTTAGGCAGTTCACAGACAAGGGTCTGTAACCGGGTGTCCAGTGCAGATTTATGATGTCACAACCCCCCTTTAGGCAGATCACAGACAATGGTCTCTCACCTTGGTGACCAATGCAGAGTTATGATGTCACAATTCCCCCTTAGGCAGATCACAGACAAGGTTCTGTTACCTGCGTGATCAGTGCAGAGTTATGATGTCACAATGCCCCTTAGGCAGATCACAGACAATGGTCTGTCACCTTGGTGACCAGTGCAGAGTTATGATGTCACATTGCCTCCTTAGGCAGATCACAGACAATGGTTTCTCACCATGGTGACCAATGCAGAGATATGATGTCACAATGACGCATTAGACTGTTCACAGACAAGGGTCTGTCAACTGCTTGACCAGTGCAGACTGATGATGTCACAATGCCCCCTTAGGCAGATCAAAGACAAGGGTGTGTCACCTGGGTGTCCCGTGCAGAGTTATGATGTCACAATGCCCTCTTAGGCAGATAACAGACAAGGGTCTGCCACCAGGGTGACTAGTGCAGAGTTCTGATGTCACAATGCCCACTTAGGCACGTCAAAGTCAAGGGCCTGACACCTGGGTTCCCAATGCAGACTTATGATGTCACAATGCTCCCTTAGGCAAATCACAGACAAGGGTCTGTCTCCTGGGTGACCAGTGCAGAGTTAAGATGTCACAATGACCCCTTAGGCAGACCACATTCAAGCGCCTGTCACATGGGTGACCCGAGCACAGTTATGATGTCACAATGCACCCTTACGCAGATCACAGGCAAGGGTCTGACACTTTTGTGATGGGTGTAGAATTATGATGTCACAATGCACCCAGAGGCAGATAACAGACAAGGGTCTGTCAGCAGGGTGACCAGTGCCGAGTTATGATGTCACAATGCCCCTTAGGCAGATCACAGACAATGGTCTGTCACCTGGGTGATGAGTGCAGAGTTACGATGTCACAATGCCCCTTAAGCAGATGACAGACAAGGGTCTGTCACCTGGGAGACAAGAGCAGAATTACGATGTCACAATGCCTCCTTAGGCATATCACAGACTATGTTCTGTCACCTTGGTGACCACTGCAGAGATATGATGTCACATTGCCCCTTAGGCAGATCACAGACAATGGTTTCTCACCATGGTGACCAATGCAGAGTTATGATGTCACAATGCCGCATTAGGCAGATCACAGACAGGGGTCTGTCAACTGCATGACCAGTGCAGACTTATGATGTCACAATGCCCCCTTAGGCAGATCAAAGACAAGGGTCTGTCACCTGGGTGTCCAGTGCAGAGTTACGATGTCACAATACCTTCTTAGGCAGATAACAGACATGGGTCTGCCACCAGGGTGACCAGTGCAGAGTTATGATGTCACAATGCCCACTTGGGCAGGTCAAGACAAGGGCCTGTCACCTGTGTTCCCAGTGCTGACTTATGATGTCACAATGCCCAATTAGGCAAATCACAGACAAGGATCTGTCCCCTGGGTGACCAGTGTAGAGATAAGATGTCACAATGACCCCTTAGGCAGATCACATTCAAGGGCCTGTCACTTGGGTGACCCGAGCAGAGTTACGATGTCACAATGCACCCTTAGGCAGATCAAAGACCAGGGTCTGTCACGTGGTTGAACAGTGCAGAGTCATGACGTCAAAATGCCCCCTTCAGCATTTCACAGACAAGGCTGTGTCACCTGGGTGACCAGTGCAGAATTATGATGTCAGAATGCCTCCTTAGGCTGATCACACACAATGGTCTGTCACCTTGGTGACCAGTGCAAAATTATGATGTTGCAATGCACCCTTGGGCAGGTAACAGACAAGCATCTGTCACCTGGGTGTCCAGTGTAGAGTTATGATGTCACAATGCCCCATTAAGCAGATCACAGACAAGGGTCTGCCACCTGGGTGACCATTACAGAGTTATGATGTCACAATGCCCCCTTAGTAACATCACAGAGAACGGTCTGTCACCTGGGTGACCAGTGCAGAATTATGATGTCACAATGCCCCCTTAGCTAGATCACAGACAAGGGTCTGTCACGTGGGTGACCAGTGCAGGTTTATGATGTCACAATGCACCCTTTGGCAGATAACGGAGAAGGATCTGTCACCAGGGTGACCAGTGAAGAGTTATGATATCACAATGCCCCGTTAGGCAGTTCACAGTCAAGGGTCTGTCACCTGGGTGACCAGTGGAGAGTTATGATGTCACAATGTCCCCTGAAGCAGATCACAGACAAGGGTCTGTCACCTTGGGTAGAAGTGCAGAGTTATGAAATCATAATGCCCCTTAGGCAGTTCACAGACAAGGGTCGGTCACCTGGGTGTCCAGTGCAGATTTATGATGTCACAACGCCCCTTTTGGCAGATCACAGAGAACGGTCTCTCACCTTGGTTTCCAATACAGAGTTATGATGTCACAATGTCCCCTTAGGCAGATCACAGACAAGGGTCTGTTACCTGCGTGACCAGTGCAGAGTTATGATGTCAGAATGCCACCTTAGGCAGATCACAGACAACGGTCTGTCACCTGGGTGACCCGTGCAGAATTATTATGTCACAATGCCCCCTTAGGCAGATAACAGAGAAGGGTCTGTCACCAGGGTGACCAGTGACGAGTTATGATGTCATAATGCCCCTTAGGCCGATCACAGACAAGGGTCTGCCACGTGGTTGATGAGTGCAGAGTTATGATGTTACAATGCCCCCTTAGGCAGATCACAGACAAGGTCCTGTCACCTGGGTGCCCAGTGCAGACTTATGAGGTCACAATGCCTCCTTAGGCAGATCACAGACAAGGGTCTGTCACCTGAGTGACCAGTGCAGAGTTATGATGTCACAATGCCCCCTTAGGCAGATCACAGACAAGGGTCTTTCACCTGGGTGAGCAATGCAGAGTTATGATGTCACAATGCCCACTTAGGGAGATCACAGACAACGGTTCGTCTCCTGGTTGACCAGTGCACAGTTGTGATGTTACAATGCCCCTTAGGCAGATCACAGAAAAGGGTCTGTCACCACGGTGACCAGTGCAGAGTTATGACGTCACAATGCCCACTTAGGCATATCACAGACAAGGGTCTGTCACTTGGTTGACCAGTGCAGAGTCATGATGTCACAATGCCGCCTTAGGCAGATCACAGATATGGGCCTGTCACCTGAGTCCCCATTGCACAGCTTTGATGTCACAATGCCACCTTAGGCAGATCACAGACAAGAGTCTGTCACCTGGGTGACCAGTGCAGAGTTATGATGTCACAATGACCCCTTAGGCAGATAACGAACAAGGGTCTGTCGTAAGGGTGACGAGTGCAGTGTTGTGATGTCAAAATGCCCCCTTAGGCAGATCACAGACAAGGTTCTGTCGCCTGGGTGACCAGTGCAGAGTCCTGATGTCACAATGCCCCCTTAGGCAGATCACAGAAAAGGGAATGTGACCTGGTTGCCCATTGCAGAGTTATGATGTCACAATGCCACCTTAGACACATCACAGACAAGAGTCTGTCACCTGGGTGACCAGTGCAGCGTTATGATGTCACAATGACCCTTAGGCAGATCACAGACAAGGGTCTGTCACCTGGGGAACCAGTGCAGAGTTATGATGTCACAATGACTCCTTAGGCAGATCAAAGACAAGGGTCTGTCACCTGGGTGACCATTGCAGAGTTATGATGTCACAATGCCCCGTTAGGCAGATCAGAGACAAGGGTCTGTCACCTTGGTGACCAGCGCAGAGTTATGATGTGACAATGCCCACTTATGGAGATCAAAGACAATGGTCTATCACCATGGTGACCCGTGCAGAGTTATGATGTCACAATGCAACCTTTGGCAGATCACAGACAAGGGTCTGTCACCTAGGCGACCCGTGCAGAATTATGATATCACAATGCCCCCGTAGGCGGATCACAGACAACGGTCAGTCACCTGGGTGACAAGTGCAGAGTTATGATGTCACAATGCCCCCTTAGGCAGATCACAGACAAGGGTCTTTCACCTGGGTGAGCAATGCAGAGTTATGAAGTCACAATGCCCCCTTAGGGTGATCACAGACAATGGTTCGTCTCCTGGTTGACCAGTGCACAGTTGTGATGTTACAATGCCCCTTAGGCAGATCACAGAAAAGGGTCTGTCACCACGGTGACCAGTGCAGAGTTATGACGTCACAATGCCCACTTAGGCAGATCACAGACAAGGGTCTGTCACTTGGTTGACCAGTGCAGAGTCATGATGTCACAATGCCGCCTTAGGCAGATCACAGATATGGGCCTGTCACCTGAGTCCCCATTGCACAGCTTTGATGTCACAATGCCACCTTAGGCAGATCACAGACAAGAGTCTGTCACCTGGGTGACCAGTGCAGAGTTATGATGTCACAATGACCCCTTAGGCAGATAACGAACAAGGGTCTGTCGTAAGGGTGATGAGTGCAGTGTTGTGATGTCAAAATGCCCCCTTAGGCAGATCACAGACAAGGTTCTGTCGCCTGGGTGACCAGTGCAGAGTCCTGATGTCACAATGCCCCCTTAGGCAGATCACAGAAAAGGGAATGTGACCTGGTTGCCCATTGCAGAGTTATGATGTCACAATGCCACCTTAGACACATCACAGACAAGAGTCTGTCACCTGGGTGACCAGTGCAGCGTTATGATGTCACAATGACCCTTAGGTAGATCACAGACAAGGGTCTGTCACCTGGGGAACCAGTGCAGAGTTATGATGTCACAATGACTCCTTAGGCAGATCAAAGACAAGGGTCTGTCACCTGGGTGACCATTGCAGAGTTATGATGTCACAATGCCCCGTTAGGCAGATCAGAGACAAGGGTCTGTCACCTTGGTGACCAGCGCAGAGTTATGATGTGACAATGCCCACTTATGGAGATCAAAGACAATGGTCTATCACCATGGTGACCCGTGCAGAGTTATGATGTCACAATGCAACCTTTGGCAGATCACAGACAAGGGTCTGTCTCCTGGGTGACCAGTGCACAGTTAAGATGTCACAATGACCGCTTAGGCAGATCACATTCAAGGGCCTGTCACATGGGTGACCCGAGCAGAGTTATGATGTCACAACGCCCCATTAAGCAGATCACAGACACGGTTCTGCCACCTGGGTGACCATTGTAGAGTTATGATGTCACAATGACCCCTTACGCAGATCACAGACAAGGGTCTGTCACCTGGGTGACCAGTGAAGAGTTATGATGTCACAATGCAATCTTAGGCAGATCACAGACAATCGTCTGTCACCTGGGTGACCAGTGCAAACTTTTGATGTCACAATCCCCCCTTAGGCAGATCAGAGACAAAGGTATGTCACCTGCGTGACCAGTGCAGAATTATGATGTCAAAATGCCCCATGAGGCAGATCACAGACAAGGGTCTGTCACGTGGGTGACGAGCGCAGAGTTATGATGTAACAATACCCCCTTAGGCAGATAAAGGACAAAGTTCGGTCAACAGGGTGGCCAGTGTAGAGTTCTGATGTCACAATGCCTCTTTAGGCAGATCACAGACAAGGGTCTGTCAACTGCATGATCAGTGCAGAGTTATGATGTCACAAGGCCACCTTAGGGAGATCACAGACAAGGGCCTGTCACCTGGGTACCCCGTGCAGAGTTATGATGTAAGAATGCCCCCATAAGCAGATAAAAGACAAGGGTCGGTCACCTGGGTTACCAGTGCACTGCTATGATGTCACAATGCCCCCTTAGGCAGATCACAGTCAAGGGTCTGTCATCATGGTGACCAGTGCAGAGTTAAGATGCAACAACGACCCCATAGGAAGATGACAGACAATGGTCTGTCACCTGGGTGACCAATGCAGAGTTATGATGTCACAATGCCACTTAGGCAGATCACAGAAAAGTTTCCATCACCTAGGTGACCAGTGCAGAGTTATGATGTCACAATGCCCACTTAGGCAGTTCACAGACAATGGTCTGTCACCTGGGTGACCAGTGCAGAGTTATGATGTCACAATGCCTCCTTAGGCATATCACAGACAATTGTCTGTCACCTTGGTGACCACTGCAGAGTTATGATGTCAAATTGACCCTTAGGCAGATCACAGACAATGGTTTCTCACCTTGGTGACCAATGCAGAGGTATGATGTCACAATGCCGCATTAGGCAGATCACAGACAGGGGTCTGTCTCCTGCTTGACCAGTGTAGAGATAAGATGTCACAATGACCTCTTAGGCAGATCACATTCAAGGGCCTGTCACATGGGTGACCCGAGAAGACTTATGATGTGACAAAGCACCTTTAGGCCAATCGCAGACAAGGGTCTGTGACCTGGGTGCCCAGTGCCGAGTTACGATGTCACAATGCACCCTTAGGCAGATCAAGGACCAGGGTCTGTCACTTGGTTGAACAGTGCAGAGTTATGACGTCAAAATGCCCCCTTCGGCATTTCACAGACAAGGCTATGTCACCTGGTTGACAACTGCAGAGTTATGATGTCACAATGCCTCCTTAGGCTGATCACAAACAATGGTCTGTCACCTTGGTGACCAGTGCAAAGTTATGATGTTGCAATGCACCCTTGGGCAGGTCACAGACAAGCATCTGTCACCTGGGTGTCCAGTGTAGAGTTACACAGACAAGGGTCTGTCATCATGGTGACCAGTGCAGAGTTAAGATGCAACAACGCCCCCATAGGCAGATCACAGACAAGGGTCTGTTACCTGGGTGACCAATGCAGAGTTATGATGTCACAATGCCACTTAGGCAGATCACAGACAAGGTTCCATCACCTAGGTGACCAGGGCAGAGTTATGATGTCACAATGCCCACTTAGGCAGTTCACAGACAATGGTCTGTCACCTGGGTGACCAGTGCAGGGTTATGATGTCACAATGCCTCCTTAGGCATATCACAGGCAATAGTCTGTCACCTTGGTGACCACTGCAGAGTTATGATCTCACATTGCCCCTTAGGCAGATCACAGACAATGGTTTCTCACCATGGTGACCAATGCAGAGTTATGATGTCACAATGCCGCATTAGGCAGATCACAGACAGGGGTCTGTCAGCTGCGTGACCAGTGCAGACTTATGATGTCACAATGCCCCCTTAGGCAGATCAAAGACAAGGGTCTGTCACCTGGGTGTCCCGTGCAGAGTTATGATGTCACAATACCCTCTTAGGCAGATAACAGACAAGGGTCTGCCACCAGGGTGACCAGTGCAGAGTTATGATGTCACAATGCCCACTTGGGCAGGTCAAGACAAGGGCCTGTGACCTGGGTTCCCAGTGCAGACTTATGATGTCACAATGCCCATTTGGGCAGGTCAAGACAAGGGCCTGTCACCTGGGTTCCCAGTGCAGACTTATGATGTCACAATGCCCAATAAGGCAAATCACAGACAAGGATCTGTCTCCTGGGTGACCAGTGTAGAGATAAGATGTCACAATGACCCCTTAGGTAGATCACATTCAAGGGCCAGTCACATGGGTGACCCGAGCAGAGTTATGATGTGACAATGCACCTTTAGGCCGATCACAGACAAGGGTCTGTGACCTGGGTGCCCCGTGCCGAGTTACGATGTCACAATGCACCCTTAGGCAGATCAAGGACCAGGGTCTGTCACGTGGTCGAACAGTGCAGAGTTATGAGGTCAAAATGCCCCCTTCGGCATTTCACAGACAAGGCTATGTCACCTGGGTGACCAGTGCAGAGTTATGATGTCACAATGCCTCCTTAGGCTGATCACACACAATGGTCTGTCACCTTGGTGACCAGTGCAAAGTTATGATGTTGCAATGCACCCGTGGGCAGGTCACAGACAAGCACCTGTCACCAGGGTGTCCAGTGTAGAGTTATGATGTCACAATGCCCCATTAAGCAGATCACAGACAAGGGTCTGCCACCTGGGTGACCATTACAGAGTTATGATGTCACAATGCCCCCTTAGTAAGATCACAGAGAACGGTCTGTCTCCTGGGTGACCAGTGCAGAATTTTGATGTCACAATGCCCCCTTAGCTAGATCACAGACAAGGGTCTGTCACGTGGGTGACCAGTGCAGGGTTATGATGTCACAATGCACCCTTTGGCAGATAACGGAGAAGGATCTGTCACCAGGGTGACCAGTGAAGAGTTATGATATCACAATGCTCCTTTAGGCAGTTCACAGTCAAGGGTCTGTCACCTGGGTGACCAGTGTAGAGTTCTGATGTCACAATGCCTCTTTAGGCAGATCACAGACAATGGTCTGTCACCTTAGAGACCACTGGAGAGTTATGATGTCAAAATGCCCCCTTAAGCAGATCAAAGACAAGGGTCTGTCACCTGGGAGACAAGTGCAGAGTTATGATGTCCCTATGCCCCTTAAGCAGTTCACAGACAAGGTCTGTCACCTGTGTGACCAGTGCAGACTTATGATGTCACAACGCCCCCTTAGGGAGATCACAGACAATGGTTTCTCACGTTGGTGACCAATGCAGAGTTATGATGTCACAATGCCTTCTTAGGCAGATCACAGCAAATGGTCTGTCACCTGGGTGACCAGTGCAGAGTTACGATGTCACAATTCCCCCTTAGGCAGATCACAGACAAGGGAATGTCACCTTGTTGACGAGTGCAGGGTTATGATGTAACAATGACCCCTTAGGCAGATAACGGAAAAGGATCTGTCACCAGGGTGAGCAGTGAAAATTTATGATGTCACAATGCCCCGTTAGGCAGTTCACAGTCAAGGGTCTGTCACCTGGGTGACCAGTGGAGAGTCATGATGTCACAATGCCCCCTTAAGCAGATCACAGACAAGGGTCTATCACCTGGGGGACAAGTGCAGAGTTATGTAGTCACCATGCACCCTTAGGCAGTTCAGAGACAAGGGTCTGTAACCGGGTGTCCAGTGCAGATTTATGATGTCACAACCCCCCTTTAGGCAGATCACAGACAATGGTCTCTCACCTTGGTGACCAATGCAGAGTTATGATGTCACAATTCCCCCTTAGGCAGATCACAGACAAGGTTCTGTTACCTGCGTGACCAGTGCAGAGTTATGATGTCACAATGCCCCTTAGGCAGATCACAGACAATGGTCTGTCACCTTGGTGACCAGTGCACAGTTATGATGTCACATTGCCCCCTTAGGCAGATCACAGACAATGGTTTCTCACCATGGTGACCAATGCAGAGTTATGATGTCACAATGCCGCATTAGACTGTTCACAGACAAGGGTCTGTCAACTGCTTGACCAGTGCACACTGATGATGTCACAATGCCCCCTTAGGCAGATCAAAGACAAGGGTGTGTCACCTGGGTGTCCCGTGCAGAGTTATGATGTCACAATGCCCTCTTAGGCAGATAACAGACAAGGGTCTGCCACCACGGTGACTAGTGCAGAGTTCTGATGTCACAATGCCCACTTAGGCAGGTCAAAGTCAAGGGCCTGTCACCTGGGTTCCCAATGCAGACTTATGATGTCACAATGCTCCCTTAGGCAAATCACAGACAAGGGTCTGTCTCCTGGGTGACCAGTGCAGAGTTAAGATGTCACAATGACCCCTTAGGCAGATCACATTCAAGCGCCTGTCACATGGGTGACCCGAGCAGAGTTATGATGTCACAATGCACCCCTACGCAGATCACAGGCAAGGGTCTGACACTTTTGTGATGGGTGTAGAATTATGATGTCACAATGCACCCTGAGGCAGACAACAGACAAGGGTCTGTCACCAGGGTGACCAGTGCCGAGTTATGATGTCACAATGCCCGTTAGGCAGATCACAGACAATGGTCTGTCACCTGGGTGATGAGTGCAGAGTTATGATGTCACAATGCCCCTTAAGCAGATGACAGACAAGGGTCTGTCACCTGGGAGACAAGTGCAGAATTACGATGTCACAATGCCCCCTTAAGCAGATCACAGAAAAGGGTCTGTCAACTGCGTGACCAGTGCAGAGTTATGATGTCACAAGGACACCTTAGGGAGATCACAGACAAGGGCCTGTCACCTGGGTACTCCGTGCAGAGTTATGATGTAACAATGCCCCCTTAGGCACATAAAAGAGAAGGTTCGGTCACCTGGGTTACCAGTGCACTGATATGATGTCACATTGCCCCCATAGGCAGATCACAGACAAGGGTCTGTCATCATGGTGACCAGTGCAGAGTTAAGATGCAACAACGCCCCCATAGGCAGATCACAGACAAGGGTCTGTCACCTGGGTGACCAATGCAGAGTTATGATGTCACAATGCCACTTAGGCAGATCACAGACCAGGTTCCATCACCTAGGTGACCAGGGCAGAGTTATGATGTCACAATGCCCACTTAGGCAGTTCACGGACAATGGTCTGTCACCTGGGTGACCAGTGCAGAGTTATGATGTCACAATGTCTCCTTAGGCATATCACAGACAATGGTCTGTCACCTTCGTGACCACTGCAGAGTTATGATGTCACATTGCCCCTTAGGCAGATCTCAGACAACGGTTTCTCACCATGGTGACCAATGCAGAGTTATGATGTCACAATGCCGCATTAGGCAGATCACAGACAGGGGTCTGTCAGCTGCGTGACCAGTGCAGACTTATGATGTCACAATGCCCCCTTAGGCAGATCAAAGACAAGGGTCTGTCACCTGGGTGTCCCGTGCAGAGTTATGATGTCACAATACCCTCTTAGGCAGATAACAGACAAGGGTCTGCCACCAGGGTGACCAGTGCAGAGTTATGATGTCACAATGCCCACTTGTGCAGGTCAAGACAAGGGCCTGTCACCTGGGTTCGCAGTGCAGACTTATGATGTCACAATGCCCAATTAGGCAAATCACAGACAAGGATCTGTCTCCTGGGTGACCAGTGTAGAGATAAGATGTCACAATGACCCCTTAGGCAGATCACATTCAAGGGCCAGTCACATGGGTGACCCGAGCAGAGTTATGTTGTGACAATGCACCTTTAGGCCGATCACAGACAAGGGTCTGTGACCTGGGTGCCCCGTGCCGAGTTACGATGTCACAATGCACCCTTAGGCAGATCAAGGACCAGGGTCTGTCACGTGGTTGAACAGTGCAGAGTTATGACGTCAAAATGCCCCCTTCGGCATTTCACAGACAAGGCTATGTCACCTGGGTGACCAGTGCAGAGTTATGATGTCACAATGCCTCCTTAGGCTGATCACACACAATGGTCTGTCACCTTGGTGACCAGTGCAAAGTTATGATGTAGCAATGCACCCTTGTGCAGGTCACAGACAAGCATCTGTCACCTGGGTGTCCAGTGTAGAGTTATGATGTCACAATGCCCCATTAAGCAGATCACAGACAAGGGTCTGCCACCTGGGTGACCATTACAGAGTTATGATGTCACAATGCCCCCTTAGTAAGATCACAGAGAACGGTCTGTCACCTGGGTGACCAGTGCAGAATTATGATGTCACAATGCCCCCTTAGCTAGATCACAGACAAGGGTCTGTCACGTGGGTGACCAGTGCAGGTTTATGATGTCACAATGCACCCTTTGGCAGATAACGGAGAAGGATCTGTCACCAGGGTGACCAGTGAAGAGTTATGATATCACAATGCTCCTTTAGGCAGTTCACAGTCAAGGGTCTGTCACCTGGGTGACCAGTGTAGAGTTCTGATGTCACAATGCCTCTTTAGGCAGATCACAGACAAGGGTCTGTCACCTTAGAGACCACTGGAGAGTTATGATGTCAAAATGCCCCCTTAAGCAGATCAAAGACAAGGGTCTGTCACCTGGGAGACAAGTGCAGTGTTATGATGTCCCTATGCCACTTAAACAGTTCACAGACAAGGTCTGTCACCTGTGTGACCAGTGCAGACTTATGATGTCACAACGCCCCCTTAGGGAGATCACAGACTATGGTTTCTCACGTTGGTGACCAATGCAGAGTTATGATGTCACAATGCCTTCTTAGGCAGATCACAGCCAATGGTCTGTCACCTGCATGACCAGTGCAGAGTTACGATGTCACAATGCCCTCTTAGGCAGATCACAGACAAGGGACTGTCACCTTGTTGACGTGTGCATGGTTATGATGTCACAATGACCCCTAAGGCAGATAACGGAAAAGGATCTGTCACCAGGGTGAGCAGTGAAAAGTTATGATGTCACAATGCCCCGTTAGGCAGTTCACAGTCAAGGGTCTGTCACCTGGGTGACCAGTGGAGAGTTATGATGTCACAATGCCCCCTTAAGCAGATCACAGAAAAGGGTCTATCACCTGGGGGACAAGTGCAGAGTTATGAAGTCACAATGCACCCTTAGGCAGTTCACAGACAAGGGTCTGTAACCGGGTGTCCAGTGCAGATTTATGATGTCACAACCCCCCTTTAGGCAGATCACAGACAATGGTCTCTCACCTTGGTGACCAATGCAGAGTTATGATGTCACAATTCCCCCTTAGGCAGATCACAGACAAGGTTCTGTTACCTGCGTGACCAGTGCAGAGTTATGATGTCATAAGGCCCCTTAGGCAGATCACAGACAATGGTTTCTCACCTTGGTGACCAATGCAGAGTTATGATGTCACAATGCCGCATTAGACTGTTCACAGACAAGGGTCTGTCAATTGCTTGACCAGTGCAGACTGATGATGCTGATGATGTCACAATGCCCCCTTAGGCAGATCAAAGACAAGGGTGTGTCACCTGGGTGTCCCGTGCAGAGTTATGATGTCACAATGCCCTCTTAGGCAGATAACAGACAAGGGTCTGCCACCAGGGTGACTAGTGCAGAGTTCTGATGTCACAATGCCCACTTAGGCAGGTCAAAGTCAAGGGCCTGTCACCTGGGTTCCCAATGCAGACTTATGATGTCACAATGCTCCCTTAGGCAAATCACAGACAAGGGTCTGTCTCCTGGGTGACCAGTGCAGAGTTAAGATGTCACAATGACCCCTTAGGCAGATCACATTCAAGCGCCTGTCAAATGGGTGACCCGAGCAGAGTTATGATGTCACAATGCACCCCTACGCAGATCACAGGCAAGGGTCTGACACTATTGTGATGGGTGTACAATTATGATGTCACAATGCACCCTGAGGCAGATAACAGACAAGGGTCTGTCACCAGGGTGACCAGTGCCGAGTTATGATGTCACAATGCCCCTTAGGCAGATCACAGACAATGGTCTGTCACCTGGGTGATGAATGCAGAGTAATGATGTTCCAATGCCCCTTAAGCAGTTCACAGACAAGGGTCTGTCACCTGGGAGACAAGTGCAGAATTACGATGTCACAATGCCCCCTTAAGCAGTTCACAGACAAGGGTCTGTCACCTTGTTGACCAGTGCAGATTTATGATGTCACAACGCCCCCTTAGGCAGATCACAGACAGTGGTTTCTCACCTTGGTGACCAATGCAGAATTATGATGTCACAATGCTTAATTAGGCAGATCACAGACAAGGGTCTGTCAACTGCGTGACCAGTGCTGAGTTATGATGTCACAAGGCCACCTTAGGGAGATCACAGACAAGGGCCTGTCACCTGGGTACCCCGTGCAGAGTTATGATGTAACAATGCCCCCTGAGGCAGATAAAAGACAAGGGTCGGTCACCTGGGTTACCAGTGCACTGTTATGATTTCACAATGCCCCCTTAGGCAGATCACAGACAAGGGTCTGTCATCATGGTGACCAGTGCAGAGTTAAGATGCAACAACGCCCCCATAGGCAGATCACAGCAAGGGTCTGTCACCTGGGTGACCAATGCAGAGTTATGATGTCACAATGCCACTTAGGCAGATCACAGACAAGGTTCCATCACCTAGGTGACCAGGGCAGAGTTATGATGTCACAATGCCCACTTAGGCAGTTCACAGACAATGGTCTGTCACCTGGGTGATGAGTGCAGAGTAATTATGTCACAATGCCCCTTAAGCAGATGACAGACAAGGGTCTGTCACCTGGGAGACAAGTGCAGAATTACGATGTCACAATGCCCCCTTAAGCAGTTCATAGACAAGGGTCTGTCACCTGGTTGACCAGTGCAGATTTATGATGTCACAACGCCCCCTTAGGCAGATCACAGACAATGGTTTCTCACCTTGGTGACCAATGCAGAGTTATGATGTCACAATTCCCCCTTAGGCAGATCACAGACAAGGTTCTGTTACCTGCGTGACCAGTGCAGAGTTATGATGTCACAATGCCCCTTAGGCAGATCACAGACAATGGTCTGTCACCTTGGTGACCAGTGCAGAGTTATGAAGTCACATTGCCCCCATAGGCAGATCACAGACAATGGTTTCTCACCATGGTGACCAATGCAGAGTTATGATGTCACAATGCCGCATTAGACTGTTCACAGACAAGGGTCTGTCAACTGCTTGACCAGTGCAGACTGATGATGTCACAATGCCCCCTTAGGCAGATCAAAGACAAGGGTGTGTCACCTGGGTGTCCCGTGCAGAGTTATGATGTCACAATACCCTCTTAGGCAGATAACAGACAAGGGTCTGCCACCAGGGTGACTAGTGCAGAGTTCTGATGTCACAATGCCCACTTAGGCAGGTCAAAGTCAAGGGCCTGTCACCTGGGTTCCCAATGCAGACTTATGATGTCACAATGCTCCCTTAGGCAAATCACAGACAAGGGTCTGTCTCCTGGGTGACCAGTGCAGAGTTAAGATGTCACAATGACCCCTTAGGCAGATCACATTCAAGCGCCTGTCACATGGGTGACCCGAGCAGAGTTATGATGTCACAATGCACCCCTACGCAGATCACAGGCAAGGGTCTGACACTTTTGTGATGGGTGTACAATTATGATGTCACAATGCACCCTGAGGCAGATAACAGACAAGGGTCTGTCACCAGGGTGACCAGTGCCGAGTTATGATGTCACAATGCCCCTTAGGCAGATCACAGACAATGGTCTGTCACCTGGGTGATGAGTGCAGAGTAGTGATGTCACAATGACCCCTTAGGCAGATAACGGAAAAGGATCTGTCACCAGGGTGAGCAGTGAAAAGTTATGATGTCACAATGCCCCCTTAAGCAGATCACAGACAAGGGTCTATCACCTGGGGGACAAGTGCAGAGTAATGAAGTCACAATGCACCCTTAGGCAGTTCACAGTCAAGGGTCTGTAACCGGGTGTCCTGTGCAGATTTATGATGTCACAACCCCCCTTTAGGCAGATCACAGACAATGGTCTCTCACCTTGGTGACCAATGCAGAGTTATGATGTCACAATTCCCCCTTAGGCAGATCACAGACAAGGTTCTGTTACCTGCGTGACCAGTGCTGAGTTATGATGTCACAATGCCCCTTAGGCAGATCACAGACAATGGTCTGTCACCTTGGTGACCAGTGCACAGTTATGATGTCACATTGCCCCCTTAGGCAGATCACATACAATGGTCTGTCACCTTAGAGACCACTGGAGAGTTATGATGTCCAAATGCCCCCTTAAGCAGATCAAAGACAGGGGTCTGTCACCTGGGAGACAAGTGCAGAGTTATGATGTCCCTATGCCCCTTAAGCAGTTCACAGGCAAGGTCTGTCACCTGTGTGACCAGTGCAGACTTATGATGTCACAACGCCCCCTTAGGGAGATCACAGACAATGGTTTCTCACGTTGGTGACCAATGCAGAGTTATGATGTCACAATGCCTTCTTAGGCAGATCACAGCCAATGGTCTGTCACCTGGGTGACCAGTGCAGACTTACGATGTCACAATGCCCCCTTAGCCAGATCACAGACAAGGGATTGTCACCTTGTTGACGAGTGCAGGGTTATGATGTCACAATGTCCCCTTAGGCAGATCAAAGACAAGGGTGTGTCACCTGGGTGTCCCGTACAGAGTTATGTTGTCACAATGCCCTCTTAGGCAGATAACAGACAAGGGTCTGCCACCAGGGTGACTAGTGCAGAGTTCTGATATCACAATGCCCACTTAGGCAGGTCAAAGTCAAGGGCCTGTCACCTGGGTTCCCAATGCAGACTTATGATGTCACAATGCTCCCTTAGGCAAATCACAGACAAGGGTCTGTCTCCTGGGTGACCAGTGCAGAGTTAAGATGTCACAATGACCCCTTAGGCAGATCACATTCAAGCGCCTGTCACATGGGTGACCCGAGCAGAGTTATGATGTCACAATGCACCCTTACGCAGATCACAGGCAAGGGTCTGACACATTTGTGATGGGTGTAGAATTATGATGTCACAATGCACCCTGAGGCAGATAACAGACAAGGGTCTGTCACCAGGGTGAGCAGTGCCGAGTTATGATGTCACAATGCCCCTTAGGCAGATCACAGACAATGGTCTGTCACCTGTGTGATGAGTGCAGAGTAATTATGTCACAATGCCCCTTAAGCAGATGACAGACAAGGGTCTGTCACCTGGGAGACAAGTGCAGAATTACGATGTCACAATGCCCCCTTAAGCAGTTCACAGACAAGGGTCTGCCACCTGGTTGACCAGTGCAGATTTATGATGTCACTACGTCCCCTTAGGCAGATCACAGACAATGGTTTCTCACCTTGGTGACCAATGCAGAGTTATGATGTCACAATTCCCCCTTAGGCAGATCACAGACAAGGTTCTGTTACCTGCGTGACCAGTGCAGAGTTATGATGTCACAATGCCCCTTAGGCAGATCACAGACAATGGTCTGTCACCTTGGTGACCAGTGCACAGTTATGATGTCACATTGCCCCCTTAGGCAGATCACAGACAATGGTTTCTCACCATGGTGACCAATGCAGAGTTATGATGTCACAATGCCGCATTAGACTGTTCACAGACAAGGGTCTGTCAACTGCTTGACCAGTGCAGACTGATGATGTCACAATGCCCCCTTAGGCAGATCAAAGACAAGGGTGTGTCACCTGGGTGTCCCGTGCAGAGTTATGATGTCACAATGCCCTCTTAGGCAGATAACAGACAAGGGTCTGCCACCAGGGTGACTAGTGCAGAGTTCTGATGTCACAATGCCCACTTAGGCAGGTCAAAGTCAAGGGCCTGTCACCTGGGTTCCCAGTGCAGACTTATGATGTCACAATGCTCCCTTAGGCAAATCAGAGACAAGGGTCTGTCTCCTGGGTGACCAGTGCAGAGTTAAGATGTCACAATGACCCCTTAGGCAGATCACATTCAAGCGCCTGTCACATGGGTGACCCGAGCAGAGTTATGATGTCACAATGCACCCCTACGCAGATCACAGGCAAGGGTCTGACACTTTTGTGATGGGTGTAGAATTGTGATGTCACAATGCACCCTGAGGCAGATAACAGACAAGGGTCTGTCACCAGGGTGACCAGTGCCGAGTTATCATGTCACAATGCCCCTTAGGCAGATCACAGACAATGGTCTGTCACCTGTGTGATGAGTGCAGAGTAATGATGTCACAATGCCCCTTAAGCAGATGACAGACAAGGGTCTGTCACCTGGGAGACAAGTGCAGAATTACGATGTCACAATGCCCCCTTAAGCAGTTCACAGACAAGGGTCTGTCACCTGGTTGACCAGTGCAGATTTATGATGTCACAACGCCCCCTTAGGCAGATCACAGACAGTGGTTTCTCACCTTGGTGACCAATGCAGAATTATGATGTCACAATGCTTCATTAGGCAGATCACAGACAAGGGTCTGTCAACTGCGTGACCAGTGCAGAGTTATGATGTCACAAGGCCACCTTAGGGAGATCACAGACAAGGGCCTGTCACCTGGGTACCCCGTGCAGAGTTATGATGTTACAATGCCCCTTAGGCAGATAAAAGACAAGGGTCGGTCACCTGTGTTACCAGTGCACTGTTATGATGTCACAATGCCCCCTTAGGCAGATCACAGACAAGGGTCTGTCATCATGGTGACCAGTGCAGAGTTAAGATGCAACAACGCCCCCATAGGCAGATCACAGCAAGGGTCTGTCACCTGGGTGACCAATGCAGAGTTATGATGTCACAATGCCACTTAGGCAGATCACAGACAAGGTTCCATCACCTAGGTGACCAGGGAAGGGTTATGATGTCACTGCCCACTTAGGCAGTTCACAGACAATGTTCTGTCACCTGGGTGACCAGTGCAGAGTTAAGATGTCACAATGCCTCCTTAGGCATATCACAGACAATGGACTGTCACCTTGGTGACCACTGCAGAGTTATGATGTCACATTGCCCCTTATTCAGATCACAGACAATGGTTTCTCACCATGGTGACCAATGCAGAGTTATGATGTCACAATGCCCACTTGGGCAGATCAAAGACAAGGGTCTGTCTCCTGGGTGTCCCCTGCAGAGTTATGATGTCACAATACCCTCTTCGGCTGATAACAGACAAGGGTCTGCCACCAGGGTGACCAGTGCAGAGTTATGATGTCACAATGCCCTCTTGGGCAGGTCAAGACAAGGGCCTGTCACCTGGGTTCCCAGTGCAGACTTATGATGTCACAATGCCCATTTAGGCAAATCACAGACAAGGATCTGTCTCCTGGGTGACCAGTGTAGAGATAAGATGTCACAATGACCCCTTAGGCTGATCACATTCAAGGGCCAGTCACATGGGTGACCCGAACAGAGTTATGATGTGACAATGCACCTTTAGGCCGATCACAGACAAGGGTCTGTGACCTGGGTGCCCCGTGCCGAGTTACGATGTCACAATGCACCCTTAGGCAGATCAAGGACCAGGGTCTGTCACGTGGTCGAACAGTGCAGAGTTATGACGTCAAAATGCCCCCTTCGGCATTTCACAGACAAGGCTATGTCACCTGGGTGACCAGTGCAAAGTTATGATGTCACAATGCCTCCTTAGGCTGATCACACACAATGGTCTGTCACCTTGGTGATCAGTGCAAAGTTATGATGTTGCAATGCACCCTTGGGCAGGTCACAGACAAGCATCTGTCACCTGGGTGTCCAGTGTAGAATTATGATGTCACAATGCCCCATTAAGCAGATCACAGACAAGGGTCTGCCACCTGGGTGACCATTACAGAGTTATGATGTCACAATGCCCCCTTAGTAAGATCACAGAGAACGGTCTGTCACCTGGGTGACCAGTGCAGAATTATGATGTCACAATGCCCCCTTAGCTAGATCACAGACAAGGGTCTGTCACGTGGGTGACCAGTGCAGGTTTATGATGTCACAATGCACCCTTTGGCAGATAACGGAGAAGGATCTGTCACCAGGGTGAGCAGTGAAGAGTTATGATATCACAGTGCTCCTTTAGGCAGTTCACAGTCAAGGGTCTGTCACCTGGGTGACCAGTGTAGAGTTCTGATGTCACAATGCCTCTTTAGGCAGATCACAGACAAAGGTCTGTCACCTTAGAGACCACTGGAGAGTTATGATGTCCAAATGCCCCCTTATGCAGATCAAAGACAAGGGTCTGTCACCTGGGAGACAAGTGCAGAGTTATGATGTCCCTATGCCCCTTAAGCAGTTCACAGACAAGGTCTGTCACCTGTGTGACCAGTGCAGACTTATGATGTCACAACGCCCCCTTAGGGAGATCACAGACAATGGTTTCTCACGTTGGTGACCAATGCAGAGTTATGATGTCACAATGCCTTCTTAGGCAGATCACAGCCAATGGTCTGTCACCTGGTGACCAGTGCAGACTTACGATGTCACAATGCCCCCTTAGGCAGATCACAGACAATGGATTGTCACCTTGTTGACGAGTGCAGGGTTATGATGTCACAATGACCCCTTAGGCAGATAACGGAAAAGGATCTGTCACCAGGGTGAGCAGTGAAAAGTTATGATGTCACAATGCCCCGTTAGGCAGTTCACAGTCAAGGTTCTGTCACCTGGGTGACCAGTGGAGAGTTATGATGTCAAAATGCCGCCTTAAGCAGATCACAGACAATGGTCTGTCACCTGGGGGACAAGTGCAGAGTCATGAAGTCAAAGTGCACCCTTAGGCAGTTCACAGACAAGGGTCTGTAACCGGGTGTCCAGTGCAGATTTATGATGTCACAACCCCCCTTTAGGCAGATCACAGACAATGGTCTCTCACCTTGGTGACCAATGCAGAGTTATGATGTCCCAATTCCCCCTTAGGCAGATCACAGACAAGGTTCTGTTAACTGCGTGACCAGTGCAGAGTTATGATGTCACAATGCCCCTTAGGCAGATCACAGACAATGGTCCGTCACCTTGGTGACCAGTGCACAGTTATGATGTCACATTGCCTCCTTAGGCAGATCACAGACAATGGTTTCTCACCATGGTGACCAATGCAGAGTTATGATGTCACAATGCCGCATTAGACTGTTCACAGACAAGGGTCTGTCAACTGCCTGACCAGTGCAGACTGATGATGTCACAATGCCCCCTTAGGCAGATCAAAGACAAGGGTGTGTCACCTGGGTGTCCCGTGCAGAGTTATGATGTCACAATGCCCTCTTAGGCAGATAACAGACAAGGGTCTGCCACCAGGGTGACTAGTGCAGAGTTCTGATGTCACAATGCCCACTTAGGCAGGTCAAAGTCAAGGGCCTGTCACCTGGGTTCCCAATGCAGACTTATGATGTCACAATGCTCCCTTAGGCAAATCACAGACAAGGGTCTGTCTCCTGGGTGACCAGTGCAGAGTTAAGATGTCACAATGACCCCTTAGGCAGATCACATTCAAGCGACTGTCACATGGGTGACCCGAGCAGAGTTATGATGTCACAATGCACCCCTACGCAGATCACAGGCAAGGGTCTGACACATTTGTGATGGGTGTAGAATTATGATGTCACAATGCACCCTGAGGCAGATAACAGACAAGGGTCTGTCACCAGGGTGACCAGTGCCGAGTTATGATGTCACAATGCCCCTTAGGCAGATCACAGACAATGGTCTGTCACCTGGGTGATGAGTGCAGAGTAATGATGTCACAATGCCCCTTAAGCAGATGACAGACAAGGGTCTGTCACCTGGGAGACAAGTGCAGAATTACGATGTCACAATACCCCCCTAAGAAGTTCACAGACAAGGGTCTGTCACCTCTTTGACCAGTGCAGATTTATGATGTCACAACGCCCCCTTAGGCAGATCACAGACAATGGTTTCTCACTTGGTTACCAATGCAGAGTTATGATGTCACAATTCCCCCTTAGGCAGATCACAGACAAGGTTCTGTTACCTGCGTGACCAGTGCAGAGTTATGATGTCACAATGCCCCTTAGGCAGATCACAGACAATGGTCTGTCACCTTGGTGACCAGTGCAGAGTTATGATGTCACATTGCCCCCTTAGGCAGATCACAGACAATGGTTTCTCACCATGGTGACCAATGCAGAGTTATGATGTCACAATGCCGCATTAGACTGTTCACAGACAAGGGTCTGTCAACTGCTTGACCAGTGCAGACTGATGATGTCACAATGCCCCCTTAGGCAGATCAAAGACAAAAGTGTGTCACCTGGGTGTCCCGTGCAGAGTTATGATGTCACAATACCCTCTTAGGCAGATAACAGACAAGGGTCTGCCACCAGGGTGGCCAGTGCAGAGTTATGATGTCACAATGCCCACTTGGGCAGGTCAAGACAAGGGCCTGTCACCTGGGTTCCCAGTGCAGACTTATGATGTCACAATGCCCAATTAGGCAAATCACAGACAAGGATCTGTCTCCTGGGTGACCAGTGTAGAGATAAGATGTCACAATGACCCCTTACGCAGATCACATTCAAGGGCCAGTCACATGGGTGACCCGAGCAGAGTTATGATGTGACAATGCACCTTTAGGCCGATCACAGACAAGGGTCTGTGACCTGGGTGCCCCGTGCCGAGTTACGATGTCACAATGCACCCTTACGCAGATCAAGGACCAGGGTCTGTCACGTGGTTGAACAGTGCAGAGTTATGACGTCAAAATGCCCCCTTCGGCATTTCACAGACAAGGCTATGTCACCTGGGTGAGCAGTGCAGAGTTATGATGTCACAATGCCTCCTTAGGCTGATCACACACAATGGTCTGTCACCTTGGTGACCAGTGCAAAGTTATGATGTTGCAATGCACCCTTGGGCAGGTCACAGACAAGCATCTGTCACCTGGGTGTCCAGTGTAGAGTTATGATGTCACAATGCCCCATTAAGCAGATCACAGACAAGGGTCTGCCACCTGGGTGACCATTACAGAGTTATGATGTCACAATGCCCCCTTAGTAAGATCACAGAGAACGGTCTGTCACCTGGGTGACCAGTGCAGAATTATGATGTCACAATGCCCCCTTAGCTAGATCACAGACAAGGGTCTGTCACGTGGGTGACCAGTGCAGGTTTATGATGTCACAATGCACCCTTTGGCAGATAACGGAGAAGGATCTGTCACCAGGGTGACCAGTGAAGAGTTATGATATCACAATGCTCCTTTAGGCAGTTCACAGTCAAGGGTCTGTCACCTGGGTGACCAGTGTAGAGTTCTGAGGTCACAATGCCTCTTTAGGCAGATCACAGACAATGGTCTGTCACCTTAGAGACCACTGGAGAGTTATGATGTCAAAATGCCCCCTTATGCAGATCAAAGACAAGGGTCTGTCACCTGGGAGACAAGTGCAGAGTTATGATGTCCCTATGCCCCTTAAGCAGTTCACAGACAAGGTCTGTCACCTGTGTGACCAGTGCAGACTTATGATGTCACAACGCCCCCTTAGCGAGATCACAGACAATGGTTTCTCACGTTGGTGACCAATGCAGAGTTATGATGTCACAATGCCTTCTTAGGCAGATCACAGCCAATGGTCTGTCACCTGGTGACCAGTGCAGACTTACGATGTCACAATGCCCCCTTAGGCAGATCACAGACAATGGATTGTCACCTTGTTGACGAGTGCAGGGTTATGATGTCACAATGACCCCTTAGGCAGATAACGGAAAAGGATCTGTCACCAGGGTGAGCAGTGAAAAGTTATGATGTCACAATGCCCCGTTAGGCAGTTCACAGTCAAGGTTCTGTCACCTGGGTGACCAGTGGAGAGTTATGATGTCAAAATGCCGCCTTAAGCAGATCACAGACAAGGGTCTGTCACCTGGGGGACAAGTGCAGAGTCATGAAGTCAAAGTGCACCCTTAGGCAGTTCACAGACAAGGGTCTGTAACCGGGTGTCCAGTGCAGATTTATGATGTCACAACCCCCCTTTAGGCAGATCACAGACAATGGTCTCTCACCTTGGTGACCAATGCAGAGTTATGATGTCCCAATTCCCCCTTAGGCAGATCACAGACAAGGTTCTGTTACCTGCGTGACCAGTGCAGAGTTATGATGTCACAATGCCCCTTAGGCAGATCACAGACAATGGTCCGTCACCTTGGTGACCAGTGCACAGTTATGATGTCACATTGCCTCCTTAGGCAGATCACAGACAATGGTTTCTCACCATGGTGACCAATGCAGAGTTATGATGTCACAATGCCGCATTAGACTGTTCACAGACAAGGGTCTGTCAACTGCCTGACCAGTGCAGACTGATGATGTCACAATGCCCCCTTAGGCAGATCAAAGACAAGGGTGTGTCACCTGGGTGTCCCGTGCAGAGTTATGATGTCACAATGCCCTCTTAGGCAGATAACAGACAAGGGTCTGCCACCAGGGTGACTAGTGCAGAGTTCTGATGTCACAATGCCCACTTAGGCAGGTCAAAGTCAAGGGCCTGTCACCTGGGTTCCCAATGCAGACTTATGATGTCACAATGCTCCCTTAGGCAAATCACAGACAAGGGTCTGTCTCCTGGGTGACCAGTGCAGAGTTAAGATGTCACAATGACCCCTTAGGCAGATCACATTCAAGCGACTGTCACATGGGTGACCCGAGCAGAGTTATGATGTCACAATGCACCCCTACGCAGATCACAGGCAAGGGTCTGACACATTTGTGATGGGTGTAGAATTATGATGTCACAATGCACCCTGAGGCAGATAACAGACAAGGGTCTGTCACCAGGGTGACCAGTGCCGAGTTATGATGTCACAATGCCCCTTAGGCAGATCACAGACAATGGTCTGTCACCTGGGTGATGAGTGCAGAGTAATGATGTCACAATGCCCCTTAAGCAGATGACAGACAAGGGTCTGTCACCTGGGAGACAAGTGCAGAATTACGATGTCACAATACCCCCCTAAGAAGTTCACAGACAAGGGTCTGTCACCTCTTTGACCAGTGCAGATTTATGATGTCACAACGCCCCCTTAGGCAGATCACAGACAATGGTTTCTCACTTGGTTACCAATGCAGAGTTATGATGTCACAATTCCCCCTTAGGCAGATCACAGACAAGGTTCTGTTACCTGCGTGACCAGTGCAGAGTTATGATGTCACAATGCCCCTTAGGCAGATCACAGACAATGGTCTGTCACCTTGGTGACCAGTGCAGAGTTATGATGTCACATTGCCCCCTTAGGCAGATCACAGACAATGGTTTCTCACCATGGTGACCAATGCAGAGTTATGATGTCACAATGCCGCATTAGACTGTTCACAGACAAGGGTCTGTCAACTGCTTGACCAGTGCAGACTGATGATGTCACAATGCCCCCTTAGGCAGATCAAAGACAAAAGTGTGTCACCTGGGTGTCCCGTGCAGAGTTATGATGTCACAATACCCTCTTAGGCAGATAACAGACAAGGGTCTGCCACCAGGGTGGCCAGTGCAGAGTTATGATGTCACAATGCCCACTTGGGCAGGTCAAGACAAGGGCCTGTCACCTGGGTTCCCAGTGCAGACTTATGATGTCACAATGCCCAATTAGGCAAATCACAGACAAGGATCTGTCTCCTGGGTGACCAGTGTAGAGATAAGATGTCACAATGACCCCTTACGCAGATCACATTCAAGGGCCAGTCACATGGGTGACCCGAGCAGAGTTATGATGTGACAATGCACCTTTAGGCCGATCACAGACAAGGGTCTGTGACCTGGGTGCCCCGTGCCGAGTTACGATGTCACAATGCACCCTTACGCAGATCAAGGACCAGGGTCTGTCACGTGGTTGAACAGTGCAGAGTTATGACGTCAAAATGCCCCCTTCGGCATTTCACAGACAAGGCTATGTCACCTGGGTGAGCAGTGCAGAGTTATGATGTCACAATGCCTCCTTAGGCTGATCACACACAATGGTCTGTCACCTTGGTGACCAGTGCAAAGTTATGATGTTGCAATGCACCCTTGGGCAGGTCACAGACAAGCATCTGTCACCTGGGTGTCCAGTGTAGAGTTATGATGTCACAATGCCCCATTAAGCAGATCACAGACAAGGGTCTGCCACCTGGGTGACCATTACAGAGTTATGATGTCACAATGCCCCCTTAGTAAGATCACAGAGAACGGTCTGTCACCTGGGTGACCAGTGCAGAATTATGATGTCACAATGCCCCCTTAGCTAGATCACAGACAAGGGTCTGTCACGTGGGTGACCAGTGCAGGTTTATGATGTCACAATGCACCCTTTGGCAGATAACGGAGAAGGATCTGTCACCAGGGTGACCAGTGAAGAGTTATGATATCACAATGCTCCTTTAGGCAGTTCACAGTCAAGGGTCTGTCACCTGGGTGACCAGTGTAGAGTTCTGAGGTCACAATGCCTCTTTAGGCAGATCACAGACAATGGTCTGTCACCTTAGAGACCACTGGAGAGTTATGATGTCAAAATGCCCCCTTATGCAGATCAAAGACAAGGGTCTGTCACCTGGGAGACAAGTGCAGAGTTATGATGTCCCTATGCCCCTTAAGCAGTTCACAGACAAGGTCTGTCACCTGTGTGACCAGTGCAGACTTATGATGTCACAACGCCCCCTTAGCGAGATCACAGACAATGGTTTCTCACGTTGGTGACCAATGCAGAGTTATGATGTCACAATGCCTTCTTAGGCAGATCACAGCCAATGGTCTGTCACCTGGGTGACCAGTGCAGAGTTACGATGTCACAATGCCCCCTTAGGCAGATCACAGACAAGGGACTGTCACCTTGTTGACGAGTGCAGGGTTATGATGTCACAATGACCCCTTAGGCAGATAACGGAAAAGGATCTGTCACCAGGGTGAGCAGTGAAAAGTTATGATGTCACAATGCCCCGTTAGGCAGTTCAAAGTCAAGGGTCTGTCACCTGGGTGACCAGTGGAGAGTTATGATGTCACAATGCCCCCTTAAGCAGATCACAGACAATGGTCTATCACCTGGGGGACAAGTGCAGAGTAATGAAGTCACAATGCACCCTTAGGCAGTTCACAGACAAGGGTCTGTAACCGGGTGTCCAGTGCAGATTTATGATGTCACAACCCCCCTTTAGGCAGATCACAGACAATGGTCTCTCACCTTGGTGACCAATGCAGAGTTATGATGTCACAATTCCCCCTTAGGCAGATCACAGACAAGGTTCTGTTACCTGCGTTACCAGTGCAGAGTTATGATGTCACAATGCCCCTTAGGCAGATCACAGACAATGGTCTGTCACCTTGGTGACCAGTGCACAGTTATGATGTCACATTGCCCCCTTAGGCAGATCACAGACAATGGTTTCTCACCATGGTGACCAATGCAGAGTTATGATGTCACAATGCCGCATTAGACTGTTCACAGACAAGGGTCTGTCAACTGCTTGACCAGTGCAGACTGATGATGTCACAATGCCCCCTTAGGCAGATCAAAGACAAGGGTGTGTCACCTGGGTGTCCAGTGCAGAGTTATGATGTCTCAATGCCCTCTTAGGCAGATAACAGACAAGGGTCTGCCACCAGGGTGACTAGTGCAGAGTTCTGATGTCACCATGCCCACTGAGGCAGGTGAAAGTCAAGAGCCTGTCACCTGGGTTCCCAATGCAGACTTATGATGTCACAATGCTCCCTTAGGCAAATCACAGACAAGGGTCTGTCTCCTGGGTGACCAGTGCAGAGTTAAGATGTCACAATGACCCCTTAGGCAGATCACATTCAAGCGCCTGTCACATGGGTGACCCGAGCAGAGTTATGATGTCACAATGCACCCCTACGCAGATCACAGGCAAGGGTCTGACACTTTTGTGATGGGTGTAGAATTATGATGTCACAATGCACCCTGAGGCAGATAACAGACAAGGGTCTGTCACCAGGGTGACCAGTGCCGAGTTATGATGTCACAATGCCCCTTAGGCAGATCACAGACAATGGTCTGTCACCTGGGTGATGAGTGCAGAGTAATGATGTCACAATGCCCCTTAAGTAGATGACAGACAAGGGTCTGTCACCTGGGAGACAAGTGCAGAATTACGATGTCACAATGCCCCCTTAAGCAGTTCACAGACAAGGGTCTGTCACCTGGTTGACCAGTGCAGATTTATGATGTCACAACGCCCCCTTAGGCAGATCACAGACAATGGTTTCTCACCTTGGTGACCAATGCAGAATTATGATGTCACAATGCTTCATTAGGCAGATCACAGACAAGGGTCTGTCAACTGCGTGACCAGTGCAGGGTTATGATGTCACAAGGCCACCTTAGGGAGATCACAGACAAGGGCCTGTCACCTGGGTACCCCGTGCAGAGTTATGATGTAACAATGCCCCCTTAGGCAGATAAAAGACAAGGGTCGGTCACCTGGGTTACCAGTGCACTGTTATGATGTCACAATGCCCCCTTAGGCAGATCACAGACAAGGGTCTGTCATCATGGTGACCAGTGCAGAGTTAAGATGCAACAACGCCCCCATAGGCAGATCACAGACAAGGGTCTGTCACCTGGGTGGCCAGTGCAGAGTTATGATGTCACAATGCCACTTAGGCAGATCACAGACAAGGTTCCATCACCTAGGTGACCAGGGCAGAGTTATGATGTCACTATGCCCACTTAGGCAGTTCACAGACAATGGTCTGTCACCTGGGTGACCAGTGCAGAGTTATGATGTCACAATGCCTCCTTAGGCATATCACAGACAATGGTCTGTCACCTTGGTGACCACTGCAGAGTTATGATGTCACATTGCCCCTTAGGCAGATCACAGACAATGGTTTCTCACCATGGTGACCAATGCAGAGTTATGATGTCACAATGCCGCATTAGGCAGTTCACAGACAGGGGTCTGTCAACTGCGTGACCAGTGCAGACTTATGATGTCACAATGCCCCCTTAGGCAGATCAAAGACAAGGGTCTGTCACCTGGGTGTCCCGTGCAGAGTTATGATGTCACAATACCCTCTTAGGCAGATAACAGACAATGGTTTCTCACCTTGGTGACCAATGCAGAAATATGATGTCACAATGCTTCATTAGGCAGATCACAGACAAGGGTCTGTCAACTGCGTGACCAGTGCAGAGTTAAGATGTCACAGCGACCCCTTAGGCAGATCACATTCAAGCGCCTGTCACATGGGTGACCCGAGCAGAGTTATGATGTCACAATGCACCCTTACGCAGATCACAGGCAAGGGTCTGACACATTTGTGATGGGTGTAGAATTATGATGTCACAATGCACCCTGAGGCAGATAACAGACAAGGGTCTGTCACCAGGGTGACCAGTGCCGAGTTATGATGTCACAATGCCCCTTAGGCAGATCACAGACAATGGTCTGTCACATGGGTGATGAGTGCAGAGTAATGATGTCACAATGCCCCTTAAGCAGATGACAGACAAGGGTCTGTCACCTGGGAGACAAGTGCAGAATTACGATGTCACAATGCCCCCTTAAGCAGTTCACAGATAAGGGTCTGTCACCAGGTGGACCAGTGCAGATTTATGATGTCACAACGCCCCCTTAGGCAGATCACAGACAATGGTTTCTCACCTTGGTGAGCAATGCAGAAATATGATGTCACAATGCTTCATTAGGCAGATCACAGACAAGGGTCTGTGAACTGCGTGACCAGTGCAGAGTTATGATGTCACAAGGCCACCTTAGGGAGATCACAGACAAGGGCCTGTCACCTGGGTTCCCCGTGCAGAGTTATGATGTAACAATGCACCCTTAGGCAGATAAAAGACAAGGGTCGGTCACCTGGGTTACCAGTGCACTGTTATGATGTCACAATGCCCCCTTAGCTAGATCACAGACAAGGGTCTGTCATTATGGTGACCAGTGCAGAGTTAAGATGCAACAACGCCCCCATAGGCAGATCACAGACAAGGGTCTGTCACCTGGGTGACCAATGCAGATTTATGATGTCACAATGCCACTTAGGCAGATCACAGACAAGGTTCCATCACCTAGGTGACCAGGGCAGACTTATGATGTCACAATGCCCACTTAGGCAGTTCACAGACAATGGTCTGTCACCTGGGTGACCAGTGCAGAGTTATGATGTCACAATGCCTCCTTAGGCATATCACAGACAATGGTCTATCACCTTGGTGACCACTGCAGAGTTATGATGTCACATTGCCCCTTAGGCAGATCACAGAGAATGGTTTCTCACCATGGTGACCAATGCAGAGTTATGATGTCACAATGCCGCATTAGGCAGATCACAGACAGGGGTCTGTCAACTGCGTGACCAGTGCAGACTTATGATGTCACAATGCCCCCTTAGGCAGATAACACACAAGGGTTTGCCACCAGGGTGACCAGTGCAGAGTTATGATGTCACAATGCCCACTTGGGCAGGTCAAGACAAGGGCCTGTCACCTGGGTTCCCAGTGCAGAATAATGATGTCACAATGCCCAATTAGGAAAATCACAGACAAGGATCTGTCTCCTTGGTGACCAGTGTAGAGATAAGATGTCACAATGACCCCTTAGGCAGATCACATTCAAGGGCCTGTCACATGGGTGACCCGAGGAGAGTTATGATGTGACTATGCACCTTTAGGCCCATCACAGACAAGGGTCTGTGACCTGGGTGCCCCGTGCCGAGTTACGATGTCACAATGCACCCTTAGGCAGATCAAGGACCAGGGTCTGTCACGTGGTTGAACAGTGCAGAGTTATGACGTCAAAATGCCCCCTTCGGCATTTCACAGACAAGGCTATGTCACCTGGGTGACCAGTGCAGAGTTATGATGTCACAATGCCTCCTTAGGCTGATCACACACAATGGTCTGTCACCTTGGTGACCAGTGCAAAGTTATGATGTTGCAATGCACCCTTGGGCAGGTCACAGACAAGCATCTGTCACCTGGGTGTCCAGTGTAGAGTTATGATGTCACAATGCCCCATTAAGCAGATCACAGACAAGGGTCTGCCACCTGGGTGACCATTACAGAGTTATGATGTCACAATGCCCCCTTAGTAAGATCACAGAGAACGGTCTGTCACCTGGGTGACCAGTGCAGAATTATGATGTCACAATGCCCCCTTAGCTAGATCACAGACAAGGGTCTGTCACGTGGGTGACCAGTGCAGGTTTATGATGTCACAATGCACCCTTTGGCAGATAACGGAGAAGGATCTGTCACCAGGGTGACCAGTGAAGAGTTATGATATCACAATGCTCCTTTAGGCAGTTCACAGTCAATGGTCTGTCACCTGGGTGAGCAGTGTAGAGTTCTGAAGTCACAATGCCTATTTAGGCAGATCACAGACAATGGTTTCACACCATGGTGACCAATGCAGAGTTATGATGTCACAATGCCGCATTAGGCAGATCACAGACAGGGGTCTGTCAACTGCGTGACCAGTGCAGACTTATGATGTCACAATGCCCCCTTAGGCAGATCAAAGACAAGGGTCTGTCACCTTAGAGACCACTGGAGAGTTATGATGTCAAAATGCCCCCTTAGGCAGATCAAAGACAAGGGTGTGTCATCTGGGTGTCCCGTGCAGAGTTATGATGTCACAATGCCCTCTTAGGCAGATAACAGACAAGGGTCTGCCACCAGGGTGACTAGTGCAGAGTTCTGATGTCACAATGCCCACTTAGGCCGGTCAAAGTCAAGGGCCTGTCACCTGGGTTCCCAATGCAGACTTATGATGTCACAATGCTCCCTTTGGCAAATCACAGACAAGGGTCTGTCTCCTGGGTGACCAGTGCAGAGTTAAGATGTCACAATGACCCCTTAGGCAGATCATATTCAAGGGCCTGTCACATGGCTGACCCGAGCAGAGTTATGATCTCACAATTCACCCTTAAGCAGATCACAGGCAAGGGTCTGACACATTTGTGATGGGTGTAGAATTATGACGTCACAATGCACCCTGAGGCAGATTACAGACAAGGCTCTGTCAGCACGGTGACCAGTGCCGAGTTATGATGTCACAATGCCCCTTAGGCAGATCACAGACAATGGTCTGTCACCTGGGTGATGAGTGCAGGGTTATGATGTCCCAATGCCCCTTAAGCAGATGACAGACAAGGGTTGGTCACCTGGGAGACAAGTGCAGAATTACGATGTCACAATGCCCCCTTAAGCAGTTCACAGATAAGGGTCTGTCACCTGGTTGACCAGTGCAGATTTATGATGTCACAACGCCCCCTTAGGCAGATCACAGACAATGGTTTCTCACCTTGGTGACCAATGCAGAATTATGATGTCACAATCCTTCATTAGGCAGATCACAGACAAGGGTCTGTCAACTGTGTGACCAGTGCAGAGTTATGATGTCACAAGGCCACCTTAGGGAGATCACAGACAAGGGCCTGTCACCTGGGTACCCCGTGCAGAGTTATGATGTAACAATGACCCCTTAGGCAGATAAAAGACAAGGGTCGGTCTCCTGGGTTACCAGTGCATTGTTATGATGTCACAATGCCCCCTTAGGCAGATCACAGACAAGGGTCTGTCATCATGGTGACCAGTGCAGAGTTAAGATGCAACAACGCCCCCATAGGCAGATCACAGACAATGGTCTGTCACCTGGGTGACCAATGCAGAGTTATGATGTCACAATGCCACTTAGGCAGATCACAGACAAGGTTCCATCACCTAGGTGACCAGGGCAGAGTTATGATGTCACAATACCCACTTAGGCAGTTCACAGACAATGGTCTGTCACCTTGGTGACCAATGCAGAGTTATGATGTCACAATTCCCCCTTAGGCAGATCACAGACAAGGTTCTGTTACCTGCGTGACCAGTGCAGAGTTATGATGTCACAATGCCTCTTTAGGCAGATCACAGACAATGGTCTGTCACCTTAGAGACCACTGGAGAGTTATGATGTCAAAATGCCCCCTTAAGCAGATCAAAGACAAGGGTCTGTCACCTGGGAGACAAGTGCAGAGTTATGATGTCCCTATGCCCCTTAAGCAGTTCACAGACAAGGTCTGTCACCTGTGTGACCAGTGCAGACTTATGATGTCACAACGCCCCCTTAGGGAGATCACAGACAATGGTTTCTCACGTTGGTGACCAATGCAGAGTTATGATGTCACAATGCCTTCTTAGGCAGATCACAGCCAATGGTCTGTCACCTGGGTGACCAGTGCAGAGTTACGATGTCACAATGCCCCCTTAGGCAGATCACAGACAAGGGACTGTCACCTTGTTGACGAGTGCAGGGTTATGATGTCACAATGACCCCTTAGGCAGATAACGGAAAAGGATCTGTCACCAGGGTGACCAGTGAAAATTTATGATGTCACAATGCCCCGTTAGGCAGTTCACAGTCAAGGGTCTGTCACCTGGGTGACCAGTGGAGAGTTATGATGTCACAATGCCCCCTTAAGCAGATGACAGACAAGGGTCTGTCACCTGGGAGACAAGTGCAGAATTACGATGTCACAATGCCCCCTTAAGCAGTTCACAGACAAGGGTCTGTCACCTGGTTGACCAGTGCAGATTTATGATGTCACAACGCCCCCTTAGGCAGATCACAGACAATGGTTTCTCACCTTGGTGACCAATGCAGAATTATGATGTCACAATGCTTCATTAGGCAGATCACAGTCAAGGGTCTGTCAACTGCGTGACCAGTGCAGAGTTATGATGTCACAAGGCCAACTTAGGGAGATGACAGACAAGGGCCTGTCACCTGGGTACCCCGTGCAGAGTTATGATGTAACAATGCCCCCTTAGGCAGATAAAAGACAAGGGTCGGTCACCTGGGTTACCAGTGCACTGTTATGATGTCACAATGCCCCCTTAGGCAGATCACAGACAAGGGTCTGTCATCATGGTGACCAGTGCAGAGTTAAGATGCAACAACGCCCCCATAGGCAGATCACAGACAAGGGTCTGTCACCTGGGTGGCAAGTGCAGAGTTATGATGTCACAATGCCTCCTTAGGCTGATCACACACAATGGTCTGTCACCTTGGTGACCAGTGCAAAGTTATGATGTTGCAATGCACCCTTGGGCAGGTCACAGACAAGCATCTGTCACCTGGGTGTCCAGTGTAGAGTTATGATGTCACAATGCCCCATTAAGCAGATCACAGACAAGGGTCTGCCACCTGCGTGACCATTACAGAGTTATGATGTCACAATGCCCCCTTAGTAAGATCACAGAGAACGGTCTGTCACCTGGGTGACCAGTACAGGATTATGATGTCACAACGCCCCCTTAGGGAGATCACAGACAATGGTTTCTCACGTTGGTGACCAATGCAGAGTTATGATGTCACAATGCCTTCTTAGGCAGATCACAGCCAATGGTCTGTCACCTGGGTGACCAGTGCAGATTTACGATGTCACAATGCCCCCTTAGGCAGATCACAGACAAGGGACTGTCACCTTGTTGACGAGTGCAGGGTTATGATGTCACAATGACCCCTTAGGCAGATAACGGAAAAGGATCTGTCACCAGGGTGAGCAGTGAAAAGTTATGATGTCACAATGCCCCGTTAGGCAGTTCACAGTCAAGGGTCTGTCACCTGGGTGACCAGTGGAGAGTTATGATGTCACAATGCCCCCTTAAGCAGATCACAGACAAGGGTCTATCACCTGGGGGACAAGTGCAGAGTTATGAAGTCACAATGCACCCTTAGGCAGTTCACAGACAAGGGTCTGTAACCGGGTGTCCAGTGCAGATTTATGATGTCACAACCCCCCTTTAGGCAGATCACACACAATGGTCTCTCACCTTGGTGACCAGTGCAGAGTTATGATGTCACAATGCCCCGTAGGCAGATCACAGACAATGGTCTGTCACCTTGGTGACCAGTGCAGAGTTATGATGTCACATTGCCCCCTTAGGCAGATCACAGACAATGGTTTCTCACCATGGTGACCAATGCAGAGTTATGATGTCACAATGCCGCATTAGACTGTTCACAGACAAGGGTCTGTCAACTGCTTGACCAGTGCAGACTGATGATGTCACAATGCCCCCTTAGGCAGATCAAAGACAAGGGTGTGTCACCTGGGTGTCCCGTGCAGAGTTATGATGTCACAATGCCCTCTTAGGCAGATAACAGACAAGGGTCTGCCACCAGGGTGACTAGTGCAGAGTTCTGATGTCACAATGCCCACTTAGGCCGGTCAAAGTCAAGGGCCTGTCACCTGGGTTCCCAATGCATATTATGATGTCACAATGCTCCCTTAGGCAAATCACAGACAAGGGTCTGTCTCCTGGGTGACCAGTGCAGAGTTAAGATGTCACAATGACCCCTTAGGCAGATCACATTCAAGGGCCTGTCACATGGGTGATCCGAGCAGAGTTATGATCTCACAATGCACCCTTACGCAGATCACTGGCAAGGGTCTGACACATTTGTGATGGGTGTAGAATTATGATGTCACAATGCACCCTGAGGCAGATTACAGACAAGGGTCTGTCACCAGGGTGACCAGTGCCGAGTTATGATGTCACAATGCCCCTTAGGCAGATCACAGACAATGGTCTCGCACCTGGGCGATGAGTGCAGGGTTATGATGTCCCAATGCCCCTTAAGCAGATGACAGACAAGGGTTTGTCACCTGGGAGACAAGTGCAGAATTACGATGTCACAATGCCCCCTTAAGCAGTTCACAGATAAGGGTCTGTCACCTGGTTGACCAGTACAGATTTATGATGTCACAACACCCCCTTATGCAGATCACAGACAATGGTTTCTCACCTTGGTGACCAATGCAGAATTAAGATGTCACAATGCTTCATTAGGCAGATCACAGACAAGGGTCTGTCAACTGCGTGACCAGTGCAGAGTTATGATGTCACAAGGCCACCTTAGGGAGATCACAGACAAGGGCCTGTCACCTGGGTACCCCGTGCAGAGTTATGATGTAACAATGCCCCCTTAGGCAGATAAAAGACAAGGGTCGGTCACCTGGGTTACCAGTGCACTGTTATGATGTCACAATGCCCCCTTAGGCAGATCACAGACAAGGGTCTGTCATCATGGTGACCAGTGCAGAGTTAAGATGCAACAACGCCCCCATAGGCAGATCACAGACAAGGGTCTGTCACCTGGGTGACCAATGTAGAGTTATGATGTCACAATGCCACTTAGGCAGATCACAGACAAGGTTCCATCACCTAGGTGACCAGGGCAGAGTTATGATGTCACAATGCCCACTTAGGCAGTTCACAGACTATGGTCTGTCACCTGGGTGACCAGTGCAGAGTTATGATGTCACAATACCTCCTTAGGCATATCACAGACAATGGTCTGTCACCTTAGTGACCACTGCAGAGTTATGATGTCACATTGCCCCTTAGGCAGATCACAGACAATGGTTTCTCACCATGGTGACCAATGCAGAGTTATGATGTCACAATGCCGCATTAGGCAGATCAGAGACAGTGGTCTGTCAACTGCGTGACCAGTGCAGACTTATGATGTCACAATGCCCCCTTAGGCAGATCAAAGACAAGGGTCTGTCACCTGGGTGTCCCGTGCGGAGTTATGATGTCACAATACCCTCTTAGGCAGATAACAGACAAGGGTCTGCCACCAGGGTGACCAGTGCAGAGTTATGATGTCACAATGCCCACTTGGGCAGGTCAAGACAAGGGCCTGTCACCTGGGTTCCCAGTGCAGACTTATGATGTCACAATGCCCAATTAGGCAAATCACAGACAAGGATCTGTCTCCTGGGTGACCAGTGTAGAGATAAGATGTCACAATGACCCCTTAGGCAGATCACATTCAAGGGCCAGTCACATGGGTGACCTGAGCAGAGTTATGATGTGACTATGCACCTTTAGGCCGATCACAGACAAGGGTCTGTGACCTGGGTGCCCCGTGCCGAGTTACGATGTCACAATGCACCCTTAGGCAGATCAAGGACCAGGGTCTGTCACGTGGTTGAACAGTGCAGAGTTATGACGTCAAAATGCCCCCTTCGGCATTTCACAGACAAGGCTATGTCACCTGGGTGACCAGTGCAGAGTTATGATGTCACAATGCCTCCTTAGGCTGATCACACACAATGGTCTGTCACCTTGGTGACCAGTGCAAAGTTATGATGTTGCAATGCACCCTTGGGCAGGTCACAGACAAGCATCTGTCACCTGGGTGTCCATTGTAGAGTTATGATGTCACAATGCCCCATTAAGCAGATCACAGACAAGGGTCTGCCACCTGGGTGACCATTACAGAGTTATGATGTCACAATGCCCCCTTAGTAAGATCACAGAGAACGGTCTGTCACCTGGGTGACCAGTGCAGAATTATGATGTCACAATGCCCCCTTAGCTAGATCACAGACAAGGGTCTGTCACGTGGGTGACCAGTGCAGGTTTATGATGTCACAATGCACCCTTTGGCAGATAACGGAGAAGGATCTGTCACCAGGGTGACCAGTGAAGGGTTATGATATCACAATGCTCCTTTAGGCAGTTCACAGTCAAGGGTCTGTCACCTGGGTGACCAGTGTAGAGTTCTGATGTCACAATGCCTCTTTAGGCAGATCACAGACAATGGTCTGTCACCTTAGAGACCACTGGAGAGTTATGATGTCAAAATGCCCCCTTAAGCAGATGAAAGACAAGGGTCTGTCACCTGGGAGACAAGTGCAGAGTTATGATGTCCCTATGCCCCTTAAGCAGTTCACAGACAAGGTCTGTCACCTGTGTGACCAGTGCAGACTTATGATGTCACAACGCCCCCTTAGGGAGATCACAGACAATGTTTTCTCACGTTGGTGACCAATGCAGAGTTATGATGTCACAATGCCTTCTTAGGCAGATCACAGCCAATGGTCTGTCACCTGGGTGACCAGTGCAGATTTACGATGTCACAATGCCCCCTTAGGCAGATCACAGACAAGGGACTGTCACCTTGTTGACGAGTGCAGGGTTATGATGTCACAATGACCCCTTAGGCAGATAACGGAAAAGGATCTGTCACCAGGGTGAGCAGTGAAAAATTATGATGTCACAATGCCCCGTTAGGCAGTTCACAGTCAAGGGTCTGTCACCTGGGTGACCAGTGGAGGGTTATGATGTCACAATGCCCCCTTAAGCAGATCACAGACAAGGGTCTATCACCTGGGGGACAAGTGCAGAGTCATGAAGTCACAATGCACCCTTAGGCAGTTCACAGACAAGGGTCTGTAACCGGGTGTCCAGTGCAGATTTATGATGTCACAACCCCCATTTAGGCAGATCACTAACAATGGTCTCCCACCTTGGTGACCAATGCAGAGTTATGATGTCACAATTCCCCCTTAGGCAGATCACAGACAAGGTTCTGTTAACTGCGTGACCAGTGCAGAGTTATGATGTCACAATGCCCCGTAGGCAGATCACAGACAATGGTCTGTCACCTTGGTGACCAGTGCAGGGTTATGATGTCACATTGCCCCCTTAGGCCGATCACAGGCAATGGTTTCTCACCATGGTGACCAATGCAGAGTTATGATGTCACAATGCCGCATTAGACTGTTCACAGAAAAGGGTCTGTCAACTGCTTGACCAGTGCAGACTGATGATGTCACAATGCCCCCTTAGGCAGATCAAAGACAAGGGTGTGTCACCTGGGTGTCCCGTGCAGAGTTGTGATGTCACAATGCCCTCTTAGGGAGATAACAGACAAGGGTCTGCCACCAGGGTGACTAGTGCAGAGTTCTGATGTCACAATGCCCACTTAGGCAGGTCAAAGTCAAGGGCCTGTCACCTGGGTTCCCAATGCAGACTTATGATGTCACAATGCTCCCTTAGGCAAATCACAGACAAGGGTCTGTCTCCTGGGTGACCAGTGCAGAGTTAAGATGTCAAAATGACCCCTTAGGCAGATCACATTCAAGCGCCTGTCACATGGGTGACCCGAGCAGAGTTATGATGTCACAATGCACCCTTACGCAGATCACAGGCAAGGGTCTGACACATTTGTGATGGGTGTAGAATTATGATGTCACAATGCACCCTGAGGCAGATAACAGACAAGGGTCTGTCACCAGGGTGACCAGTGCCGAGTTATGATGTCACAATGCCCCTTAGGCAGATCACAGACAATGGTCTGTCACCTGGGTGATGAGTGCAGAGTAATGATGTCACAATGCCCCTTAAGCAGATGACAGACAAGGGTCTGCCACCTGGGAGACAAGTGCAGAATTACGATGTCACAATGCCCCCTTAAGCAGTTCACAGACAAGGGTCTGTCACCTGGTTGACCAGTGCAGATTTATGATGTCACAACGCCTCCTTAGGCAGATCACAGACACTGGTTTCTCACCTTGGTGACCAATGCAGAATTATGATGTCACAATGCTTCATTAGGCAGATCACAGACAAGGGTCTGTCAACTGCGTGACCAGTGAAGGGTTATGATATCACAAGGCAACCTTAGGGAGATCACAGACAAGGGCCTGTCACCTGGGTACCCCGTGCAGAGTTATGATGTAACAATGCCCCCTTAGGCAGATAAAAGACAAGGGTCGGTCACCTGAGTTACCAGTGCACTGTTATGATGTCTCAATGCCCCCTTAGGCAGATCACAGACAAGGGTCTGTCATCATGGTGACCAGTGCAGAGTTAAGATGCAACAACGCCCCCATAGGGAGATCACAGACAAGGGTCTGTCACCTGGGTGACCAATGAAGATTTATGATGTCACAATGCCTCCTTAGGCATATCACAGACAATGGTCTGTCACCTTGGTGACCACTGCAGAGTTATGATGTCACAAAGCCCCTTAGGCAGATCACAGACAATGGTTTCTCACCATGGTGACCAATGCAGAGTTATGATGTCACAATGCCGCATTAGGCAGTTCACAGACAGGGGTCTGTCAACTGCGTGACCAGTGCAGACTTATGATGTCACAATGCCCCCTTAGGCAGATCAAAGACAAGGGTCTGTCACCTGGGTGTCCCGTGCAGAGTTATGATGTCACAATGCCCTCTTAGGCAGATAACAGACAAGGGTCTGCCACCAGGGTGACCAGTGCAGAGTTATGATGTCACAATGCCCACTTGGGCAGGTCAAGACAAGGGCCTGTCACCTGCGTTCGCAGTGCAGACTTATGATGTCACAGTGCCCACTTAGGCAAATCACAGACAAGGATCTGTCTCCTGGGTGACCAGTGTAGAGATAAGATGTCACAATGACCCCTTAGGCAGATCACATTCAAGGGCCAGTCACATGGGTGACCCGAGCAGATTTATGATGTGACAATGCACCTTTAGGCCGATCACAGATAAGGGTCTGTGACCTGGGTGCCCCGTGCCGAGTTACGATGTCACAATGCACCCTTAGGCAGATCAAAGACCAGGGTCTGTCACGTGGTTGAACAGTGCAGAGTTATGACGTCAAAATGCCCCCTTCGGCATTTCACAGACAAGGCTATGTCACCTGGGCGACCAGTGCAGAGTTATGATGTCACAATGCCTCCTTAGGCATATCACAGACAATGGTCTGTCACCTTGGTGACCACTGCAGAGTTATGATGTCACATTGCCCCTTAGGCAGATCACAGACAATGGTTTCTCACCATGGTGACCAATGCAGAGTTATGATGTCACAATGCCGCATTAGGCAGTTCACAGACAGGGGTCTGTCAACTGCGTGACCACTGCAGACTTATGATGTCACAATGCCCCCTTAGGCAGATCAAAGACAAGGGTCTGTCACCTGGGTGTCCCGTGCAGAGTTATGATGTCACAATACCCTCTTTGGCAGATAACAGAAAAGGGTCTGCCACCAGGGTGACCAGTGCAGAGTTATGATGTCACAATGCCCACTTGGGCAGGTCAAGGCAAGGGCCTGTCACCTGGGTTCCCAGTGCAGACTTATGATGTCACAATGCCCAATTAGGCAAATCACAGACAAGGACCGGTCTCCTGGGTGACCAGTGTAGAGATAAGATGTCACAATGACCCCTTAGGCAGATCACATTCAAGGGCCAGTCACATGGGTGACCCGAGCAGAGTTATGATGTGACAATGCACCTTTAGGCCAATCACAGACAAGGGTCTGTGACCTGGGTGCCCCGGGCCGAGTTACGATGTCACAATGCACCCTTAGGCAGATCAAGTACCAGGGTCTGTCACGTGGTTGAACAGTGCAGAGTTATGACGTCAAAATGCCCCCTTCGGCATTTCACAGACAAGGCTATGTCACCTGGGTGAGCAGTGCAGAGTTATGATGTCACAATGCCCCCTTAGTAAGATCACAGAGAACGGTCTGTCACCTGGGTGACCAGTGCAGAATTATGATGCCACAATGCCCCCTTAGCTAGATCACAGACAAGGGTCTGTCACGTGGGTGACCAGTGCAGGTTTATGATGTCACAATGCACCCTTTGGCAGATAACGGAGAAGGATCTGTCACCAGGGTGACCAGTGAAGAGTTATGATATCACAATGCTCCTTTAGACAGTTCACAGTCAAGGGTCTGTCACCTGGGTGACCAGTGTAGAGTTCTGATGTCACAATGCCTCTTTAGGCAGATCACAGACAATGGTCTGTCACCTTAGAAACCACTGGAGAGTTATGATGTCAAAATGCCCCCTTAAGCAGATCAAAGACAAGGGTCTGTCACCTGGGAGACAAGTGCAGAGTTATGATGTCCCTATGCCCCTTAAGCAGTTCACAGACAAGGTCTGTCACCTGTGTGACCAGTGCAGACTTATGATGTCACAACGCCCCCTTAGGGAGATCACAGACTATGGTTTCTCACGTTGGTGACCAATGCAGAGTTATGATGTCACAATGCCCCCTTAGGCAGATCAAAGACAAGGGTCTGTCACCTGGGTGTCCCGTGCAGAGTTATGATGTCACAATACCCTCTTAGGCAGATAACAGACAAGGGTCTGCCACCAGGGTGACCAGTGCAGAGTTATGATGTCACAATGCCCTCTTGGGCAGGTCAAGACAAGGGCCTGTCACCTGGGTTCCCATTGCAGACTTATAATGTCACAATGCCCAATTAGGCAAATCACAGACAAGGATCTGTCTCCTGGGTGACCAGTGTAGAGATAAGATGTCACAATGACCCCTTTGGCAGATCACATTCAAGGGCCAGTCACATGGGTGACCCGAGCAGAGTTATGATGTGACTATGCACCTTTAGGCCGATCACAGACAAGGGTCTGTGACCTGGGTGCCCCGTGCCGAGTTACGATGTCACAATGCACCCTTAGGCAGATCAAGGACCAGGGTCTGTCACGTGGTTGAACAGTGCAGAGTTATGACGTCAAAATGCCCCATTCGGCATTTCACAGACAAGGCTATGTCACCTGGGTGACCAGTGCAGAGCTATGATGTCACAATGCCTCCTTAGGCTGATCACACACAATGGTCTGTCACCTTGGTGACCAGTGAAAGTTATGATGTTGCAATGCACCCTTGGGCAGGTCACAGACAAGCATCTGTCACCTGGGTGTCCAGTGTAGAGTTATGATGTCACAATGCCCCATTAAGCAGATCACAGACAAGGGTCTGCCACCTGGGTGACCATTACAGAGTTATGATGTCACAATGCCCCCTTAGTAAGATCACAGAGAACGGTCTGTCACCTGGGTGACCAGTGGATAATTATGATGTCACAATGCCCCCTTAGCTAGATCACAGACTAGGGTCTGTCACGTGGGTGACCAGTGCAGGTTTATGATGTCACAATGCACCCTTTGGCAGATAACGGAGAAGGATCTGTCACCAGGGTGACCAGTGAAGAGTTATGATATCACAATGCTCCTTTAGGCAGTTCACAGTCAAGGGTCTGTCACCTGGGTGACCAGTGTAGAGTTCTGATGTCACAATGCCTCTTTAGGCAGATCACAGACAATGGTTTCTCACCATGGTGACCAATGCAGAGTTATGATGTCACAATGCCGCATTAGGCAGATCACAGACAGGGGTCTGTCAACTGCGTGACCAGTGCAGACTTATGATGTCACAATGCCCCCTTAGGCAGATCAAGACAAGGGTCTGTCACCTTAGAAACCACTCGAGAGTTATGATGTCAAAATGCCCCCTTAGGCAGATCATAGACAAGGGTGTGTCACCTGGGTGTCCCGTGCAGAGTTATGATGTCACAATGCCCTCTTAGGCAGATGACAGACAAGGGTCTGCCACCAGGGTGACTAGTGCAGAGTTCTGATGTCACAATGCCCACTTAGGCCGGTCAAAGTCAAGGGCCTGTCACCTGGGTTCCCAATGCAGACTTATGATGTCACAATGCTCCCTTAGGCAAATCACAGACAAGGGTCTGTCTCCTGGGTGACCAGTGCAGAGTTAAGATGTCACAATGACCCCTTAGGCAGATCACATTCAAGCGCCAGTCACATGGGTGACCCGAGCAGAGTTATGATGTCACAATGCACCCTTACGCAGATCACAGGCAAGGGTCTTACACATTTGTGATGGGTGTAGAATTATGATGTCACAATGCACCCTGAGGCAGATTAGAGACAAGGGTCTGTCACCAGGGTGACCAGTGCCGAGTTATGATGTCACAATGCCCCTTAGGCAGATCACAGAGAATGGTCTGTCACCTGGGTGATGAGTGCAGAGTTATGATGTCCCAATGCCCCTTAAGAAGATGACAGACAAGGGTCTGTCACCAGGGAGACAAGTGCAGAATTACGATGTCACAATGCCCCCTTAAGCAGTTCACAGACAAGGGTCTGTCACCTGGTTGACCAGTGCAGATTTATGATGTCACAACGCCCCCTTAGGCAGATCACAGACAATGGTTTCTCACCTTGGTGACCAATGCAGAATTATGATGTCACAATGCTTCATTAGGCAGATCACAGACAAGGGTCTGTCAACTGCGTGACCAATGCAGAGTTATGATGTCACAATGCCCCCTTAGGCAGATCAAAGACAAGGGTCTGTCACCTGGGTGTCCCGTGCAGAATTATGATGTCACAATACCCTCTTAGGCAGATAACAGACAAGGGTCTGCCACCAGGGTGACCAGTGCAGAGTTATGATGTCACAATGCCCTCTTGGGCAGATCAAGACAAGGGCCTGTCACCTGGGTTCCCAGTGCAGACTTATGATGTCACAATGCCCAATTAGGCAAATCACAGACAAGGATCTGTCTCCTGGGTGACCAGTGTAGAGATAAGATGTCACAATGACCCCTTAGGCAGATCACATTCAACGGCCAGTCACATGGGTGACCCGAGCAGAGTTATGATGTGACTATGCACCTTTAGGCCCATCACAGACAAGGGTCTGTGACCTGGGTGCCCCGTGCCGAGTTACGATGTCACAATGCACCCTTAGGCAGATCAAGGACCAGGGTCTGTCACGAGGTTGAACAGTGCAGAGTTATGACGTCAAAATGCCCCCTTCGGCATTTCACAGACAAGGCTATGTCACCTGGGTGACCAGTGCAGAGTTATGATGTCACAATGCCTCCTTAGGCTGATCACACACAATGGTCTGTCACCTTGGTGACCAGTGCAAAGTTATGATGTTGCAATACACCCTTGGGCGGGTCACAGACAAGCATCTATCACCTGGGTGTCCAGTGTAGAGTTATGATGTCACAATGCCCCATTAATCAGATCACAGACAAGGGTCTGCCACCTGGGTGACCATTACAGAGTTATGATGTCACAATGCCCCCTTAGTAAGATCACAGAGAACGGTCTGTCACCTGGGTGACCAGTGCAGAATTATGATGTCACAAAGCCCCCTTAGCTAGATAACAGAGAAGGGTCTGTCACGTGGGTGACCAGTGCAGGTTTATGATGTCACAATGCACCCTTTGGCAGATAACGGAGAAGGATCTGTCACCAGGGTGACCAGTGAAGAGTTATGATATCACAATGCTCCTTTAGGCAGTTCACAGTCAAGGGTCTGTCACCTGGGTGACCAGTGTAGAGTTCTGATGTCACAATGCCAATTTAGGCAGATCACAGACAATGGTTTCTCACCATGGTGACCAATGCAGAGTTATGATGTCACAATGCCGCATTAGGCAGATCACAGACAGGGGTCTGTCAACTGCGTGACCAGTGCAGACTTATGATGTCACAATGCCCCCTTAGGCAGATCAAAGAAAAGGGTCTGTCACCTTAGAGACCACTGGAGAGTTATGATGTCAAAATGCCCCCTTAGGCAGATCAAAGACAAGGGTGTGTCACCTGGGTGTCCCGTGCAGAGTTATGATGTCACAATGCCCTCTTAGTCAGATAACAGACAAGGGTCTGCCACCAGGGTGACTAGTGCAGAGTTCTGATGTCACAATGCCCACTTAGGCAGGTCAAAGTCAAGGGCCTGTCACCTGGGTTCACAATGCAGACTTATGATGTCACAATGCTCCCTTAGGCAAATCACAGACAAGGGTCTGTCTCCTGGGTGACCAGTGCAGAGTTAAGATGACGCAATGACCCCTTAGGCAGATCACATTCAAGCGCCTGTCACATGGGTGACCCGAGCAGAGTTATGATGTCACATTGCACCCTTACGCAGATCACAGGCAAGGGTCTGACACGTTTGTGATGGGTGTAGAATTATGATGTCACAATGCCCCCTTAGCAAGATCACAGACAAGGGTCTGTCACGTGGGTGACCAGTGCAGGTTTATGATGTCACAATGCACCCTTTGGCAGACAACGGAGAAGGATCTGTCACCAGGGTGACCAGAGCCATGTTATGATGTCACAATGCCCCTTTGGCAGATCACAGACAATGGTCTGTCACCTGGGAGACAAGTGCAGAATTACGATGTCACAATGCCCCCTTAAGCAGTTCACAGACAAGGGTCTGTCACCTGGTTGACCAGTGCAGACGTATGATGTCACAACGCCCCCTTAGGCAGATCACAGACAATGGTTTCTCACCTTGGTGACCAATGCAGAATTATGATGTCACAATGCTTCATTAGGCAGATCACAGACAAGGGTCTGTCAAATACTTGACCAGTGCAGAGTTATGATGTCACAAGGACACCTTAGGGAGATCACAGACAAGGCCCTGTCACATGGGTATCCCGTGCAGAGTTATGATGTAACAATGCCCCCTTAGGCAGATAAAAGACAAGGGTCGGTCACCTGGGTTACCAGTGCACTGTTATGATGTCACAATGCCCCCTTAGGCAGATCACAGACAAGGGTCTGTCATCATGGTGACCAGTGCAGAGTTAAGATGCAACAACGCCCCCATAGGCAGATCACAGACAAGGGTCTGTCACCTGGGTGACCACTGCAGAGTTATGATGTCACAATGCCACTTAGGCAGATCACAGACAAGGTTCCATCACCTAGGTGACCAGGGCAGAGTTATGATGTCACAATGCCCACTTAGGCAGTTCACAGACAATGGTCTGTCACCTGTGCGACCAGTGCAGAGTTATGATGTCACATTGCCCCTTAGGCAGATCACAGACAATGGTTTCTCACCATGGTGACCAATGCAGAGTTATGATGTCACAATGCCGCATTAGGCAGATCACAGACAGGGGTCTGTCAACTGCGTGACCAGTGCAGACTTATGATGTCACAATGCCCCCTTAGGCAGATCAAAGACAAGGGTCTGTCACCTGGGTGTCCCGTGCAGAGTTGTGATGTCACAATACCCTCTTAGGCAGATAACAGACAAGGGTCTGCCACCAGGGTGACCAGTGCAGAGTTATGATGTCACAATGCCCACTTGGGCAGGTCAAGACAAGGGCCTGTCACCTGGGTTCCCAGTGCAGACTTATGATGTCACAATGCCCAATTAGGCAAATCACAGACAAGGATCTGTCTCCTGGGTGACCAGTGTAGAGATAAGATGTCACAATGACCCCTTAGGCAGATCACATTCAAGGGCCAGTTACATGGGTGACCCGAGCAGAGTTATGATGTGACAATGCACCTTTAGGCCGATCACAGACAAGGGTCTGTGACCTGGGTGCCCCGTGCCGAGTTACGATGTCACAATGCACCCTTAGGCAGATCAAAGACCAGGGTCTGTCACTTGGTTGAACAGTGCAGAGTTATGACGTCAAAATGACCCCTTCAGCATTTCACAGACAAGGCTATGTCACCTGGGTGACCAGTGCAGAGTTATGATGTCAGAATGCCTCCTTAGGCTGATCACACACAATGGTCTGTCACCTTGGTGACCAGTGCAAAGTTATGATGTTGAAATGCACCCTTGGGCAGGTCACAGACAAGCATCTGTCACCTGGGTGTCCAGTGTAGAGTTATGATGTCACAATGCCTTCTTAGGCAGATCACAGCCAATGGTCTGTCACCTGGGAGACCAGTGCAGAGTTACGATGTCACAGTGCCCCCTTAGGCAGATCACAGACAAGGGACTGTCACCTTGTTGATGAGTGCAGGGTTATGATGTCACAATGACCCCTTAGGCAGATAACGGAAATGGATCTGTCACCAGGGTGAGCACTGAAAAGTTATGATGTCACAATGCCCCGTTAGGCAGTTCACAGTCAACGGTCTGTCACCTGGGTGACCAGTGGAGAGTTATGATGTCACAATGCCCCCTTAAGCAGATCACAGACAAGGGTCTATCACCTGGGGGACAAGTGCAGAGTTATGAAGTCACAATGCACCCTTAGGCAGTTCACAGACAAGGGTCTGTAACCGGGTGTCCAGTGCAGATTTATGATGTCACAACCCCCCTTTAGGCAGACCACAGACAATGGTCTCTCACCTTGGTGACCAATGCAGAGTCATGATGTCACAATTCCCCCTTAGGCAGATCACAGACAAGGTTCTGTTACCTGCGTGACCAGTGCAGAGTTATGATGTCACAATGCCCCTTAGGCAGATCACAGACAATGGTCTGTCACCTTGGTGACCAGTGCAGAGTTATGATGTCACATTGCCCCCTTAGGCAGATCACAGACAATGGTTTCTCACCATGGTGACCAATGCAGAGTTATGATGTCACAATGCCGCATTAGACTGTTCACAGACAAGGGTCTGTCAACTGCTTGACCAGTGCAGACTGATGATGTCACAATGCCCCTTTAGGCAGATCACAGACAAGGGTCTGTTACCTGGGTACCCCGTGCAGAATTATGATGTCACAATGCCCTCTTAGGCAGATAACAGACAAGGGTCTGCCACGAGGGTGACTAGTGCAGAGTTCTTATGTCACAATGCCCACTTAGGCAGGTCAAAGTCAAGGGCCTGTCACCTGGGTTCCCAATGCAGACTTATGGTGTCACAATGCTCCCTTAGGCAAATCACAGACAAGGGTCTGTCTGTCTCCTGGGTGACCAGTGCAGAGTTAAGATGCCACAATGACCCCTTAGGCAGATCACATTCAAGCGCCTGTCACATGGGTGACCCGAGGAGAGTTATGATGTCACAATGCACCCTTACGCAGATCACGGGCAAGGGTCTGACACATTTGTGATGGGTGTAGAGTTATGATGTCACAATGCACCCTGAGGCAGATAACAGACAAGGGTCTGTCACCAGGGTGACCAGTGCCGAGCTATGATGTCACAATGCCCCTTAGGCAGATCACAGACAATGGTCTGTCACCTGGGTGATGAGTGCAGAGTTATGATGTCACAATGCCCCTTAAGCAGATGACAGACAAGGGTCTGTCACCTGGGAGACAAGTGCAGAATTACGATGTCACAATGCCCCCTTAAGCAGTTCACAGACAAGGGTCTGTCACCTGGTTGACCAGTGCAGATTTATGATGTCACAACGCCCCCTTAGGCAGATCACAGACAATGGTTTCTCACCTTGGTGACCAATGCAGAATTATGATGTCACAATGCTTCATTAGGCAGATCACAGACAAAGGTCTGTCAACTACGTGACCAGTGCAGAGTTATGATGTCACAAGGCCACCTTAGGGAGATCACAGACAAGGGCCTGTCACCTGGGTACCCCGTGCAGAGTTATGATGTAACAATGCCCCCTTAGGCAGATAAAAGACAAGGGTCGGTCATCTGGGTTACCAGTGCACTGTTATGATGTCACAATGCCCCCTTAGGCAGATCACAGACAAGGGTCTGTCATCATGGTGACCAGTGCAGAGTTAAGAACCAACAACGCCCCCATAGGCGGATCACAGACAAGGGTCTGTCACCTCTGTGACCAATGCAGAGTTATGATGTCACAATGCCACTTAGGCAAATCACAGACAAGGTTCCATCACCTAGGTGACCAGGGCAGAGTTATGATGTCACAATGCCCACATAGGCAGTTCACAGACAATGGTCTGTCACCTGGGTGACCAGTGCAGAGTTATGATGTCACATTGCCCCTTAGACAGATCACAGACAATGGTTTCTCACCATGGTGACCAATGCAGGGTTATGATGTCACAATGCCGCATTAGGCAGATCACAGACAGGGGTCTGTCAACTGCGTGACCAGTGTAGACTTATGATGTCACAATGCCCCCTTAGGCAGATCAAAGACAAGGGTCTGTCACCTGGGTGTCCCGTGCAGAGTTATGATGTCACAATACCCTCTTAGGCAGATAACAGACAAGGGTCTGCCACCAGGGTGACCAGTGCAGAGTTATGATGTCACAATGCCCACTTGGGCAGGTCAAGACAAGGGACTGTCACCTGGGTTCCCAGTGCAGACTTATGATGTCACAATGCCCAATTAGGCAAATCACAGACAAGGATCTGTCTCCTGGGTGACCAGTGTAGAGATAAGATGTCACAATGACCTCTTAGGCAGATCACATTCAAGGGCCTGTCACATGGGTGACCCGAGCAGAGTTATGATGTGACAATGCACCTTTAGGCTGATCACAGACAAGGGTCTGTGACCTGGGTGCCCCATGCCGAGTTACGATGTCACAATGCACCCTTAGGCAGATCAAAGACCAGGGTCTGTCACGTGGTTGAACAGTGCAGAGTTATGACGTCAAAATGCCCCCTTCGGCATTTCACAGACAAGGCTATGTCACCTGGGTGACCAGTGCAGAGTTATGATGTCACAATGCCTCCTTAGGCTGATCACAAACAATGGTCTGTCACCTTGGTGACCAGTGCAAAGTTATGATGTTGCAATGCACCCTTGGGCAGGTCACAGACAAGCATCTGTCACCTGGGTGTCCAGTGTAGAGTTATGATGTCACAATGCCCCCTTAAGCAGATCACAGACAAGGGTCTATCACCTGGGGGACAAGTGCAGAGTAATGAAGTCACAATGCACCCTTAGGCAGTTCACAGACAAGGGTCTGTAACCGGGTGTCCAGTGCAGATTTATGATGTCACAACCCCCCTTTAGGCAGACCACAGACAATGGTCTCTCACCTTGGTGACCAATGCAGAGTTATGATGTCACAATTCCCCCTTAGGCAGATCACAGACAAGGTTCTGTTACCTGCGTGACCAGTGCAGAGTTATGATGTCACAATGCCCCTTAGGCAGATCACAGACAATGGTCTGTCACCTTGGTGACCAGTGCAGAGTTATGATGTCACATTGCCCCCTTAGGCAGATCACAGACAATGGTTTCTCACCATGGTGACCAATGCAGAGTTATGATGTCACAATGCCGCATTAGACTGTTCACAGACAAGGGTCTGTCAACTGCTTGACCAGTGCAGACTGATGATGTCACAATGCCCCCTTAGGCAGATCACAGACAAGGGTCTGTTACCTGGGTACCCCGTGCAGAATTATGATGTCACAATGCCCTCTTAGGCAGATTACAGACAAGGGTCTGCCACCAGGGTGACTAGTGCAGAGTTCTTATGTCACAATGCCCACTTAGGCAGGTCAAAGTCAAGGGCCTGTCACCTGGGTTCCCAATGCAGACTTATTGTGTCACAATGCTCCCTTAGGCAAATCACAGACAAGGGTCTGTCTGTCTCCTGGGTGACCAGTGCAGAGTTAAGATGTCACAATGACCCCTTAGGCAGATCACATTCAAGCGCCTGTCACATGGGTGACCCGAGGAGAGTTATGATGTCACAATGCACCCTTACGCAGATCACGGGCAAGGGTCTGACACATTTGTGACGGGTGTAGAGTTATGATGTCACAATGCACCCTGAGGCAGATAACAGACAAGGGTCTGTCACCAGGGTGACCAGTGCTGAGTTATGATGTCACAATGCCCCTTAGGCAGATCACAGACAATGGTCGGTCACCTGGGTGATGAGTGCAGAGTTATGATGTCACAATGCCCCTTAAGCAGATGACAGACAAGGGTCTGTCACCTGGGAGACAAGTGCAGAATTACGATGTCACAATGCCCCCTTAAGCAGTTCACAGACAAGGGTCTGTCACCTTGGTGACCAGTGCAAAGTTATGATGTTGCAATGCACCCTTGGGCAGGTCACAGACAAGCATCTGTCACCTGGGTGTCCAGTGTAGAGTTATGATGTCACAATGCCCCATTAAGCCGATCACAGACAAGGGTCCGCCACCTGGGTGACCATTACAGAGTTATGATGTCACAATGCCCCCTTAGTAAGATCACAGAGAACGGTCTGTCACCTGGGTGACCAGTGCAGAATTATGATGTCACAATGCCCCCTAAGCTAGATCACAGACAAGGGTCTGTCACCTGGGTGATCAGTGCAGAGTTATGATGTCACAAGTCCACCTTAGGGAGATCACAGACAAGGGCCTGTCACCTGGGTACCCCGTGCAGAGTTATGATGTAACAATGCCCCCTTAGGCAGATAAAAGACAAGGGTCGGTCATCTGGGTTACCAGTGCACTGTTATGATGTCACAATGCCCCCTTAGGCAGATCACAGACAAGGGTCTGTCATCATGGTGACCAGTGCAGAGTTAAGAAGCAACAACGCCCCCATAGGCGGATCACAGACAAGGGTCTGTCACCTCTGTGACCAATGCAGAGTTATGATGTCACAATGCCACTTAGGCAAATCACAGACAAGGTTCCATCACCTAGGTGACCAGGGCAGAGTTATGATGTCACAATGCCCACATAGGCAGTTCACAGACAATGGTCTGTCACCTGGGTGACCAGTGCAGAGTTATGATGTCACATTGCCCCTTAGACAGATCACAGACAATGGTTTCTCACCATGGTGACCAATGCAGGGTTATGATGTCACAATGCCGCATTAGGCAGATCACAGACAGGGGTCTGTCAACTGCGTGACCAGTGTAGACTTATGATGTCACAATGCCCCCTTAGGCAGATCAAAGACAAGGGTCTGTCACCTGGGTGTCCCGTGCAGAGTTATGATGTCACAATACCCTCTTAGGCAGATAACAGACAAGGGTCTGCCACCAGGGTGACCAGTGCAGAGTTATGATGTCACAATGCCCACTTGGGCAGGTCAAGACAAGGGACTGTCACCTGGGTTCCCAGTGCAGACTTATGATGTCACAATGCCCAATTAGGCAAATCACAGACAAGGATCTGTCTCCTGGGTGACCAGTGTAGAGATAAGATGTCACAATGACCTCTTAGGCAGATCACATTCAAGGGCCTGTCACATGGGTGACCCGAGCAGAGTTATGATGTGACAATGCACCTTTAGGCTGATCACAGACAAGGGTCTGTGACCTGGGTGCCCCATGCCGAGTTACGATGTCACAATGCACCCTTAGGCAGATCAAAGACCAGGGTCTGTCACGTGGTTGAACAGTGCAGAGTTATGACGTCAAAATGCCCCCTTCGGCATTTCACAGACAAGGCTATGTCACCTGGGTGACCAGTGCAGAGTTATGATGTCACAATGCCTCCTTAGGCTGATCACAAACAATGGTCTGTCACCTTGGTGACCAGTGCAAAGTTATGATGTTGCAATGCACCCTTGGGCAGGTCACAGACAAGCATCTGTCACCTGGGTGTCCAGTGTAGAGTTATGATGTCACAATGCCCCCTTAAGCAGATCACAGACAAGGGTCTATCACCTGGGGGACAAGTGCAGAGTAATGAAGTCACAATGCACCCTTAGGCAGTTCACAGACAAGGGTCTGTAACCGGGTGTCCAGTGCAGATTTATGATGTCACAACCCCCCTTTAGGCAGACCACAGACAATGGTCTCTCACCTTGGTGACCAATGCAGAGTTATGATGTCACAATTCCCCCTTAGGCAGATCACAGACAAGGTTCTGTTACCTGCGTGACCAGTGCAGAGTTATGATGTCACAATGCCCCTTAGGCAGATCACAGACAATGGTCTGTCACCTTGGTGACCAGTGCAGAGTTATGATGTCACATTGCCCCCTTAGGCAGATCACAGACAATGGTTTCTCACCATGGTGACCAATGCAGAGTTATGATGTCACAATGCCGCATTAGACTGTTCACAGACAAGGGTCTGTCAACTGCTTGACCAGTGCAGACTGATGATGTCACAATGCCCCCTTAGGCAGATCACAGACAAGGGTCTGTTACCTGGGTACCCCGTGCAGAATTATGATGTCACAATGCCCTCTTAGGCAGATTACAGACAAGGGTCTGCCACCAGGGTGACTAGTGCAGAGTTCTTATGTCACAATGCCCACTTAGGCAGGTCAAAGTCAAGGGCCTGTCACCTGGGTTCCCAATGCAGACTTATTGTGTCACAATGCTCCCTTAGGCAAATCACAGACAAGGGTCTGTCTGTCTCCTGGGTGACCAGTGCAGAGTTAAGATGTCACAATGACCCCTTAGGCAGATCACATTCAAGCGCCTGTCACATGGGTGACCCGAGGAGAGTTATGATGTCACAATGCACCCTTACGCAGATCACGGGCAAGGGTCTGACACATTTGTGACGGGTGTAGAGTTATGATGTCACAATGCACCCTGAGGCAGATAACAGACAAGGGTCTGTCACCAGGGTGACCAGTGCTGAGTTATGATGTCACAATGCCCCTTAGGCAGATCACAGACAATGGTCGGTCACCTGGGTGATGAGTGCAGAGTTATGATGTCACAATGCCCCTTAAGCAGATGACAGACAAGGGTCTGTCACCTGGGAGACAAGTGCAGAATTACGATGTCACAATGCCCCCTTAAGCAGTTCACAGACAAGGGTCTGTCACCTTGGTGACCAGTGCAAAGTTATGATGTTGCAATGCACCCTTGGGCAGGTCACAGACAAGCATCTGTCACCTGGGTGTCCAGTGTAGAGTTATGATGTCACAATGCCCCATTAAGCCGATCACAGACAAGGGTCCGCCACCTGGGTGACCATTACAGAGTTATGATGTCACAATGCCCCCTTAGTAAGATCACAGAGAACGGTCTGTCACCTGGGTGACCAGTGCAGAATTATGATGTCACAATGCCCCCTAAGCTAGATCACAGACAAGGGTCTGTCACCTGGGTGATCAGTGCAGAGTTATGATGTCACAAGGCCACCTTAGGGAGATCACAGACAAGGGCCTGTCACCTGGGTACCCCGTGCAGAGTTATGATGTAACAATGCCCCCTTAGGCAGATAAAAGACAAGGGTCGGTCATCTGGGTTACCAGTGCACTGTTATGATGTCACAATGCCCCCTTAGGCAGATCACAGACAAGGGTCTGTCATCATGGTGACCAGTGCAGAGTTAAGAAGCAACAACGCCCCCATAGGCGGATCACAGACAAGGGTCTGTCACCTCTGTGACCAATGCAGAGTTATGATGTCACAATGCCACTTAGGCAAATCACAGACAAGGTTCCATCACCTAGGTGACCAGGGCAGAGTTATGATGTCACAATGCCCACATAGGCAGTTCACAGACAATGGTCTGTCACCTGGGTGACCAGTGCAGAGTTATGATGTCACATTGCCCCTTAGACAGATCACAGACAATGGTTTCTCACCATGGTGACCAATGCAGGGTTATGATGTCACAATGCCGCATTAGGCAGATCACAGACAGGGGTCTGTCAACTGCGTGACCAGTGTAGACTTATGATGTCACAATGCCCCCTTAGGCAGATCAAAGACAAGGGTCTGTCACCTGGGTGTCCCGTGCAGAGTTATGATGTCACAATACCCTCTTAGGCAGATAACAGACAAGGGTCTGCCACCAGGGTGACCAGTGCAGAGTTATGATGTCACAATGCCCACTTGGGCAGGTCAAGACAAGGGACTGTCACCTGGGTTCCCAGTGCAGACTTATGATGTCACAATGCCCAATTAGGCAAATCACAGACAAGGATCTGTCTCCTGGGTGACCAGTGTAGAGATAAGATGTCACAATGACCTCTTAGGCAGATCACATTCAAGGGCCTGTCACATGGGTGACCCGAGCAGAGTTATGATGTGACAATGCACCTTTAGGCTGATCACAGACAAGGGTCTGTGACCTGGGTGCCCCATGCCGAGTTACGATGTCACAATGCACCCTTAGGCAGATCAAAGACCAGGGTCTGTCACGTGGTTGAACAGTGCAGAGTTATGACGTCAAAATGCCCCCTTCGGCATTTCACAGACAAGGCTATGTCACCTGGGTGACCAGTGCAGAGTTATGATGTCACAATGCCTCCTTAGGCTGATCACAAACAATGGTCTGTCACCTTGGTGACCAGTGCAAAGTTATGATGTTGCAATGCACCCTTGGGCAGGTCACAGACAAGCATCTGTCACCTGGGTGTCCAGTGTAGAGTTATGATGTCACAATGCCCCCTTAAGCAGATCACAGACAAGGGTCTATCACCTGGGGGACAAGTGCAGAGTAATGAAGTCACAATGCACCCTTAGGCAGTTCACAGACAAGGGTCTGTAACCGGGTGTCCAGTGCAGATTTATGATGTCACAACCCCCCTTTAGGCAGACCACAGACAATGGTCTCTCACCTTGGTGACCAATGCAGAGTTATGATGTCACAATTCCCCCTTAGGCAGATCACAGACAAGGTTCTGTTACCTGCGTGACCAGTGCAGAGTTATGATGTCACAATGCCCCTTAGGCAGATCACAGACAATGGTCTGTCACCTTGGTGACCAGTGCAGAGTTATGATGTCACATTGCCCCCTTAGGCAGATCACAGACAATGGTTTCTCACCATGGTGACCAATGCAGAGTTATGATGTCACAATGCCGCATTAGACTGTTCACAGACAAGGGTCTGTCAACTGCTTGACCAGTGCAGACTGATGATGTCACAATGCCCCCTTAGGCAGATCACAGACAAGGGTCTGTTACCTGGGTACCCCGTGCAGAATTATGATGTCACAATGCCCTCTTAGGCAGATTACAGACAAGGGTCTGCCACCAGGGTGACTAGTGCAGAGTTCTTATGTCACAATGCCCACTTAGGCAGGTCAAAGTCAAGGGCCTGTCACCTGGGTTCCCAATGCAGACTTATTGTGTCACAATGCTCCCTTAGGCAAATCACAGACAAGGGTCTGTCTGTCTCCTGGGTGACCAGTGCAGAGTTAAGATGTCACAATGACCCCTTAGGCAGATCACATTCAAGCGCCTGTCACATGGGTGACCCGAGGAGAGTTATGATGTCACAATGCACCCTTACGCAGATCACGGGCAAGGGTCTGACACATTTGTGACGGGTGTAGAGTTATGATGTCACAATGCACCCTGAGGCAGATAACAGACAAGGGTCTGTCACCAGGGTGACCAGTGCTGAGTTATGATGTCACAATGCCCCTTAGGCAGATCACAGACAATGGTCGGTCACCTGGGTGATGAGTGCAGAGTTATGATGTCACAATGCCCCTTAAGCAGATGACAGACAAGGGTCTGTCACCTGGGAGACAAGTGCAGAATTACGATGTCACAATGCCCCCTTAAGCAGTTCACAGACAAGGGTCTGTCACCTTGGTGACCAGTGCAAAGTTATGATGTTGCAATGCACCCTTGGGCAGGTCACAGACAAGCATCTGTCACCTGGGTGTCCAGTGTAGAGTTATGATGTCACAATGCCCCATTAAGCCGATCACAGACAAGGGTCCGCCACCTGGGTGACCATTACAGAGTTATGATGTCACAATGCCCCCTTAGTAAGATCACAGAGAACGGTCTGTCACCTGGGTGACCAGTGCAGAATTATGATGTCACAATGCCCCCTAAGCTAGATCACAGACAAGGGTCTGTCACGTGGGTGACCAGTGCAGGTTTATGATGTCACAATGCACCCTTTGTCAGATAACGGAGAAGGATCTGTCACCAGGGTGACCAGTGAAGAGTTATGATATCAAAATGCTCCTTTAGGCAGTTCACAGTCAAGGGTCTGTCACCTGTGTGACTAGTGGAGAGTTATGATGTCACAATGTCCCCTGAAGCAGATCACAGACAAGGGTCTGTCACCTGGGGTAGAAGTGCAGAGTTATGGAAGTCACAATGCCCATTAGGCAGTTCACAGACAAGGGTCGGTCACCTGGGTGTCCAGTGCAGATTTATGATGTCACAACGCCCCTTTAGGCAGATCACAGAGAATGGTCTCTCACCTTGGTTTCCAATACAGAGTTATGATGTCACAATGCCCCCTTAGGGAGATCACAGACAAGGGTCTGTTACCTGCGTGACCAGTGCAGAGTTATGATGTCAGAATGCCACCTTAGGCAGATCACAGACAACGGTCGGTCACCTGGGTGACCCGTGCAGAATTATGATGTCACAATGCCCCCTTAGGCAGATAACAGAGAAGGGTCTGTCACCAGGGTGACCAGTGCCGAGTTATGATGTCACAATGCCCCTTAGGCAGATCACAGTCAAGGGTCTGTCACGTGGGTGATGAGTGCAGAGTTATGATGTTACAATGCCCCCTTAGGCAGATCACAGACAAGGTCCTGTCACCTGGGTGCCAAGTGCAGACTTATGAGGTCACAATGCCTCCTTAGGCAGATCACAGACAATGGTCCGTCACCTGGGTTACCAGTGCAGAGTTATGATGTCACAATGCCCCCATAGGCAGATCACAGAGAAGGGTGTGTCACCTGGGTGACTATTGCAGAGTTATGATGTCACATTGCCCCCTTAGGCAGATCACAGACAGGGGTCGGTCAGCTGGGTGACCAGTGCAGAGTTATGATGTCACAATGTCCCCTTAGGCAGATAACGGACAAGGGTCTGTCACCAGGGTGACCATTGTAGGGTTCTGATGTCACAATGCCTCGTTAGGCAGATCAAAGACAAGGGTCTGTCACCTGGGTGACAAGAGCCGATTTACGATGTCACAAACGCCCCTTACGCAGATCACAGATAATGGTTTCTCACCTTTGTGACCAATGCAGAGTTATGATGTCACAATGCCGCATTAGGCAGATCACAGACAAGGGTCCGTCAACTGCGTGACCAGTGCAGAATTATGATGTCACAAGGCCCCCTTAGGCAGATCACAGACAAGGGTCTGTTACCTGGGTACCCCGTGCAGAATTATAATGTAACAATTACCCTTAGGCAGATCAAAGACAATGGTCCGTCACCTGGGTTACCAGTGTACAGTTATGATGTCACAATGCCCCTTAGGCAGATCACAGACAAGGGTCTGTCACCTAGGTAACCAGTGCAGAGTTATGATGTCACAATGCCCCCTTAAGAAGTTCACAGACAAGGGTCTGTCACCTGGGTGACCAGTGCAGAGTTAAGATGTCACAATGCCCCCTTAGGGAGATAACGGACAAGGATCTGTCACCAGGGTGACCAGTGAAGAGATATGATGTCACAATGCCCCCTTAGGCAGTTCACAGTCAAGGGTCTGTCACCTAGGTGACCAGTGCAGAGTTATGATATCACAATGCCCACTGAAGCAGTTCACAGACAAGGGTCTGTCACCTTGGTGACCAGTGCAGAGTTATGATGTCACATTGCACACTTAGGCAGATCGCAGACAAGGGTCTGTCGCCAGGGTGACCCGTGCAAAATTATGATGTCACAATGCCCCCTTAGGCAGTTCACAGAAAAGGGTCGGTCTCCTGGGTGACCAGTTCAGAGTTATGATGTCACAATGCCCCGTTAGGCAGATAACGGACAAGGGTCGGTCACCAGGGTGACCAGTGAAGAGTTATGATGTCACTGTGCCCCGTTAGGGAGTTCACAGTCAAGGGTCTGTCACCTGGGTGACCAGTGGAGAGTTATGATGTCACAATGCCGCCTTAAGCAGATCACAGACAAGGCTGTGTCACCTGGGTGACCAGTGCAGAGTTATGATGTCACAATGCCTCCTTAGGGAGATAACGGACAGGGATCTGTCACCAGGGTGACCAGTGAAGAGTTATGATGTCACAATGCCCCCTTAGGCTGTTCACAGTCAAGGGTCTGTCTCCTGGGTGACCAGTGGAGAGTTATGATGTCACAATGCCCCCTGAGGCAGATCACAGACAAGGGTCTGTCACCTGGGGAACAAGTGCAAAGTTATGAAGTCCCAATGCCCCCTCAGGCAGTTCACAGACAAGGGTCGGTCACCTGGGTGTCCAGTGCAGATTTATGATGTCACAACGCCCCTTTAGGCAGACCACAGAGAATGGTCTCTCACCTTGGTTTCCAATACAGAGTTATGATGTCACAATGCCCCCTTAGGCAGATCACAGACAAGGGTCTGTTACCTGCGTGACCTGTGCAGAGTTATGATGTCAAAATGCCACCTTAGGCAGATCACAGACAACGTTCTGACACCTGGGTGACCCGTGCATAATTATGATGTCACAATGCCCCCTTAGGCAGATAACAGAGAAGGGTCTGTCACCAGGGTGACCAGTGCCGATTTATGATGTCACAGTGCCACTTAGGCAGTTCACAGATAAGGGTCTGTCAGCTGGGTGATGAGTGCAGAGTTATGATGTTACAATTCCCGCTTAGGGAGATCACAGACAAGGTCCTGTCACCTGGGTGCCCAGTGCAGACTTATGAGGTCACAATGGCTCCTTAGGCAGATCACAGACAAGGGTCTGTCACCTGGGTGACCAGTGCAGAGTTATGATGTCACAATGCCCCCTTAGGCAGATCACAGACAAGGGTCTGTCACCTGGGTTACCATTGCAGAGTTATGATGTCACAATGCTACCTTAGGCAGATCACAGACAGGGGTCTGTCAGCTGGGTGACCAGTGCAGAGTTATGATGTCACAATGTCCCCTTAGGCAGATAACGCACAAGGGTCTGTAACCAGGGTGACCAGTGTAGGTTTCTGAAGTCACAATGCCTCATTATTCAGATCGCTGACAAGGGTCTGTCACGTGGGTGACAAGAGCCGATTTACGATGTCACAAACGCACCCTTACGCAGATCACAGGTAATGGTTTCTCACCTTTGTAACCAATGTAGAGTTTTGATGTCACAATGCCGCATTAGGCAGATCACAGACAAGGGTCTATCAACTGCGTGACCAGTGCAGAGTTATGATGTCACAATGCCCCCTTAGGCAGATCACAGACAAGGGTCTGTTACCTGGGTACCCCGTGCAGAATTATGATGTAACAATGCCCCCTTAGGCAGATCAAAGACAATGGTCCGTCACCTGGGTTACCAGTGCACTGTTATGATGTCACAATGCCCCTTAGGCAGATCACAGACAGGGGTCTGTCACCTAGGTGACCAGTGCAGAGTTATGATGTCACAATGCCCCCTTAAGAAGTTCACAGACAAGGGTCTGTCACCTGGGTGACCAGTGCAGAGTTAAGATGTCACAATGCCCCCTTAGGGAGATAACGGAGAAGGATCTGTCACCAGGGTGACCAGTGAAGAGTTATGATGTCACAATGCCCCCTTTGGCAGTATACAGTCAAGGGTCTGTCACCTAGGTGACCAGTGCAGAGTTATGATATCACAATGCCCACTGAAGCAGTTCACAGACAAGGGTCTGTCACCTTGGTGACCAGTGCAGAGTTATGATGTCACATTGCACACTTAGGCAGATCACAGACAAGGGTCTGTCGCCTGGGTGACCCGTGCAAAATTATTATGTCACAATGCCCCCTTAGGCAGTTCACAGAAAAAGGTCCGTCTCCTGGGTGACCAGTTCAGAGTTATGATGTCACAATGCCCCGTTAGGCAGATAACGGACAAGGGTCGGTCACCAGGGTGACCAGTGAAGAGTTATGATGTCACTGTGCCCCGTTAGGGAGTTCACAGTCAAGGGTCGGTCACCTGGGTGACCAGTGGAGAGTTATGATGTCACAATGCCCCCTTAAGAAGATCACAGACAAGGCTGTGTCACCTGGGTGACCAGTGCAGATTTATGATGTCACAATGCCCCCTTAGGCAGATCACAGACAATGGTTTCTCACCTTGGTGACCAATGCAGAGTTATGATATCACAATGCCACTTTAGGCAGATCACAGACAAGGGTCTGTCACCTGTGTGACCAGCACAGAGTTATGATGTCACAATGCCCCCTTAGGGTGATAACGGACAGGGATCTGTCACCAGGGTGACCAGTGAAGAGTTATGATGTCACAATGCCCCCTTAGGCTGTTCACAGTCAAGGGTCTGTCTCCTGGGTGACCAGTGGAGAGTTATGATGTCACAATGCCCCATGAGGCAGATCACAGACAAGGGTCTGTCACCTGGGGAACAAGTGCAAAGTTATGAAGTCCCAATGCCCCCTTAGGCAGTTCACAGACAAGGGTCGGTCACCTGGGTGTCCAGTGCAGATTTATGATGTCACAACGCCCCTTTAGGCAGATCACAGAGAATGGTCTCTCACCTTGTTTTCCAATACAGAGTTATGATGTCACTATGCCCCCTTAGGCAGATCACAGACAAGGGTCTGTTACCTGCGTGACCGGTACAGGGTTATGATGTCAGAATGCCACCTTAGGCAGATCACAGACAACGGTCTGTCACCTGGGTGACCCGTGCAGAATTATGATGTCACAATGCCCCTCAGGCAGATAACAGAGAAGGGTCTGTCACCAGGGTGACCAGTGCCGAGTTATGATGTCACAGTGCCACTTAGGCAGATCATAGATAAGGGTCTGTCAGCTGGGTGATGAGTGCAGAGTTCTGATGTTACAATTCCCCCTTAGGGAGATCACAGACAAGGTCCTGTCACCTGGGTGCCCAGTGCAGACTTATGAGGTCACAATGGCTCCTTAGGCAGATCACAGACAAGGGTCTGTCACCTGGGTTACCATTGCAGAGTTATGATGTCACAATGCTCCCTTAGGCAGATCACAGACAGGGGTCTGTCAGCTGGGTGACCAGTGCAGAGTTATGATGTCACAATGTCCCCTTAGGCAGAAAACGCACAAGGGTCTGTAACCAGGGTGACCAGTGTAGGGTTCTGATGTCACAATGCCTCATTATTCAGATCGCTGACAAGGGTCTGTCACGTGGGTGACAAGAGCCGATTTATGATGTCACAAATGCCCCCTTACGCAGATCACAGATAATGGTTTCTCACCTTTATAAGCAATGCAGAGTTTTGATGTCACAATGCCGCATTAGGCAGATCACAGACAAGGGTCTGTCAACTGCGTGACCAGTGCAGAGTTCTGATGTCACAAGGCCCCCTTAGGCAGATCACAGACAAGGGTCTGTTACCTGTGTACCCCGTGCAGAATTATGATGTAACAATGCCCCCTTAGGCAGATCAAAGACAATGGTCCGTCACCTGGGTTGCCAGGGCACTGTTATGATGTCACAATGCCCCTTAGGCGGATCACAGACAGGGGTCTGTCACTTAGGTGAACAGTGCAGAGTTATGATGTCACAATGCCCCCTTAAGAAGTTCACAGACAAGGGTCTGTCACCTGGGTGACCAGTGCAGAGTTAAGATGTCACAATGCCCCCTTAGGGAGGTAACGGACAAGGATCTGTCACCAGGGTGACCAGTGAAGAGTTATGATGTCACAATGCCCCCTTAGGCAGTTCACAGTCAAGGGTCTGTCACCTAGGTGACCAGTGCAGAGTTATGATATCACAATGCCCACTGAAGCAGTTCACAGACAAGGGTCTGTCACCTTTGTGACCAGTGCAGATTTATGATGTCACATTGCACACTTAGGCAGATCACAGACAAGGGTCTGTCGCCTGGGTGACCCGTGCAAAATTATGATGTCACAATGCCCCCTTAGGCAGTTCACAGAAAAGGGTCCGTCTCCTGGGTGACCAGTTCAGAGTTATGATGTCACAATACCCCGTTAGTCAGATAACGGTCAAGGGTCAGTCACCACGGTGACCAGTGAAGAGTTATGATGTCACTGTGCCCCGTTAGGGAGTTCACAGTCAAGGGTCGGTCACCTGGGTGACCAGTTGAGAGTTATGATGTCACAATGCCCCCTTAAGCAGATCACAGACAAGGCTGTGTCACCTGGGTGACCAGTGCAGATTTATGATGTCACAATGCCCCCTTAGGCAGATCACAGACAATGGTTTCTCACCTTGGTGACCAATGCAGAGTTATGATATCACAATGCCACTTTAGGCAGATCACAGACAAGGGTCTGTCACCTGTGTGACCAGCGCAGAGTTATGATGTCACAATGCCCCCTTAGGGAGATAACGGACAGGGATCTGTCACCAGGGTGACCAGTGAAGAGTTATGATGTCACAATGCCCCCTTAGGCTGTTCACAGTCAAGGGTTTGTCTCCTGGGTGACCAGTGGAGAGTTATGATGTCACAATGCCCCCTGAGGCTGATCACAGACAAGGGTCTGTCACCTGGGGAACAAGTGCAAAGTTATGAAGTCCCAATGCCCCCTTAGGCAGTTCACAGACAAGGGTCGGTCACCTGGGTGTCCAGTGCAGATTTATGATGTCACAACGCCCCTTTAGGCAGATCACAGAGAATGGTCTCTCACCTTGGTTTCCAATACAGAGTTATGATGTCACAATGCCCCCTTAGGCAGATCACAGACAAGGGTCTGTTACCTGCGTGACCGGTGCAGGGTTATGATGTCAGAATGCCACCTTAGGCAGATCACAGACAACGGTCTGTCACCTGGGTGACCCGTGCAGAATTATGATGTCACAATGCCCCTCAGGCAGATAACAGAGAAGGGTCTGTCACCAGGGTGACCAGTGCCGAGTTATGATGTCACAGTGTCACTTAGGCAGATCACAGATAAGGGTCTGTCAGCTGGGTGATGAGTGCAGAGTTATGATGTTACAATTCCCCCTTAGGGAGATCACAGACAAGGTCCTGTCACCTGGGTGCCCAGTGCAGACTTATGAGGTCACAATGGCTCCTTAGGCAGATCACAGACAATGGTCTGTCACCTGGGTGACCAGTGAAGAGTTATGATGTCACAATGTCCCCTTAGGCAGATCATAGACAAGGGTCTGTCACCTGGGTCACCATTGCAGAGTTATGATGTCACAATGCTACCTTAGGCAGATCACAGACAGGGGTCTGTCAGCTGGGTGACCAGTGCAGAGTTATGATGTCACAATGTCCCCTTAGGCAGAAAACGCACAAGGGTCTGTAACCAGGGTGACCAGTGTAGGGTTCTGATGTCACAATGCCTCATTATTCAGATCGCTGACAAGGGTCTGTCACGTGGGTGACAAGAGCCGATTTATGATGTCACAAACGCCCCCTTACGCAGATCACAGATAATGGTTTCTCACCTTTGTAACCAATGTAGAGTTTTGATGTCACAATGACGCATTAGGCAGATCACAGACAAGGGTCTGTCAACTGCGTGACCAGTCCAGAGTTATGATGTCACAAGGCCCCCTTAGGCAGATCACAGACAAGGGTCTGTTACCTGGGTACCCCGTGCAGAATTATGATGTAACAATGCCCCCTTAGGCAGATCAAAGACAATGGTCCGTCACCTGGGTTACCAGGGCACTGTTATGATGTCACAATGCCCCTTAGGCAGATCACAGACAGGGGTCTGTCACCTAGGTGAACAGTGCAGAGTTATGATGTCACAATGCCCCCTTAAGAAGTTCACAGACAAGGGTCTGTCACCTGGGTGACCAGTGCAGAGTTAAGATGTCACAATGCCCCCTTAGGGAGATAACGGACAAGGATCTGTCACCAGGGTGACCAGTGAAGAGTTATGATGTCACAATGCCCCCTTAGGCAGTTCACAGTCAAGGGTCTGTCACCTAGGTGACCAGTGCAGAGTTATGATATCACAATGCCCACTGAAGCAGTTCACAGACAAGGGTCTGTCACCTTGGTGACCAGGGCAGAGTTATGATGTCACATTGCACACATAGGCAGATCACAGACAAGGGTCTGTCGCCTGGGTGACCCGTGCAAAATTATGATGTCACAATGCCCCCTTAGGCAGTTCACAGAAAAGACTCCGTCTCCTGGGTGACCAGTTCAGAGTTATGATGTCACAATGCCCCGTTAGGCAGATAACGGACAAGGGTCGGTCACCAGGGTGACCAGTGTAGAGTTATGATGTCACTGTGCCCCGTTGGGGAGTTCACAGTCAAAGGTCGGTCACCTGGGTGACCAGTGGAGAGTTATGATGTCACAATGCCCCCTTAAGCAGTTCACAGTCAAGGGTCTGTCTCCTGGGTGACCAGTGCAGATTTATGATGTCACAATGCCCACTTAGGCAGATCACAGACAATGGATTCTCACCTTGGTGCCCAATGCAGAGTTATGATATCACAATGCCGCTTTAGGCAGATCACTTATAAGGGTCTGTCACCCGTGTGACCAGTGCAGAGTTATGATGTCACAATGCCCCCTTAGGGAGATAACTGACAGGGATCTGTCACCAGGGTGACCAGTTCAGAGTTATGATGTCACAATGCCCCGTTAGGCAGATAACGGACAAGGGTCGGTCACCAGGGTGACCAGTGAAGAGTTATGATGCCACTGTGCCCCGTTAGGGAGTTCACAGTCAAGGGTCTGTCAGCTGGGTGACCAGAGGAGAGTTATGATGTCACAACGCCCCCTTAAGCAGATCACAGACAAGGCTGTGTCACCTGGGTGTCCAGTGCAGATTTATGATGTCACAATGCCCCCTTAGGCAGATCACAGACAATGGTTTCTCACCTTGGTGACCAATGCAGAGTTATGATGTCACAATGCTGCTTTAGGCAGATCACAGACAAGGGTCTGTCACCTGGGTGACCAGTGCAGAGTTGTGATGTCACAATGCCCCCTTAGGGAGATAACGGACAGGGATCTGTCACCAGGGTGACCAGTGAAGAGTTATGATGTCACAATGCCCCCTTAGGCAGTTCACAGTCAAGGGTCTGTCACCTGGGTGACCAGTGGAGAGTTATGATGTCACAATGCCCCCTGAAGCAGATCACAGACAAGGGTCTGTCAACCGGGTTACAAGTGCAGAGTTATGGGGTCACAATGCCCCCTTAGGCAGTTCACAGACAAGGGTCGGTCACCTGGGTGTCCAGTGCAGATTTATGATGTCACAACGCCCCTTTAGGCAGATCACAGAGAATGGTCTCTCACCTTGTTTTCCAATACAGAGTTATGATGTCACAATGCCCCCTTAGGCAGATTACAGACAAGGGTCTGTTACCTGCGTGACAAGTGCAGAGTTATGATGTCAGAATGCCACCTTAGGCAGATCACAGACAACGGTCTGTCACCTGGGTGACCCGTGCATAATTATGATGTCACAATGCCCCCTTAGGCAGATAACAGAGAAGGGTCTGTCACCAGGGTGACCAGTGCCGAGTTATGATGTCACAGTGCCACTTAGGCAGATCACAGATAAGGGTCTGTCAGCTGGGTGATGAGTGCAGAGTTATGATGTTACAATTCCCCCTTAGGGAGATCACAGACAAGGTCCTGTCACCTGGGTGCCCAGTGCAGACTTATGAGGTCACAATGGCTCCTTAGGCAGATCACAGACAAGGGTCTGTCACCTGGGTGACCAGTGCAGAGTTATGATGTCACAATGCCCCCTTAGGCAGATCACAGACAGGGGTCTGTCACCTGGTTGACCAGTGCAGATTTATGATGTCACAACGCCCCCTTAGGCAGATCACAGACAATGGTTTCTCACCTTGGTGACCAATGCAGAATTATGATGTCACAATGCTTCATTAGGCAGATCACAGACAAAGGTCTGTCAACTACGTGACCAGTGCAGAGTTATGATGTCACAAGGCCACCTTAGGGAGATCACAGACAAGGGCCTGTCACCTGGGTACCCCGTGCAGAGTTATGATGTAACAATGCCCCCTTAGGCAGATAAAAGACAAGGGTCGGTCATCTGGGTTACCAGTGCACTGTTATGATGTCACAATGCCCCCTTAGGCAGATCACAGACAAGGGTCTGTCATCATGGTGACCAGTGCAGAGTTAAGAAGCAACAACGCCCCCATAGGCAGATCACAGACAAGGGTCTGTCACCTCTGTGACCAATGCAGAGTTATGATGTCACAATGCCACTTAGGCAAATCACAGACAAGGTTCCATCACCTAGGTGACCAGGGCAGAGTTATGATGTCACAATGCCCACATAGGCAGTTCACAGACAATGGTCTGTCACCTGGGTGACCAGTGCAGAGTTATGATGTCACATTGCCCCTTAGACAGATCACAGACAATGGTTTCTCACCATGGTGACCAATGCAGGGTTATGATGTCACAATGCCGCATTAGGCAGATCACAGACAGGGGTCTGTCAACTGGGTGACCAGTGTAGACTTATGATGTCACAATGCCCCCTTAGGCAGATCAAAGACAAGGGTCTGCCACCAGGGTGACCAGTGCAGAGTTATGATGTCACAATGCCCACTTGGGCAGGTCAAGACAAGGGACTGTCACCTGGGTTCCCAGTGCAGACTTATGATGTCACAATGCCCAATTAGGCAAATCACAGACAAGGATCTGTCTCCTGGGTGACCAGTGTAGAGATAAGATGTCACAATGACCTCTTAGGCAGATCACATTCAAGGGCCTGTCACATGGGTGACCCGAGCAGAGTTATGATGTGACAATGCACCTTTAGGCCGATCACAGACAAGGGTCTGTGACCTGGGTGCCCCATGCCGAGTTACGATGTCACAATGCACCCTTAGGCAGATCAAAGACCAGGGTCTGTCACGTGGTTGAACAGTGCAGAGTTATGACGTCAAAATGCCCCCTTCGGCATTTCACAGACAAGGCTATGTCACCTGGGTGACCAGTGCAGAGTTATGATGTCACAATGCCTCCTTAGGCTGATCACAAACAATGGTCTGTCACCTTGGTGACCAGTGCAAAGTTATGATGTTGCAATGCACCCTTGGGCAGGTCACAGACAAGCATCTGTCACCTGGGTGTCCAGTGTAGAGTTATGATGTCACAATGCCCCCTTAAGCAGATCACAGACAAGGGTCTATCACCTGGGGGACAAGTGCAGAGTAATGAAGTCACAATGCACCCTTAGGCAGTTCACAGACAAGGGTCTGTAACCGGGTGTCCAGTGCAGATTTATGATGTCACAACCCCCCTTTAGGCAGACCACAGACAATGGTCTCTCACCTTGGTGACCAATGCAGAGTTATGATGTCACAATTCCCCCTTAGGCAGATCACAGACAAGGTTCTGTTACCTGCGTGACCAGTGCAGAGTTATGATGTCACAATGCCCCTTAGGCAGATCACAGACAATGGTCTGTCACCTTGGTGACCAGTGCAGAGTTATGATGTCACATTGCCCCCTTAGGCAGATCACAGACAATGGTTTCTCACCATGGTGACCAATGCAGAGTTATGATGTCACAATGCCGCATTAGACTGTTCACAGACAAGGGTCTGTCAACTGCTTGACCAGTGCAGACTGATGATGTCACAATGCCCCCTTAGGCAGATCACAGACAAGGGTCTGTTACCTGGGTACCCCGTGCAGAATTATGATGTCACAATGCCCTCTTAGGCAGATTACAGACAAGGGTCTGCCACCAGGGTGACTAGTGCAGAGTTCTTATGTCACAATGCCCACTTAGGCAGGTCAAAGTCAAGGGCCTGTCACCTGGGTTCCCAATGCAGACTTATTGTGTCACAATGCTCCCTTAGGCAAATCACAGACAAGGGTCTGTCTGTCTCCTGGGTGACCAGTGCAGAGTTAAGATGTCACAATGACCCCTTAGGCAGATCACATTCAAGCGCCTGTCACATTGGTGACCCGAGGAGAGTTATGATGTCACAATGCACCCTTACGCAGATCACGGGCAAGGGTCTGACACATTTGTGACGGGTGTAGAGTTATGATGTCACAATGCACCCTGAGGCAGATAACAGACAAGGGTCTGTCACCAGGGTGACCAGTGCTGAGTTATGATGTCACAATGCCCCTTAGGCAGATCACAGACAATGGTCGGTCACCTGGGTGATGAGTGCAGAGTTATGATGTCACAATGCCCCTTAAGCAGATGACAGACAAGGGTCTGTCACCTGGGAGACAAGTGCAGAATTACGATGTCACAATGCCCCCTTAAGCAGTTCACAGACAAGGGTCTGTCACCTTGGTGACCAGTGCAAAGTTATGATGTTGCAATGCACCCTTGGGCAGGTCACAGACAAGCATCTGTCACCTGGGTGTCCAGTGTAGAGTTATGATGTCACAATGCCCCATTAAGCCGATCACAGACAAGGGTCCGCCACCTGGGTGACCATTACAGAGTTATGATGTCACAATGCCCCCTTAGTAAGATCACAGAGAACGGTCTGTCACCTGGGTGACCAGTGCAGAATTATGATGTCACAATGCCCCCTAAGCTAGATCACAGACAAGGGTCTGTCACGTGGGTGACCAGTGCAGGTTTATGATGTCACAATGCACCCTTTGTCAGATAACGGAGAAGGATCTGTCACCAGGGTGACCAGTGAAGAGTTATGATATCAAAATGCTCCTTTAGGCAGTTCACAGTCAAGGGTCTGTCACCTGTGTGACTAGTGGAGAGTTATGATGTCACAATGTCCCCTGAAGCAGATCACAGACAAGGGTCTGTCACCTGGGGTAGAAGTGCAGAGTTATGAAGTCACAATGCCCATTAGGCAGTTCACAGACAAGGGTCGGTCACCTGGGTGTCCAGTGCAGATTTATGATGTCACAACGCCCCTTTAGGCAGATCACAGAGAATGGTCTCTCACCTTGGTTTCCAATACAGAGTTATGATGTCACAATGCCCCCTTAGGGAGATCACAGACAAGGGTCTGTTACCTGCGTGACCAGTGCAGAGTTATGATGTCAGAATGCCACCTTAGGCAGATCACAGACAACGGTCTGTCACCTGGGTGACCCGTGCAGAATTATGATGTCACAATTCCCCCTTAGGCAGATAACAGAGAAGGGTCTGTCACCAGGGTGACCAGTGCCGAGTTATGATGTCACAATGCCCCTTAGGCAGATCACAGTCAAGGGTCTGTCACGTGGGTGATGAGTGCAGAGTTATGATGTTACAATGCCCCCTTAGGCAGATCACAGACAAGGTCCTGTCACCTGGGTGCCAAGTGCAGACTTATGAGGTCACAATGCCTCCTTAGGCAGATCACAGACAATGGTCCGTCACCTGGGTTACCAGTGCAGAGTTATGATGTCACAATGCCCCCATAGGCAGATCACAGAGAAGGGTGTGTCACCTGGGTGACTATTGCAGAGTTATGATGTCACATTGCCCCCTTAGGCAGATCACAGACAGGGGTCGGTCAGCTGGGTGACCAGTGCAGAGTTATGATGTCACAATGTCCCCTTAGGCAGATAACGGACAAGGGTCTGTCACCAGGGTGACCATTGTAGGGTTCTGATGTCACAATGCCTCGTTAGGCAGATCAAAGACAAGGGTCTGTCACCTGGGTGACAAGAGCCGATTTACGATGTCACAAACGCCCCTTACGCAGATCACAGATAATGGTTTCTCACCTTTGTGACCAATGCAGAGTTATGATGTCACAATGCCGCATTAGGCAGATCACAGACAAGGGTCCGTCAACTGCGTGACCAGTGCAGAATTATGATGTCACAAGGCCCCCTTAGGCAGATCACAGACAAGGGTCTGTTACCTGGGTACCCCGTGCAGAATTATAATGTAACAATTACCCTTAGGCAGATCAAAGACAATGGTCCGTCACCTGGGTTACCAGTGTACAGTTATGATGTCACAATGCCCCTTAGGCAGATCACAGACAAGGGTCTGTCACCTAGGTAACCAGTGCAGAGTTATGATGTCACAATGCCCCCTTAAGAAGTTCACAGACAAGGGTCTGTCACCTGGGTGACCAGTGCAGAGTTAAGATGTCACAATGCCCCCTTAGGGAGATAACGGACAAGGATCTGTCACCAGGGTGACCAGTGAAGAGATATGATGTCACAATGCCCCCTTAGGCAGTTCACAGTCAAGGGTCTGTCACCTAGGTGACCAGTGCAGAGTTATGATATCACAATGCCCACTGAAGCAGTTCACAGACAAGGGTCTGTCACCTTGGTGACCAGTGCAGAGTTATGATGTCACATTGCACACTTAGGCAGATCGCAGACAAGGGTCTGTCGCCAGGGTGACCCGTGCAAAATTATGATGTCACAATGCCCCCTTAGGCAGTTCACAGAAAAGGGTCGGTCTCCTGGGTGACCAGTTCAGAGTTATGATGTCACAATGCCCCGTTAGGCAGATAACGGACAAGGGTCGGTCACCAGGGTGACCAGTGAAGAGTTATGATGTCACTGTGCCCCGTTAGGGAGTTCACAGTCAAGGGTCTGTCACCTGGGTGACCAGTGGAGAGTTATGATGTCACAATGCCGCCTTAAGCAGATCACAGACAAGGCTGTGTCACCTGGGTGACCAGTGCAGAGTTATGATGTCACAATGCCTCCTTAGGGAGATAACGGACAGGGATCTGTCACCAGGGTGACCAGTGAAGAGTTATGATGTCACAATGCCCCCTTAGGCTGTTCACAGTCAAGGGTCTGTCTCCTGGGTGACCAGTGGAGAGTTATGATGTCACAATGCCCCCTGAGGCAGATCACAGACAAGGGTCTGTCACCTGGGGAACAAGTGCAAAGTTATGAAGTCCCAATGCCCCCTCAGGCAGTTCACAGACAAGGGTCGGTCACCTGGGTGTCCAGTGCAGATTTATGATGTCACAACGCCCCTTTAGGCAGACCACAGAGAATGGTCTCTCACCTTGGTTTCCAATACAGAGTTATGATGTCACAATGCCCCCTTAGGCAGATCACAGACAAGGGTCTGTTACCTGCGTGACCTGTGCAGAGTTATGATGTCAAAATGCCACCTTAGGCAGATCACAGACAACGTTCTGACACCTGGGTGACCCGTGCAGAATTATGATGTCACAATGCCCCCTTAGGCAGATAACAGAGAAGGGTCTGTCACCAGGGTGACCAGTGCCGATTTATGATGTCACAGTGCCACTTAGGCAGTTCACAGATAAGGGTCTGTCAGCTGGGTGATGAGTGCAGAGTTATGATGTTACAATTCCCGCTTAGGGAGATCACAGACAAGGTCCTGTCACCTGGGTGCCCAGTGCAGACTTATGAGGTCACAATGGCTCCTTAGGCAGATCACAGACAAGGGTCTGTCACCTGGGTGACCAGTGCAGAGTTATGATGTCACAATGCCCCCTTAGGCAGATCACAGACAAGGGTCTGTCACCTGGGTTACCATTGCAGAGTTATGATGTCACAATGCTACCTTAGGCAGATCACAGACAGGGGTCTGTCAGCTGGGTGACCAGTGCAGAGTTATGATGTCACAATGTCCCCTTAGGCAGATAACGCACAAGGGTCTGTAACCAGGGTGACCAGTGTAGGTTTCTGAAGTCACAATGCCTCATTATTCAGATCGCTGACAAGGGTCTGTCACGTGGGTGACAAGAGCCGATTTACGATGTCACAAACGCACCCTTACGCAGATCACAGGTAATGGTTTCTCACCTTTGTAACCAATGTAGAGTTTTGATGTCACAATGCCGCATTAGGCAGATCACAGACAAGGGTCTATCAACTGCGTGACCAGTGCAGAGTTATGATGTCACAATGCCCCCTTAGGCAGATCACAGACAAGGGTCTGTTACCTGGGTACCCCGTGCAGAATTATGATGTAACAATGCCCCCTTAGGCAGATCAAAGACAATGGTCCGTCACCTGGGTTACCAGTGCACTGTTATGATGTCACAATGCCCCTTAGGCAGATCACAGACAGGGGTCTGTCACCTAGGTGACCAGTGCAGAGTTATGATGTCACAATGCCCCCTTAAGAAGTTCACAGACAAGGGTCTGTCACCTGGGTGACCAGTGCAGAGTTAAGATGTCACAATGCCCCCTTAGGGAGATAACGGAGAAGGATCTGTCACCAGGGTGACCAGTGAAGAGTTATGATGTCACAATGCCCCCTTTGGCAGTATACAGTCAAGGGTCTGTCACCTAGGTGACCAGTGCAGAGTTATGATATCACAATGCCCACTGAAGCAGTTCACAGACAAGGGTCTGTCACCTTGGTGACCAGTGCAGAGTTATGATGTCACATTGCACACTTAGGCAGATCACAGACAAGGGTCTGTCGCCTGGGTGACCCGTGCAAAATTATTATGTCACAATGCCCCCTTAGGCAGTTCACAGAAAAAGGTCCGTCTCCTGGGTGACCAGTTCAGAGTTATGATGTCACAATGCCCCGTTAGGCAGATAACGGACAAGGGTCGGTCACCAGGGTGACCAGTGAAGAGTTATGATGTCACTGTGCCCCGTTAGGGAGTTCACAGTCAAGGGTCGGTCACCTGGGTGACCAGTGGAGAGTTATGATGTCACAATGCCCCCTTAAGAAGATCACAGACAAGGCTGTGTCACCTGGGTGACCAGTGCAGATTTATGATGTCACAATGCCCCCTTAGGCAGATCACAGACAATGGTTTCTCACCTTGGTGACCAATGCAGAGTTATGATATCACAATGCCACTTTAGGCAGATCACAGACAAGGGTCTGTCACCTGTGTGACCAGCACAGAGTTATGATGTCACAATGCCCCCTTAGGGTGATAACGGACAGGGATCTGTCACCAGGGTGACCAGTGAAGAGTTATGATGTCACAATGCCCCCTTAGGCTGTTCACAGTCAAGGGTCTGTCTCCTGGGTGACCAGTGGAGAGTTATGATGTCACAATGCCCCATGAGGCAGATCACAGACAAGGGTCTGTCACCTGGGGAACAAGTGCAAAGTTATGAAGTCCCAATGCCCCCTTAGGCAGTTCACAGACAAGGGTCGGTCACCTGGGTGTCCAGTGCAGATTTATGATGTCACAACGCCCCTTTAGGCAGATCACAGAGAATGGTCTCTCACCTTGTTTTCCAATACAGAGTTATGATGTCACTATGCCCCCTTAGGCAGATCACAGACAAGGGTCTGTTACCTGCGTGACCGGTACAGGGTTATGATGTCAGAATGCCACCTTAGGCAGATCACAGACAACGGTCTGTCACCTGGGTGACCCGTGCAGAATTATGATGTCACAATGCCCCTCAGGCAGATAACAGAGAAGGGTCTGTCACCAGGGTGACCAGTGCCGAGTTATGATGTCACAGTGCCACTTAGGCAGATCATAGATAAGGGTCTGTCAGCTGGGTGATGAGTGCAGAGTTCTGATGTTACAATTCCCCCTTAGGGAGATCACAGACAAGGTCCTGTCACCTGGGTGCCCAGTGCAGACTTATGAGGTCACAATGGCTCCTTAGGCAGATCACAGACAAGGGTCTGTCACCTGGGTTACCATTGCAGAGTTATGATGTCACAATGCTCCCTTAGGCAGATCACAGACAGGGGTCTGTCAGCTGGGTGACCAGTGCAGAGTTATGATGTCACAATGTCCCCTTAGGCAGAAAACGCACAAGGGTCTGTAACCAGGGTGACCAGTGTAGGGTTCTGATGTCACAATGCCTCATTATTCAGATCGCTGACAAGGGTCTGTCACGTGGGTGACAGCCGATTTATGATGTCACAAATGCCCCCTTACGCAGATCACAGATAATGGTTTCTCACCTTTATAAGCAATGCAGAGTTTTGATGTCACAATGCCGCATTAGGCAGATCACAGACAAGGGTCTGTCAACTGCGTGACCAGTGCAGAGTTCTGATGTCACAAGGCCCCCTTAGGCAGATCACAGACAAGGGTCTGTTACCTGTGTACCCCGTGCAGAATTATGATGTAACAATGCCCCCTTAGGCAGATCAAAGACAATGGTCCGTCACCTGGGTTGCCAGGGCACTGTTATGATGTCACAATGCCCCTTAGGCGGATCACAGACAGGGGTCTGTCACTTAGGTGAACAGTGCAGAGTTATGATGTCACAATGCCCCCTTAAGAAGTTCACAGACAAGGGTCTGTCACCTGGGTGACCAGTGCAGAGTTAAGATGTCACAATGCCCCCTTAGGGAGGTAACGGACAAGGATCTGTCACCAGGGTGACCAGTGAAGAGTTATGATGTCACAATGCCCCCTTAGGCAGTTCACAGTCAAGGGTCTGTCACCTAGGTGACCAGTGCAGAGTTATGATATCACAATGCCCACTGAAGCAGTTCACAGACAAGGGTCTGTCACCTTTGTGACCAGTGCAGATTTATGATGTCACATTGCACACTTAGGCAGATCACAGACAAGGGTCTGTCGCCTGGGTGACCCGTGCAAAATTATGATGTCACAATGCCCCCTTAGGCAGTTCACAGAAAAGGGTCCGTCTCCTGGGTGACCAGTTCAGAGTTATGATGTCACAATACCCCGTTAGTCAGATAACGGTCAAGGGTCAGTCACCACGGTGACCAGTGAAGAGTTATGATGTCACTGTGCCCCGTTAGGGAGTTCACAGTCAAGGGTCGGTCACCTGGGTGACCAGTTGAGAGTTATGATGTCACAATGCCCCCTTAAGCAGATCACAGACAAGGCTGTGTCACCTGGGTGACCAGTGCAGATTTATGATGTCACAATGCCCCCTTAGGCAGATCACAGACAATGGTTTCTCACCTTGGTGACCAATGCAGAGTTATGATATCACAATGCCACTTTAGGCAGATCACAGACAAGGGTCTGTCACCTGTGTGACCAGCGCAGAGTTATGATGTCACAATGCCCCCTTAGGGAGATAACGGACAGGGATCTGTCACCAGGGTGACCAGTGAAGAGTTATGATGTCACAATGCCCCCTTAGGCTGTTCACAGTCAAGGGTTTGTCTCCTGGGTGACCAGTGGAGAGTTATGATGTCACAATGCCCCCTGAGGCTGATCACAGACAAGGGTCTGTCACCTGGGGAACAAGTGCAAAGTTATGAAGTCCCAATGCCCCCTTAGGCAGTTCACAGACAAGGGTCGGTCACCTGGGTGTCCAGTGCAGATTTATGATGTCACAACGCCCCTTTAGGCAGATCACAGAGAATGGTCTCTCACCTTGGTTTCCAATACAGAGTTATGATGTCACAATGCCCCCTTAGGCAGATCACAGACAAGGGTCTGTTACCTGCGTGACCGGTGCAGGGTTATGATGTCAGAATGCCACCTTAGGCAGATCACAGACAACGGTCTGTCACCTGGGTGACCCGTGCAGAATTATGATGTCACAATGCCCCTCAGGCAGATAACAGAGAAGGGTCTGTCACCAGGGTGACCAGTGCCGAGTTATGATGTCACAGTGTCACTTAGGCAGATCACAGATAAGGGTCTGTCAGCTGGGTGATGAGTGCAGAGTTATGATGTTACAATTCCCCCTTAGGGAGATCACAGACAAGGTCCTGTCACCTGGGTGCCCAGTGCAGACTTATGAGGTCACAATGGCTCCTTAGGCAGATCACAGACAATGGTCTGTCACCTGGGTGACCAGTGAAGAGTTATGATGTCACAATGTCCCCTTAGGCAGATCATAGACAAGGGTCTGTCACCTGGGTCACCATTGCAGAGTTATGATGTCACAATGCTACCTTAGGCAGATCACAGACAGGGGTCTGTCAGCTGGGTGACCAGTGCAGAGTTATGATGTCACAATGTCCCCTTAGGCAGAAAACGCACAAGGGTCTGTAACCAGGGTGACCAGTGTAGGGTTCTGATGTCACAATGCCTCATTATTCAGATCGCTGACAAGGGTCTGTCACGTGGGTGACAAGAGCCGATTTATGATGTCACAAACGCCCCCTTACGCAGATCACAGATAATGGTTTCTCACCTTTGTAACCAATGTAGAGTTTTGATGTCACAATGACGCATTAGGCAGATCACAGACAAGGGTCTGTCAACTGCGTGACCAGTCCAGAGTTATGATGTCACAAGGCCCCCTTAGGCAGATCACAGACAAGGGTCTGTTACCTGGGTACCCCGTGCAGAATTATGATGTAACAATGCCCCCTTAGGCAGATCAAAGACAATGGTCCGTCACCTGGGTTACCAGGGCACTGTTATGATGTCACAATGCCCCTTAGGCAGATCACAGACAGGGGTCTGTCACCTAGGTGAACAGTGCAGAGTTATGATGTCACAATGCCCCCTTAAGAAGTTCACAGACAAGGGTCTGTCACCTGGGTGACCAGTGCAGAGTTAAGATGTCACAATGCCCCCTTAGGGAGATAACGGACAAGGATCTGTCACCAGGGTGACCAGTGAAGAGTTATGATGTCACAATGCCCCCTTAGGCAGTTCACAGTCAAGGGTCTGTCACCTAGGTGACCAGTGCAGAGTTATGATATCACAATGCCCACTGAAGCAGTTCACAGACAAGGGTCTGTCACCTTGGTGACCAGGGCAGAGTTATGATGTCACATTGCACACATAGGCAGATCACAGACAAGGGTCTGTCGCCTGGGTGACCCGTGCAAAATTATGATGTCACAATGCCCCCTTAGGCAGTTCACAGAAAAGACTCCGTCTCCTGGGTGACCAGTTCAGAGTTATGATGTCACAATGCCCCGTTAGGCAGATAACGGACAAGGGTCGGTCACCAGGGTGACCAGTGTAGAGTTATGATGTCACTGTGCCCCGTTGGGGAGTTCACAGTCAAAGGTCGGTCACCTGGGTGACCAGTGGAGAGTTATGATGTCACAATGCCCCCTTAAGCAGTTCACAGTCAAGGGTCTGTCTCCTGGGTGACCAGTGCAGATTTATGATGTCACAATGCCCACTTAGGCAGATCACAGACAATGGATTCTCACCTTGGTGCCCAATGCAGAGTTATGATATCACAATGCCGCTTTAGGCAGATCACTTATAAGGGTCTGTCACCCGTGTGACCAGTGCAGAGTTATGATGTCACAATGCCCCCTTAGGGAGATAACTGACAGGGATCTGTCACCAGGGTGACCAGTTCAGAGTTATGATGTCACAATGCCCCGTTAGGCAGATAACGGACAAGGGTCGGTCACCAGGGTGACCAGTGAAGAGTTATGATGCCACTGTGCCCCGTTAGGGAGTTCACAGTCAAGGGTCTGTCAGCTGGGTGACCAGAGGAGAGTTATGATGTCACAACGCCCCCTTAAGCAGATCACAGACAAGGCTGTGTCACCTGGGTGTCCAGTGCAGATTTATGATGTCACAATGCCCCCTTAGGCAGATCACAGACAATGGTTTCTCACCTTGGTGACCAATGCAGAGTTATGATGTCACAATGCTGCTTTAGGCAGATCACAGACAAGGGTCTGTCACCTGGGTGACCAGTGCAGAGTTGTGATGTCACAATGCCCCCTTAGGGAGATAACGGACAGGGATCTGTCACCAGGGTGACCAGTGAAGAGTTATGATGTCACAATGCCCCCTTAGGCAGTTCACAGTCAAGGGTCTGTCACCTGGGTGACCAGTGGAGAGTTATGATGTCACAATGCCCCCTGAAGCAGATCACAGACAAGGGTCTGTCAACCGGGTTACAAGTGCAGAGTTATGGGGTCACAATGCCCCCTTAGGCAGTTCACAGACAAGGGTCGGTCACCTGGGTGTCCAGTGCAGATTTATGATGTCACAACGCCCCTTTAGGCAGATCACAGAGAATGGTCTCTCACCTTGTTTTCCAATACAGAGTTATGATGTCACAATGCCCCCTTAGGCAGATTACAGACAAGGGTCTGTTACCTGCGTGACAAGTGCAGAGTTATGATGTCAGAATGCCACCTTAGGCAGATCACAGACAACGGTCTGTCACCTGGGTGACCCGTGCATAATTATGATGTCACAATGCCCCCTTAGGCAGATAACAGAGAAGGGTCTGTCACCAGGGTGACCAGTGCCGAGTTATGATGTCACAGTGCCACTTAGGCAGATCACAGATAAGGGTCTGTCAGCTGGGTGATGAGTGCAGAGTTATGATGTTACAATTCCCCCTTAGGGAGATCACAGACAAGGTCCTGTCACCTGGGTGCCCAGTGCAGACTTATGAGGTCACAATGGCTCCTTAGGCAGATCACAGACAAGGGTCTGTCACCTGGGTGACCAGTGCAGAGTTATGATGTCACAATGCCCCCTTAGGCAGATCACAGACAGGGGTCTGTCACCTGGTTGACCAGTGCAGATTTATGATGTCACAACGCCCCCTTAGGCAGATCACAGACAATGGTTTCTCACCTTGGTGACCAATGCAGAATTATGATGTCACAATGCTTCATTAGGCAGATCACAGACAAAGGTCTGTCAACTACGTGACCAGTGCAGAGTTATGATGTCACAAGGCCACCTTAGGGAGATCACAGACAAGGGCCTGTCACCTGGGTACCCCGTGCAGAGTTATGATGTAACAATGCCCCCTTAGGCAGATAAAAGACAAGGGTCGGTCATCTGGGTTACCAGTGCACTGTTATGATGTCACAATGCCCCCTTAGGCAGATCACAGACAAGGGTCTGTCATCATGGTGACCAGTGCAGAGTTAAGAAGCAACAACGCCCCCATAGGCAGATCACAGACAAGGGTCTGTCACCTCTGTGACCAATGCAGAGTTATGATGTCACAATGCCACTTAGGCAAATCACAGACAAGGTTCCATCACCTAGGTGACCAGGGCAGAGTTATGATGTCACAATGCCCACATAGGCAGTTCACAGACAATGGTCTGTCACCTGGGTGACCAGTGCAGAGTTATGATGTCACATTGCCCCTTAGACAGATCACAGACAATGGTTTCTCACCATGGTGACCAATGCAGGGTTATGATGTCACAATGCCGCATTAGGCAGATCACAGACAGGGGTCTGTCAACTGCGTGACCAGTGTAGACTTATGATGTCACAATGCCCCCTTAGGCAGATCAAAGACAAGGGTCTGTCACCTGGGTGTCCCGTGCAGAGTTATGATGTCACAATACCCTCTTAGGCAGATAACAGACAAGGGTCTGCCACCAGGGTGACCAGTGCAGAGTTATGATGTCACAATGCCCACTTGGGCAGGTCAAGACAAGGGACTGTCACCTGGGTTCCCAGTGCAGACTTATGATGTCACAATGCCCAATTAGGCAAATCACAGACAAGGATCTGTCTCCTGGGTGACCAGTGTAGAGATAAGATGTCACAATGACCTCTTAGGCAGATCACATTCAAGGGCCTGTCACATGGGTGACCCGAGCAGAGTTATGATGTGACAATGCACCTTTAGGCCGATCACAGACAAGGGTCTGTGACCTGGGTGCCCCATGCCGAGTTACGATGTCACAATGCACCCTTAGGCAGATCAAAGACCAGGGTCTGTCACGTGGTTGAACAGTGCAGAGTTATGACGTCAAAATGCCCCCTTCGGCATTTCACAGACAAGGCTATGTCACCTGGGTGACCAGTGCAGAGTTATGATGTCACAATGCCTCCTTAGGCTGATCACAAACAATGGTCTGTCACCTTGGTGACCAGTGCAAAGTTATGATGTTGCAATGCACCCTTGGGCAGGTCACAGACAAGCATCTGTCACCTGGGTGTCCAGTGTAGAGTTATGATGTCACAATGCCCCCTTAAGCAGATCACAGACAAGGGTCTATCACCTGGGGGACAAGTGCAGAGTAATGAAGTCACAATGCACCCTTAGGCAGTTCACAGACAAGGGTCTGTAACCGGGTGTCCAGTGCAGATTTATGATGTCACAACCCCCCTTTAGGCAGACCACAGACAATGGTCTCTCACCTTGGTGACCAATGCAGAGTTATGATGTCACAATTCCCCCTTAGGCAGATCACAGACAAGGTTCTGTTACCTGCGTGACCAGTGCAGAGTTATGATGTCACAATGCCCCTTAGGCAGATCACAGACAATGGTCTGTCACCTTGGTGACCAGTGCAGAGTTATGATGTCACATTGCCCCCTTAGGCAGATCACAGACAATGGTTTCTCACCATGGTGACCAATGCAGAGTTATGATGTCACAATGCCGCATTAGACTGTTCACAGACAAGGGTCTGTCAACTGCTTGACCAGTGCAGACTGATGATGTCACAATGCCCCCTTAGGCAGATCACAGACAAGGGTCTGTTACCTGGGTACCCCGTGCAGAATTATGATGTCACAATGCCCTCTTAGGCAGATTACAGACAAGGGTCTGCCACCAGGGTGACTAGTGCAGAGTTCTTATGTCACAATGCCCACTTAGGCAGGTCAAAGTCAAGGGCCTGTCACCTGGGTTCCCAATGCAGACTTATTGTGTCACAATGCTCCCTTAGGCAAATCACAGACAAGGGTCTGTCTGTCTCCTGGGTGACCAGTGCAGAGTTAAGATGTCACAATGACCCCTTAGGCAGATCACATTCAAGCGCCTGTCACATTGGTGACCCGAGGAGAGTTATGATGTCACAATGCACCCTTACGCAGATCACGGGCAAGGGTCTGACACATTTGTGACGGGTGTAGAGTTATGATGTCACAATGCACCCTGAGGCAGATAACAGACAAGGGTCTGTCACCAGGGTGACCAGTGCTGAGTTATGATGTCACAATGCCCCTTAGGCAGATCACAGACAATGGTCGGTCACCTGGGTGATGAGTGCAGAGTTATGATGTCACAATGCCCCTTAAGCAGATGACAGACAAGGGTCTGTCACCTGGGAGACAAGTGCAGAATTACGATGTCACAATGCCCCCTTAAGCAGTTCACAGACAAGGGTCTGTCACCTTGGTGACCAGTGCAAAGTTATGATGTTGCAATGCACCCTTGGGCAGGTCACAGACAAGCATCTGTCACCTGGGTGTCCAGTGTAGAGTTATGATGTCACAATGCCCCATTAAGCCGATCACAGACAAGGGTCCGCCACCTGGGTGACCATTACAGAGTTATGATGTCACAATGCCCCCTTAGTAAGATCACAGAGAACGGTCTGTCACCTGGGTGACCAGTGCAGAATTATGATGTCACAATGCCCCCTAAGCTAGATCACAGACAAGGGTCTGTCACGTGGGTGACCAGTGCAGGTTTATGATGTCACAATGCACCCTTTGTCAGATAACGGAGAAGGATCTGTCACCAGGGTGACCAGTGAAGAGTTATGATATCAAAATGCTCCTTTAGGCAGTTCACAGTCAAGGGTCTGTCACCTGTGTGACTAGTGGAGAGTTATGATGTCACAATGTCCCCTGAAGCAGATCACAGACAAGGGTCTGTCACCTGGGGTAGAAGTGCAGAGTTATGAAGTCACAATGCCCATTAGGCAGTTCACAGACAAGGGTCGGTCACCTGGGTGTCCAGTGCAGATTTATGATGTCACAACGCCCCTTTAGGCAGATCACAGAGAATGGTCTCTCACCTTGGTTTCCAATACAGAGTTATGATGTCACAATGCCCCCTTAGGGAGATCACAGACAAGGGTCTGTTACCTGCGTGACCAGTGCAGAGTTATGATGTCAGAATGCCACCTTAGGCAGATCACAGACAACGGTCTGTCACCTGGGTGACCCGTGCAGAATTATGATGTCACAATGCCCCCTTAGGCAGATAACAGAGAAGGGTCTGTCACCAGGGTGACCAGTGCCGAGTTATGATGTCACAATGCCCCTTAGGCAGATCACAGTCAAGGGTCTGTCACGTGGGTGATGAGTGCAGAGTTATGATGTTACAATGCCCCCTTAGGCAGATCACAGACAAGGTCCTGTCACCTGGGTGCCAAGTGCAGACTTATGAGGTCACAATGCCTCCTTAGGCAGATCACAGACAATGGTCCGTCACCTGGGTTACCAGTGCAGAGTTATGATGTCACAATGCCCCCATAGGCAGATCACAGAGAAGGGTGTGTCACCTGGGTGACTATTGCAGAGTTATGATGTCACATTGCCCCCTTAGGCAGATCACAGACAGGGGTCGGTCAGCTGGGTGACCAGTGCAGAGTTATGATGTCACAATGTCCCCTTAGGCAGATAACGGACAAGGGTCTGTCACCAGGGTGACCATTGTAGGGTTCTGATGTCACAATGCCTCGTTAGGCAGATCAAAGACAAGGGTCTGTCACCTGGGTGACAAGAGCCGATTTACGATGTCACAAACGCCCCTTACGCAGATCACAGATAATGGTTTCTCACCTTTGTGACCAATGCAGAGTTATGATGTCACAATGCCGCATTAGGCAGATCACAGACAAGGGTCCGTCAACTGCGTGACCAGTGCAGAATTATGATGTCACAAGGCCCCCTTAGGCAGATCACAGACAAGGGTCTGTTACCTGGGTACCCCGTGCAGAATTATAATGTAACAATTACCCTTAGGCAGATCAAAGACAATGGTCCGTCACCTGGGTTACCAGTGTACAGTTATGATGTCACAATGCCCCTTAGGCAGATCACAGACAAGGGTCTGTCACCTAGGTAACCAGTGCAGAGTTATGATGTCACAATGCCCCCTTAAGAAGTTCACAGACAAGGGTCTGTCACCTGGGTGACCAGTGCAGAGTTAAGATGTCACAATGCCCCCTTAGGGAGATAACGGACAAGGATCTGTCACCAGGGTGACCAGTGAAGAGATATGATGTCACAATGCCCCCTTAGGCAGTTCACAGTCAAGGGTCTGTCACCTAGGTGACCAGTGCAGAGTTATGATATCACAATGCCCACTGAAGCAGTTCACAGACAAGGGTCTGTCACCTTGGTGACCAGGGCAGAGTTATGATGTCACATTGCACACTTAGGCAGATCGCAGACAAGGGTCTGTCGCCAGGGTGACCCGTGCAAAATTATGATGTCACAATGCCCCCTTAGGCAGTTCACAGAAAAGGGTCGGTCTCCTGGGTGACCAGTTCAGAGTTATGATGTCACAATGCCCCGTTAGGCAGATAACGGACAAGGGTCGGTCACCAGGGTGACCAGTGAAGAGTTATGATGTCACTGTGCCCCGTTAGGGAGTTCACAGTCAAGGGTCTGTCACCTGGGTGACCAGTGGAGAGTTATGATGTCACAATGCCGCCTTAAGCAGATCACAGACAAGGCTGTGTCACCTGGGTGACCAGTGCAGAGTTATGATGTCACAATGCCTCCTTAGGGAGATAACGGACAGGGATCTGTCACCAGGGTGACCAGTGAAGAGTTATGATGTCACAATGCCCCCTTAGGCTGTTCACAGTCAAGGGTCTGTCTCCTGGGTGACCAGTGGAGAGTTATGATGTCACAATGCCCCCTGAGGCAGATCACAGACAAGGGTCTGTCACCTGGGGAACAAGTGCAAAGTTATGAAGTCCCAATGCCCCCTCAGGCAGTTCACAGACAAGGGTCGGTCACCTGGGTGTCCAGTGCAGATTTATGATGTCACAACGCCCCTTTAGGCAGACCACAGAGAATGGTCTCTCACCTTGGTTTCCAATACAGAGTTATGATGTCACAATGCCCCCTTAGGCAGATCACAGACAAGGGTCTGTTACCTGCGTGACCTGTGCAGAGTTATGATGTCAAAATGCCACCTTAGGCAGATCACAGACAACGTTCTGACACCTGGGTGACCCGTGCAGAATTATGATGTCACAATGCCCCCTTAGGCAGATAACAGAGAAGGGTCTGTCACCAGGGTGACCAGTGCCGATTTATGATGTCACAGTGCCACTTAGGCAGTTCACAGATAAGGGTCTGTCAGCTGGGTGATGAGTGCAGAGTTATGATGTTACAATTCCCGCTTAGGGAGATCACAGACAAGGTCCTGTCACCTGGGTGCCCAGTGCAGACTTATGAGGTCACAATGGCTCCTTAGGCAGATCACAGACAAGGGTCTGTCACCTGGGTGACCAGTGCAGAGTTATGATGTCACAATGCCCCCTTAGGCAGATCACAGACAAGGGTCTGTCACCTGGGTTACCATTGCAGAGTTATGATGTCACAATGCTACCTTAGGCAGATCACAGACAGGGGTCTGTCAGCTGGGTGACCAGTGCAGAGTTATGATGTCACAATGTCCCCTTAGGCAGATAACGCACAAGGGTCTGTAACCAGGGTGACCAGTGTAGGTTTCTGAAGTCACAATGCCTCATTATTCAGATCGCTGACAAGGGTCTGTCACGTGGGTGACAAGAGCCGATTTACGATGTCACAAACGCACCCTTACGCAGATCACAGGTAATGGTTTCTCACCTTTGTAACCAATGTAGAGTTTTGATGTCACAATGCCGCATTAGGCAGATCACAGACAAGGGTCTATCAACTGCGTGACCAGTGCAGAGTTATGATGTCACAATGCCCCCTAAGGCAGATCACAGACAAGGGTCTGTTACCTGGGTACCCCGTGCAGAATTATGATGTAACAATGCCCCCTTAGGCAGATCAAAGACAATGGTCCGTCACCTGGGTTACCAGTGCACTGTTATGATGTCACAATGCCCCTTAGGCAGATCACAGACAGGGGTCTGTCACCTAGGTGACCAGTGCAGAGTTATGATGTCACAATGCCCCCTTAAGAAGTTCACAGACAAGGGTCTGTCACCTGGGTGACCAGTGCAGAGTTAAGATGTCACAATGCCCCCTTAGGGAGATAATGGAGAAGGATCTGTCACCAGGGTGACCAGTGAAGAGTTATGATGTCACAATGCCCCCTTTGGCAGTATACAGTCAAGGGTCTGTCACCTAGGTGACCAGTGCAGAGTTATGATATCACAATGCCCACTGAAGCAGTTCACAGACAAGGGTCTGTCACCTTGGTGACCAGTGCAGAGTTATGATGTCACATTGCACACTTAGGCAGATCACAGACAAGGGTCTGTCGCCTGGGTGACCCGTGCAAAATTATTATGTCACAATGCCCCCTTAGGCAGTTCACAGAAAAAGGTCCGTCTCCTGGGTGACCAGTTCAGAGTTATGATGTCACAATGCCCCGTTAGGCAGATAACGGACAAGGGTCGGTCACCAGGGTGACCAGTGAAGAGTTATGATGTCACTGTGCCCCGTTAGGGAGTTCACAGTCAAGGGTCGGTCACCTGGGTGACCAGTGGAGAGTTATGATGTCACAATGCCCCCTTAAGAAGATCACAGACAAGGCTGTGTCACCTGGGTGACCAGTGCAGATTTATGATGTCACAATGCCCCCTTAGGCAGATCACAGACAATGGTTTCTCACCTTGGTGACCAATGCAGAGTTATGATATCACAATGCCACTTTAGGCAGATCACAGACAAGGGTCTGTCACCTGTGTGACCAGCACAGAGTTATGATGTCACAATGCCCCCTTAGGGTGATAACGGACAGGGATCTGTCACCAGGGTGACCAGTGAAGAGTTATGATGTCACAATGCCCCCTTAGGCTGTTCACAGTCAAGGGTCTGTCTCCTGGGTGACCAGTGGAGAGTTATGATGTCACAATGCCCCATGAGGCAGATCACAGACAAGGGTCTGTCACCTGGGGAACAAGTGCAAAGTTATGAAGTCCCAATGCCCCCTTAGGCAGTTCACAGACAAGGGTCGGTCACCTGGGTGTCCAGTGCAGATTTATGATGTCACAACGCCCCTTTAGGCAGATCACAGAGAATGGTCTCTCACCTTGTTTTCCAATACAGAGTTATGATGTCACTATGCCCCCTTAGGCAGATCACAGACAAGGGTCTGTTACCTGCGTGACCGGTACAGGGTTATGATGTCAGAATGCCACCTTAGGCAGATCACAGACAACGGTCTGTCACCTGGGTGACCCGTGCAGAATTATGATGTCACAATGCCCCTCAGGCAGATAACAGAGAAGGGTCTGTCACCAGGGTGACCAGTGCCGAGTTATGATGTCACAGTGCCACTTAGGCAGATCATAGATAAGGGTCTGTCAGCTGGGTGATGAGTGCAGAGTTCTGATGTTACAATTCCCCCTTAGGGAGATCACAGACAAGGTCCTGTCACCTGGGTGCCCAGTGCAGACTTATGAGGTCACAATGGCTCCTTAGGCAGATCACAGACAAGGGTCTGTCACCTGGGTTACCATTGCAGAGTTATGATGTCACAATGCTCCCTTAGGCAGATCACAGACAGGGGTCTGTCAGCTGGGTGACCAGTGCAGAGTTATGATGTCACAATGTCCCCTTAGGCAGAAAACGCACAAGGGTCTGTAACCAGGGTGACCAGTGTAGGGTTCTGATGTCACAATGCCTCATTATTCAGATCGCTGACAAGGGTCTGTCACGTGGGTGACAAGAGCCGATTTATGATGTCACAAATGCCCCCTTACGCAGATCACAGATAATGGTTTCTCACCTTTATAAGCAATGCAGAGTTTTGATGTCACAATGCCGCATTAGGCAGATCACAGACAAGGGTCTGTCAACTGCGTGACCAGTGCAGAGTTCTGATGTCACAAGGCCCCCTTAGGCAGATCACAGACAAGGGTCTGTTACCTGTGTACCCCGTGCAGAATTATGATGTAACAATGCCCCCTTAGGCAGATCAAAGACAATGGTCCGTCACCTGGGTTGCCAGGGCACTGTTATGATGTCACAATGCCCCTTAGGCGGATCACAGACAGGGGTCTGTCACTTAGGTGAACAGTGCAGAGTTATGATGTCACAATGCCCCCTTAAGAAGTTCACAGACAAGGGTCTGTCACCTGGGTGACCAGTGCAGAGTTAAGATGTCACAATGCCCCCTTAGGGAGGTAACGGACAAGGATCTGTCACCAGGGTGACCAGTGAAGAGTTATGATGTCACAATGCCCCCTTAGGCAGTTCACAGTCAAGGGTCTGTCACCTAGGTGACCAGTGCAGAGTTATGATATCACAATGCCCACTGAAGCAGTTCACAGACAAGGGTCTGTCACCTTTGTGACCAGTGCAGATTTATGATGTCACATTGCACACTTAGGCAGATCACAGACAAGGGTCTGTCGCCTGGGTGACCCGTGCAAAATTATGATGTCACAATGCCCCCTTAGGCAGTTCACAGAAAAGGGTCCGTCTCCTGGGTGACCAGTTCAGAGTTATGATGTCACAATACCCCGTTAGTCAGATAACGGTCAAGGGTCAGTCACCACGGTGACCAGTGAAGAGTTATGATGTCACTGTGCCCCGTTAGGGAGTTCACAGTCAAGGGTCGGTCACCTGGGTGACCAGTTGAGAGTTATGATGTCACAATGCCCCCTTAAGCAGATCACAGACAAGGCTGTGTCACCTGGGTGACCAGTGCAGATTTATGATGTCACAATGCCCCCTTAGGCAGATCACAGACAATGGTTTCTCACCTTGGTGACCAATGCAGAGTTATGATATCACAATGCCACTTTAGGCAGATCACAGACAAGGGTCTGTCACCTGTGTGACCAGCGCAGAGTTATGATGTCACAATGCCCCCTTAGGGAGATAACGGACAGGGATCTGTCACCAGGGTGACCAGTGAAGAGTTATGATGTCACAATGCCCCCTTAGGCTGTTCACAGTCAAGGGTTTGTCTCCTGGGTGACCAGTGGAGAGTTATGATGTCACAATGCCCCCTGAGGCTGATCACAGACAAGGGTCTGTCACCTGGGGAACAAGTGCAAAGTTATGAAGTCCCAATGCCCCCTCAGGCAGTTCACAGACAAGGGTCGGTCACCTGGGTGTCCAGTGCAGATTTATGATGTCACAACGCCCCTTTAGGCAGATCACAGAGAATGGTCTCTCACCTTGGTTTCCAATACAGAGTTATGATGTCACAATGCCCCCTTAGGCAGATCACAGACAAGGGTCTGTTACCTGCGTGACCGGTGCAGGGTTATGATGTCAGAATGCCACCTTAGGCAGATCACAGACAACGGTCTGTCACCTGGGTGACCCGTGCAGAATTATGATGTCACAATGCCCCTCAGGCAGATAACAGAGAAGGGTCTGTCACCAGGGTGACCAGTGCCGAGTTATGATGTCACAGTGTCACTTAGGCAGATCACAGATAAGGGTCTGTCAGCTGGGTGATGAGTGCAGAGTTATGATGTTACAATTCCCCCTTAGGGAGATCACAGACAAGGTCCTGTCACCTGGGTGCCCAGTGCAGACTTATGAGGTCACAATGGCTCCTTAGGCAGATCACAGACAATGGTCTGTCACCTGGGTGACCAGTGAAGAGTTATGATGTCACAATGTCCCCTTAGGCAGATCATAGACAAGGGTCTGTCACCTGGGTCACCATTGCAGAGTTATGATGTCACAATGCTACCTTAGGCAGATCACAGACAGGGGTCTGTCAGCTGGGTGACCAGTGCAGAGTTATGATGTCACAATGTCCCCTTAGGCAGAAAACGCACAAGGGTCTGTAACCAGGGTGACCAGTGTAGGGTTCTGATGTCACAATGCCTCATTATTCAGATCGCTGACAAGGGTCTGTCACTTGGGTGACAAGAGCCGATTTATGATGTCACAAACGCCCCCTTACGCAGATCACAGATAATGGTTTCTCACCTTTGTAACCAATGTAGAGTTTTGATGTCACAATGACGCATTAGGCAGATCACAGACAAGGGTCTGTCAACTGCGTGACCAGTCCAGAGTTATGATGTCACAAGGCCCCCTTAGGCAGATCACAGACAAGGGTCTGTTACCTGGGTACCCCGTGCAGAATTATGATGTAACAATGCCCCCTTAGGCAGATCAAAGACAATGGTCCGTCACCTGGGTTACCAGGGCACTGTTATGATGTCACAATGCCCCTTAGGCAGATCACAGACAGGGGTCTGTCACCTAGGTGAACAGTGCAGAGTTATGATGTCACAATGCCCCCTTAAGAAGTTCACAGACAAGGGTCTGTCACCTGGGTGACCAGTGCAGAGTTAAGATGTCACAATGCCCCCTTAGGGAGATAACGGACAAGGATCTGTCACCAGGGTGACCAGTGAAGAGTTATGATGTCACAATGCCCCCTTAGGCAGTTCACAGTCAAGGGTCTGTCACCTAGGTGACCAGTGCAGAGTTATGATATCACAATGCCCACTGAAGCAGTTCACAGACAAGGGTCTGTCACCTTGGTGACCAGGGCAGAGTTATGATGTCACATTGCACACATAGGCAGATCACAGACAAGGGTCTGTCGCCTGGGTGACCCGTGCAAAATTATGATGTCACAATGCCCCCTTAGGCAGTTCACAGAAAAGACTCCGTCTCCTGGGTGACCAGTTCAGAGTTATGATGTCACAATGCCCCGTTAGGCAGATAACGGACAAGGGTCGGTCACCAGGGTGACCAGTGTAGAGTTATGATGTCACTGTGCCCCGTTGGGGAGTTCACAGTCAAAGGTCGGTCACCTGGGTGACCAGTGGAGAGTTATGATGTCACAATGCCCCCTTAAGCAGTTCACAGTCAAGGGTCTGTCTCCTGGGTGACCAGTGCAGATTTATGATGTCACAATGCCCACTTAGGCAGATCACAGACAATGGATTCTCACCTTGGTGCCCAATGCAGAGTTATGATATCACAATGCCGCTTTAGGCAGATCACTTATAAGGGTCTGTCACCCGTGTGACCAGTGCAGAGTTATGATGTCACAATGCCCCCTTAGGGAGATAACTGACAGGGATCTGTCACCAGGGTGACCAGTTCAGAGTTATGATGTCACAATGCCCCGTTAGGCAGATAACGGACAAGGGTCGGTCACCAGGGTGACCAGTGAAGAGTTATGATGCCACTGTGCCCCGTTAGGGAGTTCACAGTCAAGGGTCTGTCAGCTGGGTGACCAGAGGAGAGTTATGATGTCACAACGCCCCCTTAAGCAGATCACAGACAAGGCTGTGTCACCTGGGTGTCCAGTGCAGATTTATGATGTCACAATGCCCCCTTAGGCAGATCACAGACAATGGTTTCTCACCTTGGTGACCAATGCAGAGTTATGATGTCACAATGCTGCTTTAGGCAGATCACAGACAAGGGTCTGTCACCTGGGTGACCAGTGCAGAGTTGTGATGTCACAATGCCCCCTTAGGGAGATAACGGACAGGGATCTGTCACCAGGGTGACCAGTGAAGAGTTATGATGTCACAATGCCCCCTTAGGCAGTTCACAGTCAAGGGTCTGTCACCTGGGTGACCAGTGGAGAGTTATGATGTCACAATGCCCCCTGAAGCAGATCACAGACAAGGGTCTGTCAACCGGGTTACAAGTGCAGAGTTATGGGGTCACAATGCCCCCTTAGGCAGTTCACAGACAAGGGTCGGTCACCTGGGTGTCCAGTGCAGATTTATGATGTCACAACGCCCCTTTAGGCAGATCACAGAGAATGGTCTCTCACCTTGTTTTCCAATACAGAGTTATGATGTCACAATGCCCCCTTAGGCAGATTACAGACAAGGGTCTGTTACCTGCGTGACAAGTGCAGAGTTATGATGTCAGAATGCCACCTTAGGCAGATCACAGACAACGGTCTGTCACCTGGGTGACCCGTGCATAATTATGATGTCACAATGCCCCCTTAGGCAGATAACAGAGAAGGGTCTGTCACCAGGGTGACCAGTGCCGAGTTATGATGTCACAGTGCCACTTAGGCAGATCACAGATAAGGGTCTGTCAGCTGGGTGATGAGTGCAGAGTTATGATGTTACAATTCCCCCTTAGGGAGATCACAGACAAGGTCCTGTCACCTGGGTGCCCAGTGCAGACTTATGAGGTCACAATGGCTCCTTAGGCAGATCACAGACAAGGGTCTGTCACCTGGGTGACCAGTGCAGAGTTATGATGTCACAATGCCCCCTTAGGCAGATCACAGACAGGGGTCTGTCACCTGGTTGACCAGTGCAGATTTATGATGTCACAACGCCCCCTTAGGCAGATCACAGACAATGGTTTCTCACCTTGGTGACCAATGCAGAATTATGATGTCACAATGCTTCATTAGGCAGATCACAGACAAAGGTCTGTCAACTACGTGACCAGTGCAGAGTTATGATGTCACAAGGCCACCTTAGGGAGATCACAGACAAGGGCCTGTCACCTGGGTACCCCGTGCAGAGTTATGATGTAACAATGCCCCCTTAGGCAGATAAAAGACAAGGGTCGGTCATCTGGGTTACCAGTGCACTGTTATGATGTCACAATGCCCCCTTAGGCAGATCACAGACAAGGGTCTGTCATCATGGTGACCAGTGCAGAGTTAAGAAGCAACAACGCCCCCATAGGCAGATCACAGACAAGGGTCTGTCACCTCTGTGACCAATGCAGAGTTATGATGTCACAATGCCACTTAGGCAAATCACAGACAAGGTTCCATCACCTAGGTGACCAGGGCAGAGTTATGATGTCACAATGCCCACATAGGCAGTTCACAGACAATGGTCTGTCACCTGGGTGACCAGTGCAGAGTTATGATGTCACATTGCCCCTTAGACAGATCACAGACAATGGTTTCTCACCATGGTGACCAATGCAGGGTTATGATGTCACAATGCCGCATTAGGCAGATCACAGACAGGGGTCTGTCAACTGCGTGACCAGTGTAGACTTATGATGTCACAATGCCCCCTTAGGCAGATCAAAGACAAGGGTCTGTCACCTGGGTGTCCCGTGCAGAGTTATGATGTCACAATACCCTCTTAGGCAGATAACAGACAAGGGTCTGCCACCAGGGTGACCAGTGCAGAGTTATGATGTCACAATGCCCACTTGGGCAGGTCAAGACAAGGGACTGTCACCTGGGTTCCCAGTGCAGACTTATGATGTCACAATGCCCAATTAGGCAAATCACAGACAAGGATCTGTCTCCTGGGTGACCAGTGTAGAGATAAGATGTCACAATGACCTCTTAGGCAGATCACATTCAAGGGCCTGTCACATGGGTGACCCGAGCAGAGTTATGATGTGACAATGCACCTTTAGGCCGATCACAGACAAGGGTCTGTGACCTGGGTGCCCCATGCCGAGTTACGATGTCACAATGCACCCTTAGGCAGATCAAAGACCAGGGTCTGTCACGTGGTTGAACAGTGCAGAGTTATGACGTCAAAATGCCCCCTTCGGCATTTCACAGACAAGGCTATGTCACCTGGGTGACCAGTGCAGAGTTATGATGTCACAATGCCTCCTTAGGCTGATCACAAACAATGGTCTGTCACCTTGGTGACCAGTGCAAAGTTATGATGTTGCAATGCACCCTTGGGCAGGTCACAGACAAGCATCTGTCACCTGGGTGTCCAGTGTAGAGTTATGATGTCACAATGCCCCCTTAAGCAGATCACAGACAAGGGTCTATCACCTGGGGGACAAGTGCAGAGTAATGAAGTCACAATGCACCCTTAGGCAGTTCACAGACAAGGGTCTGTAACCGGGTGTCCAGTGCAGATTTATGATGTCACAACCCCCCTTTAGGCAGACCACAGACAATGGTCTCTCACCTTGGTGACCAATGCAGAGTTATGATGTCACAATTCCCCCTTAGGCAGATCACAGACAAGGTTCTGTTACCTGCGTGACCAGTGCAGAGTTATGATGTCACAATGCCCCTTAGGCAGATCACAGACAATGGTCTGTCACCTTGGTGACCAGTGCAGAGTTATGATGTCACATTGCCCCCTTAGGCAGATCACAGACAATGGTTTCTCACCATGGTGACCAATGCAGAGTTATGATGTCACAATGCCGCATTAGACTGTTCACAGACAAGGGTCTGTCAACTGCTTGACCAGTGCAGACTGATGATGTCACAATGCCCCCTTAGGCAGATCACAGACAAGGGTCTGTTACCTGGGTACCCCGTGCAGAATTATGATGTCACAATGCCCTCTTAGGCAGATTACAGACAAGGGTCTGCCACCAGGGTGACTAGTGCAGAGTTCTTATGTCACAATGCCCACTTAGGCAGGTCAAAGTCAAGGGCCTGTCACCTGGGTTCCCAATGCAGACTTATTGTGTCACAATGCTCCCTTAGGCAAATCACAGACAAGGGTCTGTCTGTCTCCTGGGTGACCAGTGCAGAGTTAAGATGTCACAATGACCCCTTAGGCAGATCACATTCAAGCGCCTGTCACATTGGTGACCCGAGGAGAGTTATGATGTCACAATGCACCCTTACGCAGATCACGGGCAAGGGTCTGACACATTTGTGACGGGTGTAGAGTTATGATGTCACAATGCACCCTGAGGCAGATAACAGACAAGGGTCTGTCACCAGGGTGACCAGTGCTGAGTTATGATGTCACAATGCCCCTTAGGCAGATCACAGACAATGGTCGGTCACCTGGGTGATGAGTGCAGAGTTATGATGTCACAATGCCCCTTAAGCAGATGACAGACAAGGGTCTGTCACCTGGGAGACAAGTGCAGAATTACGATGTCACAATGCCCCCTTAAGCAGTTCACAGACAAGGGTCTGTCACCTTGGTGACCAGTGCAAAGTTATGATGTTGCAATGCACCCTTGGGCAGGTCACAGACAAGCATCTGTCACCTGGGTGTCCAGTGTAGAGTTATGATGTCACAATGCCCCATTAAGCCGATCACAGACAAGGGTCCGCCACCTGGGTGACCATTACAGAGTTATGATGTCACAATGCCCCCTTAGTAAGATCACAGAGAACGGTCTGTCACCTGGGTGACCAGTGCAGAATTATGATGTCACAATGCCCCCTAAGCTAGATCACAGACAAGGGTCTGTCACGTGGGTGACCAGTGCAGGTTTATGATGTCACAATGCACCCTTTGTCAGATAACGGAGAAGGATCTGTCACCAGGGTGACCAGTGAAGAGTTATGATATCAAAATGCTCCTTTAGGCAGTTCACAGTCAAGGGTCTGTCACCTGTGTGACTAGTGGAGAGTTATGATGTCACAATGTCCCCTGAAGCAGATCACAGACAAGGGTCTGTCACCTGGGGTAGAAGTGCAGAGTTATGAAGTCACAATGCCCATTAGGCAGTTCACAGACAAGGGTCGGTCACCTGGGTGTCCAGTGCAGATTTATGATGTCACAACGCCCCTTTAGGCAGATCACAGAGAATGGTCTCTCACCTTGGTTTCCAATACAGAGTTATGATGTCACAATGCCCCCTTAGGGAGATCACAGACAAGGGTCTGTTACCTGCGTGACCAGTGCAGAGTTATGATGTCAGAATGCCACCTTAGGCAGATCACAGACAACGGTCTGTCACCTGGGTGACCCGTGCAGAATTATGATGTCACAATGCCCCCTTAGGCAGATAACAGAGAAGGGTCTGTCACCAGGGTGACCAGTGCCGAGTTATGATGTCACAATGCCCCTTAGGCAGATCACAGTCAAGGGTCTGTCACGTGGGTGATGAGTGCAGAGTTATGATGTTACAATGCCCCCTTAGGCAGATCACAGACAAGGTCCTGTCACCTGGGTGCCAAGTGCAGACTTATGAGGTCACAATGCCTCCTTAGGCAGATCACAGACAATGGTCCGTCACCTGGGTTACCAGTGCAGAGTTATGATGTCACAATGCCCCCATAGGCAGATCACAGAGAAGGGTGTGTCACCTGGGTGACTATTGCAGAGTTATGATGTCACATTGCCCCCTTAGGCAGATCACAGACAGGGGTCGGTCAGCTGGGTGACCAGTGCAGAGTTATGATGTCACAATGTCCCCTTAGGCAGATAACGGACAAGGGTCTGTCACCAGGGTGACCATTGTAGGGTTCTGATGTCACAATGCCTCGTTAGGCAGATCAAAGACAAGGGTCTGTCACCTGGGTGACAAGAGCCGATTTACGATGTCACAAACGCCCCTTACGCAGATCACAGATAATGGTTTCTCACCTTTGTGACCAATGCAGAGTTATGATGTCACAATGCCGCATTAGGCAGATCACAGACAAGGGTCCGTCAACTGCGTGACCAGTGCAGAATTATGATGTCACAAGGCCCCCTTAGGCAGATCACAGACAAGGGTCTGTTACCTGGGTACCCCGTGCAGAATTATAATGTAACAATTACCCTTAGGCAGATCAAAGACAATGGTCCGTCACCTGGGTTACCAGTGTACAGTTATGATGTCACAATGCCCCTTAGGCAGATCACAGACAAGGGTCTGTCACCTAGGTAACCAGTGCAGAGTTATGATGTCACAATGCCCCCTTAAGAAGTTCACAGACAAGGGTCTGTCACCTGGGTGACCAGTGCAGAGTTAAGATGTCACAATGCCCCCTTAGGGAGATAACGGACAAGGATCTGTCACCAGGGTGACCAGTGAAGAGATATGATGTCACAATGCCCCCTTAGGCAGTTCACAGTCAAGGGTCTGTCACCTAGGTGACCAGTGCAGAGTTATGATATCACAATGCCCACTGAAGCAGTTCACAGACAAGGGTCTGTCACCTTGGTGACCAGGGCAGAGTTATGATGTCACATTGCACACTTAGGCAGATCGCAGACAAGGGTCTGTCGCCAGGGTGACCCGTGCAAAATTATGATGTCACAATGCCCCCTTAGGCAGTTCACAGAAAAGGGTCGGTCTCCTGGGTGACCAGTTCAGAGTTATGATGTCACAATGCCCCGTTAGGCAGATAACGGACAAGGGTCGGTCACCAGGGTGACCAGTGAAGAGTTATGATGTCACTGTGCCCCGTTAGGGAGTTCACAGTCAAGGGTCTGTCACCTGGGTGACCAGTGGAGAGTTATGATGTCACAATGCCGCCTTAAGCAGATCACAGACAAGGCTGTGTCACCTGGGTGACCAGTGCAGAGTTATGATGTCACAATGCCTCCTTAGGGAGATAACGGACAGGGATCTGTCACCAGGGTGACCAGTGAAGAGTTATGATGTCACAATGCCCCCTTAGGCTGTTCACAGTCAAGGGTCTGTCTCCTGGGTGACCAGTGGAGAGTTATGATGTCACAATGCCCCCTGAGGCAGATCACAGACAAGGGTCTGTCACCTGGGGAACAAGTGCAAAGTTATGAAGTCCCAATGCCCCCTCAGGCAGTTCACAGACAAGGGTCGGTCACCTGGGTGTCCAGTGCAGATTTATGATGTCACAACGCCCCTTTAGGCAGACCACAGAGAATGGTCTCTCACCTTGGTTTCCAATACAGAGTTATGATGTCACAATGCCCCCTTAGGCAGATCACAGACAAGGGTCTGTTACCTGCGTGACCTGTGCAGAGTTATGATGTCAAAATGCCACCTTAGGCAGATCACAGACAACGTTCTGACACCTGGGTGACCCGTGCAGAATTATGATGTCACAATGCCCCCTTAGGCAGATAACAGAGAAGGGTCTGTCACCAGGGTGACCAGTGCCGATTTATGATGTCACAGTGCCACTTAGGCAGTTCACAGATAAGGGTCTGTCAGCTGGGTGATGAGTGCAGAGTTATGATGTTACAATTCCCGCTTAGGGAGATCACAGACAAGGTCCTGTCACCTGGGTGCCCAGTGCAGACTTATGAGGTCACAATGGCTCCTTAGGCAGATCACAGACAAGGGTCTGTCACCTGGGTGACCAGTGCAGAGTTATGATGTCACAATGCCCCCTTAGGCAGATCACAGACAAGGGTCTGTCACCTGGGTTACCATTGCAGAGTTATGATGTCACAATGCTACCTTAGGCAGATCACAGACAGGGGTCTGTCAGCTGGGTGACCAGTGCAGAGTTATGATGTCACAATGTCCCCTTAGGCAGATAACGCACAAGGGTCTGTAACCAGGGTGACCAGTGTAGGTTTCTGAAGTCACAATGCCTCATTATTCAGATCGCTGACAAGGGTCTGTCACGTGGGTGACAAGAGCCGATTTACGATGTCACAAACGCACCCTTACGCAGATCACAGGTAATGGTTTCTCACCTTTGTAACCAATGTAGAGTTTTGATGTCACAATGCCGCATTAGGCAGATCACAGACAAGGGTCTATCAACTGCGTGACCAGTGCAGAGTTATGATGTCACAATGCCCCCTAAGGCAGATCACAGACAAGGGTCTGTTACCTGGGTACCCCGTGCAGAATTATGATGTAACAATGCCCCCTTAGGCAGATCAAAGACAATGGTCCGTCACCTGGGTTACCAGTGCACTGTTATGATGTCACAATGCCCCTTAGGCAGATCACAGACAGGGGTCTGTCACCTAGGTGACCAGTGCAGAGTTATGATGTCACAATGCCCCCTTAAGAAGTTCACAGACAAGGGTCTGTCACCTGGGTGACCAGTGCAGAGTTAAGATGTCACAATGCCCCCTTAGGGAGATAATGGAGAAGGATCTGTCACCAGGGTGACCAGTGAAGAGTTATGATGTCACAATGCCCCCTTTGGCAGTATACAGTCAAGGGTCTGTCACCTAGGTGACCAGTGCAGAGTTATGATATCACAATGCCCACTGAAGCAGTTCACAGACAAGGGTCTGTCACCTTGGTGACCAGTGCAGAGTTATGATGTCACATTGCACACTTAGGCAGATCACAGACAAGGGTCTGTCGCCTGGGTGACCCGTGCAAAATTATTATGTCACAATGCCCCCTTAGGCAGTTCACAGAAAAAGGTCCGTCTCCTGGGTGACCAGTTCAGAGTTATGATGTCACAATGCCCCGTTAGGCAGATAACGGACAAGGGTCGGTCACCAGGGTGACCAGTGAAGAGTTATGATGTCACTGTGCCCCGTTAGGGAGTTCACAGTCAAGGGTCGGTCACCTGGGTGACCAGTGGAGAGTTATGATGTCACAATGCCCCCTTAAGAAGATCACAGACAAGGCTGTGTCACCTGGGTGACCAGTGCAGATTTATGATGTCACAATGCCCCCTTAGGCAGATCACAGACAATGGTTTCTCACCTTGGTGACCAATGCAGAGTTATGATATCACAATGCCACTTTAGGCAGATCACAGACAAGGGTCTGTCACCTGTGTGACCAGCACAGAGTTATGATGTCACAATGCCCCCTTAGGGTGATAACGGACAGGGATCTGTCACCAGGGTGACCAGTGAAGAGTTATGATGTCACAATGCCCCCTTAGGCTGTTCACAGTCAAGGGTCTGTCTCCTGGGTGACCAGTGGAGAGTTATGATGTCACAATGCCCCATGAGGCAGATCACAGACAAGGGTCTGTCACCTGGGGAACAAGTGCAAAGTTATGAAGTCCCAATGCCCCCTTAGGCAGTTCACAGACAAGGGTCGGTCACCTGGGTGTCCAGTGCAGATTTATGATGTCACAACGCCCCTTTAGGCAGATCACAGAGAATGGTCTCTCACCTTGTTTTCCAATACAGAGTTATGATGTCACTATGCCCCCTTAGGCAGATCACAGACAAGGGTCTGTTACCTGCGTGACCGGTACAGGGTTATGATGTCAGAATGCCACCTTAGGCAGATCACAGACAACGGTCTGTCACCTGGGTGACCCGTGCAGAATTATGATGTCACAATGCCCCTCAGGCAGATAACAGAGAAGGGTCTGTCACCAGGGTGACCAGTGCCGAGTTATGATGTCACAGTGCCACTTAGGCAGATCATAGATAAGGGTCTGTCAGCTGGGTGATGAGTGCAGAGTTCTGATGTTACAATTCCCCCTTAGGGAGATCACAGACAAGGTCCTGTCACCTGGGTGCCCAGTGCAGACTTATGAGGTCACAATGGCTCCTTAGGCAGATCACAGACAAGGGTCTGTCACCTGGGTTACCATTGCAGAGTTATGATGTCACAATGCTCCCTTAGGCAGATCACAGACAGGGGTCTGTCAGCTGGGTGACCAGTGCAGAGTTATGATGTCACAATGTCCCCTTAGGCAGAAAACGCACAAGGGTCTGTAACCAGGGTGACCAGTGTAGGGTTCTGATGTCACAATGCCTCATTATTCAGATCGCTGACAAGGGTCTGTCACGTGGGTGACAAGAGCCGATTTATGATGTCACAAATGCCCCCTTACGCAGATCACAGATAATGGTTTCTCACCTTTATAAGCAATGCAGAGTTTTGATGTCACAATGCCGCATTAGGCAGATCACAGACAAGGGTCTGTCAACTGCGTGACCAGTGCAGAGTTCTGATGTCACAAGGCCCCCTTAGGCAGATCACAGACAAGGGTCTGTTACCTGTGTACCCCGTGCAGAATTATGATGTAACAATGCCCCCTTAGGCAGATCAAAGACAATGGTCCGTCACCTGGGTTGCCAGGGCACTGTTATGATGTCACAATGCCCCTTAGGCGGATCACAGACAGGGGTCTGTCACTTAGGTGAACAGTGCAGAGTTATGATGTCACAATGCCCCCTTAAGAAGTTCACAGACAAGGGTCTGTCACCTGGGTGACCAGTGCAGAGTTAAGATGTCACAATGCCCCCTTAGGGAGGTAACGGACAAGGATCTGTCACCAGGGTGACCAGTGAAGAGTTATGATGTCACAATGCCCCCTTAGGCAGTTCACAGTCAAGGGTCTGTCACCTAGGTGACCAGTGCAGAGTTATGATATCACAATGCCCACTGAAGCAGTTCACAGACAAGGGTCTGTCACCTTTGTGACCAGTGCAGATTTATGATGTCACATTGCACACTTAGGCAGATCACAGACAAGGGTCTGTCGCCTGGGTGACCCGTGCAAAATTATGATGTCACAATGCCCCCTTAGGCAGTTCACAGAAAAGGGTCCGTCTCCTGGGTGACCAGTTCAGAGTTATGATGTCACAATACCCCGTTAGTCAGATAACGGTCAAGGGTCAGTCACCACGGTGACCAGTGAAGAGTTATGATGTCACTGTGCCCCGTTAGGGAGTTCACAGTCAAGGGTCGGTCACCTGGGTGACCAGTTGAGAGTTATGATGTCACAATGCCCCCTTAAGCAGATCACAGACAAGGCTGTGTCACCTGGGTGACCAGTGCAGATTTATGATGTCACAATGCCCCCTTAGGCAGATCACAGACAATGGTTTCTCACCTTGGTGACCAATGCAGAGTTATGATATCACAATGCCACTTTAGGCAGATCACAGACAAGGGTCTGTCACCTGTGTGACCAGCGCAGAGTTATGATGTCACAATGCCCCCTTAGGGAGATAACGGACAGGGATCTGTCACCAGGGTGACCAGTGAAGAGTTATGATGTCACAATGCCCCCTTAGGCTGTTCACAGTCAAGGGTTTGTCTCCTGGGTGACCAGTGGAGAGTTATGATGTCACAATGCCCCCTGAGGCTGATCACAGACAAGGGTCTGTCACCTGGGGAACAAGTGCAAAGTTATGAAGTCCCAATGCCCCCTTAGGCAGTTCACAGACAAGGGTCGGTCACCTGGGTGTCCAGTGCAGATTTATGATGTCACAACGCCCCTTTAGGCAGATCACAGAGAATGGTCTCTCACCTTGGTTTCCAATACAGAGTTATGATGTCACAATGCCCCCTTAGGCAGATCACAGACAAGGGTCTGTTACCTGCGTGACCGGTGCAGGGTTATGATGTCAGAATGCCACCTTAGGCAGATCACAGACAACGGTCTGTCACCTGGGTGACCCGTGCAGAATTATGATGTCACAATGCCCCTCAGGCAGATAACAGAGAAGGGTCTGTCACCAGGGTGACCAGTGCCGAGTTATGATGTCACAGTGTCACTTAGGCAGATCACAGATAAGGGTCTGTCAGCTGGGTGATGAGTGCAGAGTTATGATGTTACAATTCCCCCTTAGGGAGATCACAGACAAGGTCCTGTCACCTGGGTGCCCAGTGCAGACTTATGAGGTCACAATGGCTCCTTAGGCAGATCACAGACAATGGTCTGTCACCTGGGTGACCAGTGAAGAGTTATGATGTCACAATGTCCCCTTAGGCAGATCATAGACAAGGGTCTGTCACCTGGGTCACCATTGCAGAGTTATGATGTCACAATGCTACCTTAGGCAGATCACAGACAGGGGTCTGTCAGCTGGGTGACCAGTGCAGAGTTATGATGTCACAATGTCCCCTTAGGCAGAAAACGCACAAGGGTCTGTAACCAGGGTGACCAGTGTAGGGTTCTGATGTCACAATGCCTCATTATTCAGATCGCTGACAAGGGTCTGTCACGTGGGTGACAAGAGCCGATTTATGATGTCACAAACGCCCCCTTACGCAGATCACAGATAATGGTTTCTCACCTTTGTAACCAATGTAGAGTTTTGATGTCACAATGACGCATTAGGCAGATCACAGACAAGGGTCTGTCAACTGCGTGACCAGTCCAGAGTTATGATGTCACAAGGCCCCCTTAGGCAGATCACAGACAAGGGTCTGTTACCTGGGTACCCCGTGCAGAATTATGATGTAACAATGCCCCCTTAGGCAGATCAAAGACAATGGTCCGTCACCTGGGTTACCAGGGCACTGTTATGATGTCACAATGCCCCTTAGGCAGATCACAGACAGGGGTCTGTCACCTAGGTGAACAGTGCAGAGTTATGATGTCACAATGCCCCCTTAAGAAGTTCACAGACAAGGGTCTGTCACCTGGGTGACCAGTGCAGAGTTAAGATGTCACAATGCCCCCTTAGGGAGATAACGGACAAGGATCTGTCACCAGGGTGACCAGTGAAGAGTTATGATGTCACAATGCCCCCTTAGGCAGTTCACAGTCAAGGGTCTGTCACCTAGGTGACCAGTGCAGAGTTATGATATCACAATGCCCACTGAAGCAGTTCACAGACAAGGGTCTGTCACCTTGGTGACCAGGGCAGAGTTATGATGTCACATTGCACACATAGGCAGATCACAGACAAGGGTCTGTCGCCTGGGTGACCCGTGCAAAATTATGATGTCACAATGCCCCCTTAGGCAGTTCACAGAAAAGACTCCGTCTCCTGGGTGACCAGTTCAGAGTTATGATGTCACAATGCCCCGTTAGGCAGATAACGGACAAGGGTCGGTCACCAGGGTGACCAGTGTAGAGTTATGATGTCACTGTGCCCCGTTGGGGAGTTCACAGTCAAAGGTCGGTCACCTGGGTGACCAGTGGAGAGTTATGATGTCACAATGCCCCCTTAAGCAGTTCACAGTCAAGGGTCTGTCTCCTGGGTGACCAGTGCAGATTTATGATGTCACAATGCCCACTTAGGCAGATCACAGACAATGGATTCTCACCTTGGTGCCCAATGCAGAGTTATGATATCACAATGCCGCTTTAGGCAGATCACTTATAAGGGTCTGTCACCCGTGTGACCAGTGCAGAGTTATGATGTCACAATGCCCCCTTAGGGAGATAACTGACAGGGATCTGTCACCAGGGTGACCAGTTCAGAGTTATGATGTCACAATGCCCCGTTAGGCAGATAGCGGACAAGGGTCGGTCACCAGGGTGACCAGTGAAGAGTTATGATGCCACTGTGCCCCGTTAGGGAGTTCACAGTCAAGGGTCTGTCAGCTGGGTGACCAGAGGAGAGTTATGATGTAACAACGCCCCCTTAAGCAGATCACAGACAAGGCTGTGTCACCTGGGTGTCCAGTGCAGATTTATGATGTCACAATGCCCCCTTAGGCAGATCACAGACAATGGTTTCTCACCTTGGTGACCAATGCAGAGTTATGATGTCACAATGCTGCTTTAGGCAGATCACAGACAAGGGTCTGTCACCTGGGTGACCAGTGCAGAGTTGTGATGTCACAATGCCCCCTTAGGGAGATAACGGACAGGGATCTGTCACCAGGGTGACCAGTGAAGAGTTATGATGTCACAATGCCCCCTTAGGCAGTTCACAGTCAAGGGTCTGTCACCTGGGTGACCAGTGGAGAGTTATGATGTCACAATGCCCCCTGAAGCAGATCACAGACAAGGGTCTGTCAACCGGGTTACAAGTGCAGAGTTATGGGGTCACAATGCCCCCTTAGGCAGTTCACAGACAAGGGTCGGTCACCTGGGTGTCCAGTGCAGATTTATGATGTCACAACGCCCCTTTAGGCAGATCACAGAGAATGGTCTCTCACCTTGTTTTCCAATACAGAGTTATGATGTCACAATGCCCCCTTAGGCAGATTACAGACAAGGGTCTGTTACCTGCGTGACAAGTGCAGAGTTATGATGTCAGAATGCCACCTTAGGCAGATCACAGACAACGGTCTGTCACCTGGGTGACCCGTGCATAATTATGATGTCACAATGCCCCCTTAGGCAGATAACAGAGAAGGGTCTGTCACCAGGGTGACCAGTGCCGAGTTATGATGTCACAGTGCCACTTAGGCAGATCACAGATAAGGGTCTGTCAGCTGGGTGATGAGTGCAGAGTTATGATGTTACAATTCCCCCTTAGGGAGATCACAGACAAGGTCCTGTCACCTGGGTGCCCAGTGCAGACTTATGAGGTCACAATGGCTCCTTAGGCAGATCACAGACAAGGGTCTGTCACCTGGGTGACCAGTGCAGAGTTATGATGTCACAATGCCCCCTTAGGCAGATCACAGACAGGGGTCTGTCACCTAGGCGAACAGTGCAGAGTTATGATGTCACAATGCCCCCTTAAGAAGTTCACAGACAAGCGTCTGTCACCTGGGTGACCAGTGCAGATTTAAGATGTCACAATGCCCCCTTAGGGAGATAACGGACAAGGATCTGTCACCAGGGTGACCAGTGAAGAGTTATGATGTCACAATGCCCCCTTAGGCAGTTCACAGTCAAGGGTCTGTCACCTAGGTGACCAGTGCAGAGTTATGATATCACAATGCCCACTGAAGCAGTTCACAGACAAGGGTCTGTCACCTTGGTGACCAGTGCAGAGTTATGATGTCACATTGCACATTTAGGCGGATCACAGACAAGGGTCTGTCGCCTGGGTGACCCGTGCAAAATTATTATGTCACAATGCCCCCTTAGGCAGTTCACAGAAAAGGGTCCGTCTCCTGGGTGACCAGTTCAGAGTTATGATGTCGCAATGCCCTGTTAGGCAGATAACGGACAAGGGTCGGTCACCAGAGTGACCAGTGAAGAGTTATGATATCACTGTGCCCCGTTAGGTAGTTCACAGTCAAGGGTCTGTCACCTGGGTGACCAGTGGAGAGTTATGATGTCACAATGCCGCCTTAAGCAGATCACAGACAAGGCTGTGTCACCTGAGTGACCAGTGCAGATTTATGATGTCACAATGCCCCCTTAGGCAGATCACAGACAATGGTTTCTCACCTTGGTGACCAATGCAGAGTTATGATATCACAATGCCGCTTTAGGCAGATCACAGACAAGGGTCTGTCACCCGTGTGACCAGTGCAGTGTTATGATGTCACAATGCCCCCTTAGGGAGATAACGGACAGGGATCTGTCACCAGGGTGACCAGTGAAGAGTTATGATGTCACAATGCCCCCTTAGGCTGTTCACAGTCAAGGGTCTGTCTCCTGGGTGACCAGTGGAGAGTTATGATGTCACAATGCCCCCTGAAGCAGATCACAGACAAGGGTCTGTCACCTGGGGAACAAGTGCAAAGTTATGAAGTCACAATGCCCCCTTAGGCAGTTCACAGACAAGGGTCGGTCACCTGGGTGTCCAGTGCAGATTTATGATGTCACAACGCCCCTTTAGGCAGATCACAGGGAATGGTCTATCACCTTGGTTTCCAATACAGAGTTATGATGTCACAATGCCCCCTTAGGCAGATCACAGACAAGGGTCTGTTACCTGCGTGACCGGTGCAGGGTTATGATGTCAGAATGCCACCTTAGGCAGATCACAGACAACGGTCTGTCACCTGGGTGACCCGTGCAGAATTATGATGTCACAATGCCCATCAGGCAGATAACAGAGAAGGGTCTGTCACCAGGGTGACCAGTGCCGAGTTATGATGTCACAATGCCACTTAGAGAGATCACAGACAAGGGTCTGTCACCTGGGTGATGAGTGCAGAGTTATGATGTTACAATGCCCCCTTAGGCAGATCACAGACAAGGTCCTGTCACCTGGGTGCCCAGTGCAGACTTATAAGGTCACAATGCCTCCTTAGGCATATCACAGACAAGGGTCTGTCACCTGGGTGACCAGTGCAGAGTTATGATGTCACAATGCCCCCTTAGGCAGATCACAGACAAGGGTCTATCACCTGGGTGACCATTGCAGAGTTATGATGTCACAATGCCCCCTAAGGCAGATCACAGACAAGGGTCTGTCACCTGGGTGATCAGTGCAGGGTTATGATGTCACAATGTCCCCTTAGGCAGATAACGGACAAGGGTCTGTCACCTCGGTGACAAGAGACGATCTATGATGTCACAAACGCCCCCTTACGCAAATCACAGATAATGGTTTCTCACCTTTGTGACCAACGCAGAGTTTTGATGGCACAATGCCGCATTAGGCAGACCACAGACAAGGGTCTCTCAACTACGTGACCAGTGCAGAGTTATGATGTCACAAGGCCCCCTTAGGCAGATCACAGACAAGGGTCTTTTACCTGGGTACCCCGTGCAGAATTATGATGTAACAATGCCCCCTTAGGCAGATCAAAGACAATGGTCCGTCACCTGGGTTACCAGTGCACTGTTATGATGTCACAATGCCCCTTAGGCAGATAACAGACAAGGTTCTGTCACCTAGGTGACCAGTGCAGAGTTATGATGTCACAATGCCCCCTTAAGCAGTTCACAGAAAAGGGTCTTTCACCTTGGTGACCAGTGCACAGTTATGATGTCACATTGCAAACTTAGGCAGATCACAGACAAGGGTCTGTCACCTGGGTGACCCGTGCAGAGTTATGATGTCACAATGCCCCCTTAGGCAGATCACAGAAAAGGGTCCGTCTCCTAGGTGACCAGTTCAGAGTTATGATGTCACAATGCCCCGTTAGGCAGATAACGGACAAGGGTCGGTCACCAGGGTGACCAGTGAAGAGTTATGATGTCACTGTGCCCCGTTAGGGAGTTCACAGTCAAGGGTCTGTCAGCTGGGTTACCAGAGGAGAGTTATGATGTCACAACGCCCCCTTAAGCAGATCACAGACAAGGCTGTGTCACCTGGGTGTCCAGTGCAGATTTATGATGTCACAATGCCCCCTTAGGCAGATCACAGACAATGGTTTCTCACCTTGGTGACCAATGCAGAGTTATGATGTCACAATGCCACTTTAGGCAGATCACAGACAAGGGTCTGTCACCTGTGTGACCAGTGCAGAGTTATGATGTCACAATGCCCCCTTAGGGAGATAACGGACAGGGATCTGTCACCAGGGTGACCAGTGAAGAGTTATGATGTCACAATGCCCCCTTAGGCAGTTCACAGTCAAGGGTCTGTCACCTGGGTGACCAGTGGAGAGTTATGATGTCACAATGCCCCCTGAAGCAGATCACAGACAAGGGTCTGTCAACCGGGTTACAAGTGCAGAGTTATTGGGTCACAATGCCCCCTTAGGCAGTTCACAGACAAGGGTCGGTCACCTGGGTGTCCAGTGCAGATTTATGATGTCACAACGCACCTTTAGGCAGATCACAGAGAATGGTCTCTCACCTTGTTTTCCAATACAGAGTTATGATGTCACAATGCCCCCTTAGGCAGATTACAGACAAGGGTCTGTTACCTGCGTGACAAGTGCAGAGTTATGATGTCAGAATGCCACCTTAGGCAGATCACAGACAACGGTCTGTCACCTGGGTGACCCGTGCAGAATTATGATGTCACAATGCCCCCTTAGGCAGATAACAGAGAAGGGTCTGTCACCAGGGTGACCAGTGCCGAGTTATGATGTCACAGTGCCACTTAGGCAGATCACAGATAAGGGTCTGTCAGCTGGGTGATGAGTGCAGAGTTATGATGTTACAATTCCCCCTTAGGGAGATCACAGACAAGGTCCTGTCACCTGGGTGCCCAGTGCAGACTTATGAGGTCACAATGGCTCCTTAGGCAGATCACAGACAAGGGTCTGTCACCTGGGTGACCAGTGCAGAGTTATGATGTCACAATGCCCCCTTAGGCAGATCACAGACAAGGGTCTGTCACCTGGGTTACCATTGCAGAGTTATGATGTCACAATGCTCCCTTAGGCAGATCACAGACAGGGGTCTGTCAGCTGGGTGACCAGTGCAGAGTTATGATGTCACAATGTCCCCTTAGGCAGATAATGCACAAGGGTCTGTAACCAGGGTGACCAGTGTAGGGTTCTGATGACACAATGCCTCATTTTTCAGATCGCTGACAAGGGTCTGTCATGTGGGTGACAAGAGCCGATTTATGATGTCACAAACGCCCCCTTACGCAGATCACAGATAATGGTTTCTCACCTTTGTAACCAATGCAAAATTTTGATGTCACAATGCCGCATTAGGCAGATCACAGACAAGGGTCTGTCAACTGCGTGACCAGTGCAGAGTTATGATGTCACAAGGCCCCCTTAGGCAGATCACAGACAAGGGTCTGTTACCTGTGTACCCCGTGCAGAATTATGATGTAACAATGCCCCCTTAGGCAGATCAAAGACAATGGTCCGTCACCTGGGTTACCAGTGCACTGTTATGATGTCACAATGCCCCTTAGGCAGATCACAGACAGGGGTCTGTCACCTAGGCGAACAGTGCAGAGTTATGATGTCACAATGCCCCCTTAAGAAGTTCACAGACAAGCGACTGTCACCTGGGTGACCAGTGCAGAGTTAAGATGTCACAATGCCCCCTTAGGGAGATAACGGACAAGGATCTGTCACCAGGGTGACCAGTGAAGAGTTATGATGTCACAATGCCCCCTTAGGCAGTTCACAGTCAAGGGTCTGTCACCTAGGTGACCAGTGCAGAGTTATGATATCACAATGCCCACTGAAGCAGTTCACAGACAAGGGTCTGTCACCTTGGTGACCAGTGCAGAGTTATGATGTCACATTGCACATTTAGGCAGATCACAGACAAGGGTCTGTCGCCTGGGTGACCCGTGCAAAATTATTATGTCACAATGCCCCCTTAGGCAGTTCACAGAAAAGGGTCCGACTCCTGGGTGACCAGTTCAGAGTTATGATGTCGCAATGCCCTGTTAGGCAGATAACGGACAAGGGTCGGTCACCAGAGTGACCAGTGAAGAGTTATGATATCACTGTGCCCCGTTAGGTAGTTCACAGTCAAGGGTCTGTCACCTGGGTGACCAGTGGAGAGTTATGATGTCACAATGCCGCCTTAAGCAGATCACAGACAAGGCTGTGTCACCTGGGTGACCAGTGCAGATTTATGATGTCACAATGCCCCCTTAGGCAGATCACAGACAATGGTTTCTCACCTTGGTGACCAATGCAGAGTTATGATATCACAATGCCGCTTTAGGCAGATCACAGACAAGGGTCTGTCACCCGTGTGACCAGTGCAGTGTTATGATGTCACAATGCCCCCTTAGGGAGATAACGGACAGGGATCTGTCACCAGGGTGACCAGTGAAGAGTTATGATGTCACAATGCCCCCTTAGGCTGTTCACAGTCAAGGGTCTGTCTCCTGGGTGACCAGTGGAGAGTTATGATGTCACAATGCCCCCTGAAGCAGATCACAGACAAGGGTCTGTCACCTGGGGAACTAGTGCAAAGTTATGAAGTCACAATGCCCCCTTAGGCAGTTCACAGACAAGGGTCGGTCACCTGGGTGTCCAGTGCAGATTTATGATGTCACAACGCCCCTTTAGGCAGATCACAGAGAATGGTCTCTCACCTTGTTTTCCAATACAGAGTTATGATGTCACATGCCCCCTTAGGCAGATCACAGACAAGGGTCTGTTACCTGCGTGACCGGTGGAGGGTTATGATGTCAGAATGCCACCTTAGGCAGATCACAGACAACGGTCTGTCACCTGGGTGACCCGTGCAGAATTATGATGTCACAATGCCCCTCAGGCAGATAATAGAGAAGGGTCTGTCACCAGGGTGACCAGTGCCGAGTTATGATGTCAGAATGCCACTTAGACAGATCACAGACAAGGGTCTGTCACCTGGGTGATGAGTGCAGAGTTATGATGTTACAATGCCCCCTTAGGCAGATCACAGACAAGGTCCTGTCACCTGGGTGCCCAGTGCAGACTTATAAGGTCACAATGCCTCCTTAGGCAGATCACAGACAAGGGTCTGTCACCTGCGTGACCAGTGCAGAGTTATGATGTCACAGTGCCCCCTTAGGCAGATCACAGACAAGGGTCTATCACCTGGGTGACCATTGCAGAGTTATGATGTCACAATGTCCCCTTAGGCAGATCACAGACAAGGGTCTGTCAACTGGGTGATCAGTGCAGGGTTATGATGTCACAATGTCCCCTTAGGCAGATAACGGACAAGGGTCTGTCACCAGGGTGACCAGTGTAGGGTTCTGATGTCACAATGCCTCATTAGCGAAATCACCGACAAGGGTCCGTCACCTCGGTGACAAGAGCCGATTTATGATGTCACAAACGCCCCCTTAGACAAATCACAGATAATGGTTTCTCACCTTTGTGACCAACGCAGAGTTTTGATGCCACAATGCCGCATTAGGCAGACCACAGACAAGGGTCTCTCAACTGCATGACCAGTGCAGAGTTATGATGTCACAAGGCCCCCTTAGCAGATCACAGACAAGGGTCTGTTACCTGGGTACCCCGTGCAGAATTATGATGTAACAATGCCCCCTTAGGCAGATCAAAGACAATGGTCCGTCACCTGGGTTACCAGTGCACTGTTATTATGCCACAATGCCCCTTAGGCAGATCACAGACAAGGTTCTGTCACCTAGGTGACCAGTGCAGAGTTATGATGTCACATTGCACACTTAGGCAGATCACAGACAAGGGTCTGTCGACTGGGTGACCCGTGCAGAGTTATGATGTCACAATGCCCCCTTAGGCAGATCACAGAAAAAGGTCCGTCTCCTTGGTGACCAGTTCAGAGTTATGATGTCACAATGCCCCGTTAGGCAGATAACGGACAAGGGTCGGTCACCAGGGTGACCAGTGAAGAGTTATGATGTCACTGTGCCCCGTTAGGCAGTTCACAGTCAAGGGTCTGTCACCTGGGTGACCAGTGGAGAGTTATGATGTCACAATGCCCCCTTAAGCAGATCACAGACAAGGGTGTGTCACCTTGGTGACCTATGCAGAGTTATGATGTCACAATGCCGCTTTAGGCAGATCACAGACAAGGGTCTGTCACCTGGGGTACAAGCGCAGAGTTATGAAGTCACAATGCCCCCTTAGGCAGTTCACAGACAAGGGTCGGTCACCTGGGTGTCCAGTGCAGATTTATGATGTCACAACGCCCCTTTAGGCAGAACACAGAGAATGGTCTCTCACCTTGGTTTCCAATACAGAGTTATGATGTCACAATGTCCCCTTAGGCAGATCACAGACAAGGTTCTGTTACTTGCATGACCAGTGCAGAGTTATGATATCAGAATGCCTCCTTAGGCAGATCACAGACAATGGTCTGTCACCTGGGTGACCCGTGCAGAATTATGATGTCACAATGCCCCCTTAGGCAGATAACAGAGAAGGGTCTGTCACCAGGGTGACCAGTGCCGAGTTATGATGTCACAATGCCCCTTAGGCAGATCACAGACAAGGGTCTCTCACCTGGGTGATGAGTGCAGCGTTATGATGTCACTTTGTCCACTTAGGCAGATCAAAGTCAAGGGTCTGTCTCTTGGGTGACAAGTGCAGAATTATGATGTCACAATGCCCCCTTAGGCAGAACGCAGGCAAGGGTCTGTCACCATGGTGACCAGTGCAGAGTTATGATGTCACCATGCCCCCTTAGGCAGATCGATAACAAGAGTCTGTCACCTGGGTGACCGGCGCCGTTTTACGATGTCGCTATGCCCTCTTGGGCAGATCAGAGACAAGGGTCTGTTACCTGCGTGACCAGTGCAGAGTTATGATGTCACAATGCCCCCTTAGGCATATCACAGACAAGCGTCTGTCACCTGGGTGACCAGTGCAGAATTATGAAGTCACAATGCCCCCTTAGGAATATCACAGACAAGGGTCTGTAGCCTGGGTGACCGGTGCAGAGTTATGGTGTCACAATGTCCCCTTAGGCAGATCACAGACAAGGGTCTGTCACCTGGGTGTCCAGTGCACGCTTATGATGCCACAATGCCCCCTTTGGCAGATAACGGACAAGGGTCGGTCACCAGGGTGACGACTGAAGGGTTATGATGTCACAGTGCCCCGTTAGGAAGTTCACAGTCAAGGGTCAGTCACCTGGGTGACCAGCGGAGAGTTATGATGTCACAATGACCCCTTAAGCAGATCACAGATAAGGGTCTGTCACCTGGGGGAAAAGTGCAGAGTTATGATGTCACAATACCCCTTAGGCAGTTCCCAGACAAGGGTCTGTCACCTGGGTGACCCGTGCAGAATTATGATGTCACAGTGTCCACTTCGGCAGATAACAGACTGGAGTCTGTCACCAGGGTGACCAGTGCAGAGTTATGATGTTACTATGCCCCCTTAGGCAGATCAGAGACAAGGGTCTGTCACCTGGTGACGAGTGCACAGTTATGATGTTACAACGCCCCCTTAGGCAGATCACAGACAAGGGCCTGTCACCTGGGTGCCCAGTGTAGACTTAGGATGTCACAATGCCCCTTAGGCAGATCACACACAAGCGTCTGTCACCTGGGTGACCAGTGCAGGGTTAATATGTCACAATGACCCTTTAGGGAGGTCACATTCATGGGCCTGTCACATCGGTGACCCGAGAAGAGTTATGATGTCACAATGCCCCTTAGGCAGATAACGGACAAGGATCTGTCACCAGGGTGACCAGTGAAGAGTTATGATGTCACAATGCCCCCTTAGGCTGTTCACAGTCAAGGGTCTGTCACCTGGGTGACCAGTGGAGAGTTATGATGTCACAATGCCCCCTGAAGCAGATCACACACAAGGTTCTGTCACCTGGGGTAGAAGTGCAGAGTTATGAAGTCACAATGCCCCCTTAGGCAGTTCACAGACAAGAGTCGGTCACCTGGGTGTCCAGTGCAGATTTATGATGTCAGAACGCCCCTTTAGGCAGATCACAGAGAATGTTCTCTCACCTTGGTTTCCAATACAGAGTTATGATGTCACAATGCCCCCTTAGGCAGATCACAGACAAGGGTCTGTTACCTGCGTGACCAGTGCAGAGTTATGATGTCAGAATGCCACCTTGGGCAGATCACAGACAACGGTCTGTCACCTGGGTGACCCGTGCAGAATTATGATGTCACAAAGCCCCCTTAGGCAGATAACAGAGAAGGGTCTGTCACCAGGGTGACCAGTGCCGAGTTATGATGTCACAATGCCCCTTAGGCAGATCACAGACAAGGGTCTGTCTCCTGGGTGATGAGTGCAGAGTTATGATGTTACAATGCCCCCTTAGGCAGATGACAGACAAGATCCTGTCACCTGGGTGCCCAGTGCGGACTTATGAGGTTACAAAGCCTCCTTAGGCAGATCACAGACAAGGGTCTGTCACCTGAGTGACCAGTGCAGAGTTATGAAGTCACAATGCCCCCTTAGGCAGATCACAGACAAGGGTCTGTCACCTGGGTGACCATTGCAGAGTTATGATGTCACAATGCCCCCTTAGGCAGATCACAGACAGGGGTCTGTCAGCTGGGTGACCAGTGCAGATTTATGATGTCACAATGTCCCCTTAGGCAGATAACGGACAAGGGTCTGTCACCAGGGTGACCAGTGTAGGGTTCTGATGTCACAATGCCTCGTTAGGCAGATCACAGACAAGGTCTGACACCAGGGTGACCCATGCAGTGTTATAATGTATAGTATACAATATATATTTTGTATATTTTCATATTTTATGTGCAGAATATAATATATGTTTGGTGTACTTTTATATTTTATGTATGTTGTATAATATTTATTTGGTGTAATATATTTTATGTACAGTACATAATATATATTTGGTGTGCTTTGGTATTTTATGTATAGCATATAATATATATTTGGTGTACTTTGATATTTTATGTACAGTATAAAATACGTATTTTGTGTATTTTCACATTTTATGTGCAGTATATAATATATATTTGGTGTACTTTTATATTTTATGTTCAGTATATAATATATATGTAGTTTAATTTGATATTTTTTGTGCAGTATATAATATATATTTGGTGTACTTAGGTATTTTATGTACAGTGTGTGATATGTATTTTTTGTATTTTCATATTATATGGATAGTATATAATATATATTTGGTGTACTTTGATATTTTATGTACAGTATATAATATGTATTTACAGTAATTTGATATTTTATGAACAGTATGTAATATATATTGGGAATTATTTTATATTATATGTACAGTATATACTATATATTTGTTGTTCCTTTCCGTTCCGTTCCGTTCTGTTCCGTTCCATTCCATTCTGTTCCATTCCGTTCCGTTCTACTAGGGTTGATCCAATTCCATTCTATTCCATTCCATTCCAGTCCGTTCCATTCCGTTATGTTCCGCGTCGATCTACTCGGGTTGATTCAATTCCTTTCTATTCCATTCCATTCCATTCCATTCCATTCCATTCAATTCCATTCCATTCCATTCCATTAAATTCCATTCCATTCCATTCCATTCCATTCAATTCCATTAAATTCCATTCCATTCCATTCCTTTCCACTCCATTCCATTCCATTCCATTCCATTCCATTCCATTCCATTCCATTCCATTCCATTCCATTCCATTCCATTCCATTCCATTCCATTCTACTCCGGTTGATTCCATTCAGTTCCGGTTCGTTCCATTCCGTCCCGTCCCGACCCGTCCCGTCCCATCCCGTCCCGTCCCGTCCCATTCCGTTCTACTCGGGTTGATTCCATTCCGTTCCGTTCCGTTCCGTTCCTTTCTGTTCAGTTCCGTTCCGTTCCACTTGGGTTGATTCAATTCCATTCTGTTACATTCCATTACATTCCGTTCCATTCCATTACATTCCGTTCCATTCCAGTACGTTCTGTGTTGTTCTACTCGGGTTGATTCAATTCCATTCTATTCCATGGAATTCCATTCCATTCCATTCCATTCCATTCCATTCCATTCCATTCCATTCCATTCCATTCCATTCCTCTCACTCGGGTTGATTCAATTCCATTCTATTCCATTCCATTCCGTTCCGTTCCATTGCATTCTGATCCGTTCCGTTCCGTTCTACTCGGGTTGATTCAATTCAGTTCTATTCCATTCCTTTCCAATCCATTCCATTCCACTCCTTTAAATTGTACTCGGGCTGATTCCATTCCACTCTTTTCCATTCCATTCCGTTCCGTTCCGTTCCATTCCGTTCCGTTCCGTTCTACATGGGTTGATTCCATTCCATTCCATTCCATTCCATTCCATTCCATTCCATTCCATTCCATTCCATTCCTCTCACTCGGGTTGATTCAATTCCATTCTATTCCATTCCATTCCGTTCCGTTCCATTCCATTCCGATCCGTTCCGTTCCGTTCTACTCGGGTTGATTCAATTCAGTTATATTCCATTCCTTTCCATTCCATTCCATTCCACTCCTTTAAATTGTACTCGGGCTGATTCCATTCCACTCTTCATTCCATTCCATTCCGTTCCGTTCTGTTCCGTTCCGTTCCGTTCCATTCCATTCCATTCCATTCCATTCCAATCCATTCACTCGGGTTGATTCAATTCCATTTTATTGCTTTCCATTCCGTTCCATTCCATTCCATTCCGTTCCGCTCCGTTCAGTTCTGCTCGGGTTGATTCAATTCAATTCTATTCCATTCCATTCCATTCTATTCCATTCCATTCCATTCCATTCCATTCCATTCCATTCCATTCCATTCCATTGTACTCGGGTTGACTCCATTCCATTCCATTCCATTCCATTCCATTCCATTCCATTCCATTCCATTCCATTCCATTCTACTCGGGTTGATTCCATTCCATTCCATTCCATTCCATTCCATTCCATTCTACTCGGGTTGGTTCCATTCCATTGCATTCCATTCCTTTCCATTCCATTCCATTCCATTCCATTCCATTCCATTCCATTCCATTCCATTGCATTCCATTCCATTCCATTCCATTCTACTCGGGTTGATTCCATTCCATTCCATTCCATTCCATTCCATTCCATTCTACTCGGGTTGGTTCCATTCCATTGCATTCCATTCCATTCCATTCCATTCCATTCCATTCCATTCCATTCCATTCCATTCCATTGCATTCCATTCCTTTCTACTCGGGTTCATTCCATTCTATTCCGTTCCGTCTCGTCCTGTCCCATCCCGTCCCTTCCCGTCCCGTCCCGTTCCATTCCGTTCTACTCAGGTTGATTCCATTGCGTTCCATTCCATTCCGTTGCACTATTTTCTGTTCCATTCGGTTCCATTCTACTCGGGTTGATTCAATTCCAATCTATTCCATTCCATTCCATTCCGTTCCGTTCCGCCATGTTCCGCATTAATCTACTCGGGTTGATTCAATGCAATTCTATTCCATTCCATTCCTTTCCATTCCATTCCATTCCATTCCATACTATTCCATTCTGTTCTACTCGGGTTGGTTCCATTGAGTTCCGTTCCATTCCGTTCCGTCCCATCCCGTCCTGTCCCGTCCCGTCCCGTCCCGTCCCATGCCGTTCTACTCGGGTTGATTCCATTCCATTCCGTTCCGTTCCGTTCCATTCCATTCCATTCCGTTCCATTCCGTTCCATTCTACTCGGGTTGATTCAATTCCATTCTATTCCATTCCATTCCATTCCGTTCCGTTCCACTATGTTCCGCGTTGATCTACTCGGGTTGATTCAATTCCATTCTATTCCATTCCATTCCTGTCAATTCCATTCCATTCCATTCCATTCCTTTCCATTCCATTCCATTCCATTCCATACTATTCCATTCCATTCTACTCGGGTTGATTCCATTGAGTTCCGGTCCATTCCGTTCCGTCCCGTCCCGTCCCGTCCCGTCCCGTCCCGTGCCGTTGTACTCGGGTTGATTCCATTCCATTCCGTTCCGTTCCATTCTCTTCCATTCCGTTCCGTTCTACTCGGGTTGATTCAATTCCATTCTATTCCATTCCGTTCCATTCTGTTCCATTCCGCTATGTTCCGGGTCGATCTACTCGGGTTGATTCAATTCCTTTCTATTCTATTCCATTCCATTCCATTCCATTCCATTCTACTCGGGTTGATTCCATTCCATTCCGTTCCGTTCCATTCCGTCCCATCCCGACCCGTCCCGTCCTGTCCCGTCCCGTCCCGTCCCGTTCCGTTCTGCTCGTTTTGAGTCGTTTCCATTCCGTTCCATTCCTTTCCGTTCCGTTCCATTCCGTTCCACGCGGGTTGATTCAATTCCATTGAATTCCATTCCATTCCTTTCCATTCCGTTCTACTCAGATTGATTCCATTCCATTCCAGTCCATTCCATTCCTTTCTACTCGGGTTGATTCCATTCCATTCCATTCCATTCCATTCCATTTCAATCCATTCTACACGGGTTGAATCCATTCTGTTCCGTTCCGTCCCATCCCGTCCCGTCCCGTCCCATCCCGTTCTGTTCTACTCGGGTTGATTCCATTCCATTCCGTTCCGTTGCGTTCTGTTCCATTCCATTCCGTTCTGTTCCATTCCGTTCCATTCTACTCGGGTTGATTCAATTCCATTTTATTCCACTCCATTCCATTCCGTTCCATTCCGTTATGTTCCGCGTCGATCTGCTCGGGTTGATTCAATTCCGTTCTATTCATTCCATTCCATTCCATTTCATTCCATTCCATTCCGTTCTACTTGGGTTGATTCCCTTCCGTTCCGTTCCGTTCTGTTCCACTCGGGTTGATTCAATTCAATTCTATTCCATTCCATTCCTTTCCATTCCATTCCATTCCATTCCATTGTACACGGGTTGATTCCATTCCATTCCATTCCATTCCATTCCATTCCATTCCATTCCATTCCATTCCATTCCATTCCATTCCATTCCATTCCATTGCAGTCCATTCCATTCCATTCTACTCGGGTTGATTCCATTCCATTCCATTCCATTCCATTCCATTCCATTCCATTCCATTCCAATCCATTCCATTCTACTCGGGTTGATTTCCATTCCATTCCATTCCATTCCATTCCATTCCATTCCATTCCATTCCATTCCAATCCATTCCATTCTACTCGGGTTGATTCCATTCCATTCCATTCCATTCCATTCCATTCCATTCCATTCCAATCCATTCCATTCTACTCGGGTTGATTTCCATTCCATTCCATTCCATTCCATTCCATTCCATTCCATTCCATTCCATTCCATTCCATTCCAATCGGGTTGATTCCATTCTGTTCCGTTCTGTCCCGTCCCGTCCCTTCCCATTGCGTTCTACTCGGGTTGATTCCACTTCATTCCGTTCCGTTCCGTTCCGTTCCGTTCCGTTCCATTCTACTTGGGTGATTCAATTCCATTCTATTCCATTCCATTCCATTCCATTCCGTTCCGCAATGTTCTGCGTCGATCTACTCGGGTTGATTCAATTCCATTCTATTCCATTCCATTCCATTCCATTCCATTCCATTCCATTCCATCCCATTCCGTTCCATTCCATTCCGTTCTACTCGGGTTGATTCCATTCTGTTCCGTTCTGTTCCGTTCCGTTCCGTCCTGACCCGTCCCGTCCCGTCCCGTCCCATCCCGTCCCGTCCCGTTCCATTCTACTCGGGTTGATTCCATTCCGTTCTGTTCCATTCCATTCCGTTCCTTTCCATTCCGTTCCTTTCGGTTCGGTTCCGTTCCGTTCCAGTCGGGTTGATTCAATTCCATTCTATTACATTCCATTACTTTCCTTTCCGTTCTGCTACGTTCTACTTCGTTCTACTCGGGTTGATTCAATTCCATTCTATTCCATTGAATTTCATTCCATTCCATTCCATTCCATTCCATTCCATTCCATTCCATTCCATTCCATTCCATTCCGTTCTACTTGGGTTGATTCCATTCCATTCCATTCCATTCCATTCCATTCCATTCCATTCCATTCTATTCCATTCCATTCCACACGGGTTGGTTCCATTCTGTTCTGTTCCGCCCCGACACGTCCCATCCCGTCCCGCCCCGTCCCATCCCGTCCCGTTCCGTTCTACTCGGGTTGATTCCATTCCATTCCATTCCGTTCCGTTTCGTTCCATTCCGTTCCATTCCGTTCCGTTCGGTTCGTTCCGTGCTATTCCATTCCGTTCCGTTCTACTCGGGTTGATTCAATTCAATTCTATTCCATTCCATTCCATTCCGTTCCGTTCCGCTATGTTGCGCGTCGATCTACTCGGGTTGATTCAATTCCATTCTATTCCATTCCATTCCATTCCATTCCATTCCATTCGATTTCATTCAATTCCATATAAAATATATTTGGTGAAACTTGATACTTAATGTGCAGTATACAATATATATTTGGTGAAATTTGATATTTTATATAAAGTATATAATATATATTTGGTGAAATTTGATATTTTATGTACAGTATATAATATATATTGGGTGAAATTTGATATTTTATGTACTGTATGTAATATGTATTTGGTGAAATTTCATATATTATGTACACTATATAATATATATTTGCTGAAATTTGATGTTTTATGTACAGTATATAATATGTATTTGATGTACTTTTCTATTTTATGTACAGTATATAATATATATTTGGTGTACTTTGATATTTTATGTACAGTTTTGTAATATATATTTGGGGTATTTTGATATTTCATGTAAAGTATATAATATATATTTGGTGTATTTTCATATTCTATGTACAGTATATAATATATATTTGGTGTAGTGTCATATTTTACATACAGAATATAAAGTACATTTGGTGTACTTTGATATATTATGTATAGTATATAATATATATTTGGTGTGCTTTGATATTTTATGAACAGTATATAATTTATATTTTGTGTATCTTCACATATTATGTACAGTATATAATATATATTTGGTGTACTTTTATATTTTAAGTACAGTATATAATATGTATTTAATGTAATTTGATATTTTATGTACAGTAAACAATATATTTGGTGTGCTTTGATATTTTATGTACAGTATATAATATATATTTGGTGTACTTTGATATTTTATGTACAGTATATGATATATATTTGGTGTACTTTGATACTTTTTGTACAGTATAAAATATATATTTGGTGTACTTTGATAATTTATGTACTGTATATAATACTTATTTTGTGTATTTTCATATTTTAGGTACAGTATATAATATATATTTTGTGTACTTTTATATTTTATGTACAGTATATAAGTATTTAGTGAAATTTGATATTTTATGTACACTATGTAATGTATATTTATTATAATTTGATATTTTATGTACAGTACATAATATATATTATGGGAAATTTCATATCTTATGTACAGTATATAATACACATTTGGTGCCCTTTGATATTTTATGTACAGGATATAATATATATATTGGAGTATTTTGATATTTTTTATACGGTATATAATATATATTTGGTGTACTTTGATATTTTATGTACAGTATATAATATATATTTGGTGTATTTTTATATTTTATGTACAGTATGTGATATGTGTTTTGTGTATTTTCATATTTTATGTAGAGCATACAGTATATATTTCTTGTACTTTTATATTTTATGTACAGTGTATAATATGTAGTTAGTGTAATTTGATATTTTATGTACAGATATATATTTAGTATAATTTGGTATTTTATGTACAGTACATAATATATATATGGTGAACTTTGACATTTAATGTACAGTATATAATATACACATGGAGCCCTTTGATATTTTATGTACAGTATATAATATACATTTGTGGTATTTTGATATTTTATGTGCGGTATAAAATATATATTTTGTGTACTTTCACATTATATGTACAGTATATAATATATATTTGTTGCACTTTTATATTTCATATATGGTATATAATTTTTATATAGTGTAATTTGATATCTTATGTACAGAATATAATATATATTTGGTGTGATTTGATATTTTATGTATAGTATATAATATATATATCGTGTACTTTGATATTTTATTTACAGTATGTGATATGTGTTTTGTGTATTTTCATATTTTATGTACAGTATATAATATATACTGGTTGTACTTTAATATTTTATGTACAGAATAGAATACGTATTTGGTGTAAACTGATATTTTATGTTCAGTATATAGTATATATTTGGTGTACTTTTATATTTTATGTACAGTATTTAATACATATTTGGGGCATTTTGATATTTTATGTATGGTATATAATATATATTTGGTGAAATTTGATATCATATATACAGTACACAATACACCTTTGGTGCCCTTTGATATTTTATGTAAAGGATATACTATATATTTGGGTTTTTTTGATATTTTATGTACGGTATATAATACATATTTAGTGTACTTTTATATTTTATGTGCAGTATATAATATATACTTGGTGTACTGTGATATAGTATGTACAGTATATAATGTATATTTGGTGTACTTTGATATTTCATATACAGTATATAACATATATTTGGTGAACTTTGATATTTTATGTACAGTATATAAAATATATTTGGAGTACTTTGATATTTTATGTACAGTATATAATATATATTTTGTATATTTTCATGTTTTATGTACAGTATATAATATATATTTGGTGTACTTTTATATTTTATGTATGGTATATAATATTTATTTAGTGTAATTTCATATTTTATGTACAGTACAGAATATACATTTGGCGAGCTTTGGTATTTTATGTACAGCATATAATATATATTTGGTGTACTTTGATATTTTATGTACAGTATATAAAATGTATTTGGTGTACTTTTATATTTTATGTACAGTATATAATATATATTTAATTTAGTTTGATATATTTTGTAAACTATATAATATATATTTGGTGTACTTTGATATTTTATGTACAGTGTGTGATATGTATTTTCTGTATTTTCATATTTTATGTACAGTATATAAAATGTATTTGGTGTACTTTTATATTTTATGTACAGTATATAATATATATTTAGTTTAGTTTGATATATTTTGTAAACTATATAATATATATTTGGTGTACTTTGATATTTTATGTACAGTGTGTGATATGTATTTTCTGTATTTTCATATTTTATGTACAGTATATAATATATATTTGGTGTAATTTTATATTTTATGTACAGCATATAATATGTATTTAGTGTAATTTGATATTTTATGTACAGTATGTAATATATGTTGGGTGTGATTTTATATTATATTTACAGAATGTGGTATATATTTGGTGTATTTTGATATTTTATGTACAGTATATAATATATATTTGATGTACTTTGATATTGTATGTTCATTATATAAGATATATTTTGTATATTTTCATATTTTATGTACAGCATATAAGATATATTTGGTGTACTTTTATATTTTATGTATAGTATATAATATTTATTTTGTGTAATTTGATATTTAATGTACAGTATGTAATATATATTTAGAGTGCTTTGATATTTTGTATACAGTATATCATATATATTTGGTGTACTTTAATATATTATGTACTGTATATAATACGTATTTTGTGTATTTTCACATTTTATGTAGAGCATATAATATATATTTGGTGTAATTTCATATTTTATGGATAGTATAAAATATATACTTGGTGTACTTTCATATTTTCTGTACAGAATATAATATATATTTGGTTTACTTTGATAATTTATGTACATTATGTGATTTATATTTTGTGTATTTTCATATTTTATGCACAGTGTATAATATAAACTTGGTGTACTTTTATATTTTATGTACAGTATATAGTATGTATTTAGTGTAATTTCATATTTTATTTATAGTATATAATATATATTTGCTGTAATTTCATATTTTATGTACAGTTTAAAATATATATTTGGGGTATTTTGATATTTTATGTACAGTATATAATGTATAAGGTATATTGTGATATTTTATGTACAGTATATAATATATATGTGGTGTACTTTTATATTTTATGTACTGTATATAATAAGTATTTAGTGTAATTGGATATTTTATGTACAGTATATAATATATATTTTGTGTATTTTGATATTTTCTCTTCAGTATGTGATATGTATTTTGTGTATTTTCATATTTTATGTACAGTATATAATATATATTTGGTGTACTTTTATATTTTATGCACAGTATATAATAAGTATTTAGTGTAATTTGAGATTTTATGTACAGAATATAAAATATATTTAGTATAATTTGATATTTTATTTACAGTACGTAATATATATTTGGGGAAATTTCATATCTTATGTACAGTTTATAATATATATTTGGTGCCCATTGATATTTTATGTACATTATATAATATATATTTCGTGTATTTTCATATTTTCTGTACATTACATAAGGTATATTTGGTGTAATTTTATATTTTATGTATAGTATATAATATTTATTTAGTTTAATTTTTATATATTATGTACAGTATGTAATATATAATTAGTGTGCTTTGATATTTTATGTACAGTATATAATATATATTAGGTGTACTTTAATATATTACATACTGAATATAATACGTACTTTGTGTATTGTGATATTTTATGCATAGTATATAATATATATTTGGTGAAATTTGATATCTTATGTAGAGTATATAATATACATTTGGTGCCCTTTGATATTTTATGTACAGTATATAATAAATATTTGTGGTATTTTGATATGTTATGTACAGTATATAATATATATCTTGTGAACTTTCACAATTTATGTACAGCATATAACATATATTTGTTGTATTTTATATTTTATGTACGGTGTATAATATTTATTTTGTGTAATCTGATATCTTAAGTACAGCATATAATATATATTTGGTGTGCTTTGATATTTTATGTACAGTATGTGATATGTGTTTTGTGTATTTTCATATTTTATGTACAGTATATAATATATATTTGATGTACTTTTATATTTTATGTACAGTATATAATATATATTTTGTATATCTTCAAATTTTATGTACAGTATATAATTTATATTTGGTGTACTTTTATATTTTATGTATGGTATATAATATTTATTTAGTGTAATTTCATATTTTATGTACAGTACAAAATATATATTTGGTGTGCTTTGATATTTTATGTACAGCATATAATATATATTTGGTGTACTTTGATATTTTATGTACAGTATATTATACGTATTTTGAGTATTTTCACATTTTATGAAAAGTATATAATATATATTTGGTGTGATTTTATATTTTATGTACTGTATATAATATATATTTGGTGTATTTTGATATATTATGTGCAGTATACAATATATATTTGGTATACTTTGATAATTTTTGTACAGTATGTGATATATATTTTGTGTATTTTCATATTTAAAGCACAGTGTAAAATATATATTTGGTTTAATTTTTTATTTTATGTACAGTTTATAATATATATTTGGTGTAATATGATATTTTATGTACAGTATATAATATATATTTGGTGTACTTTGATATTTTATATACAGTATATAATGTATCTTCAGGGTACTTTGATATTTTAAAACAGTATATAATATATATGGTGTATTGTGATATTTTATATACAGTATATAATATATATTTGGTGTCCTCTGATATGTTATGTCCCGTGTGTGATATGTATTTTGTGTATTTTCATATTTTATGTACAGTATATAATATATATTTGGTGTACTTTTATATTTTTTGTGCAATATATAATATGTATGTAGTGTAATTTGATATTTTATGTACAGTATATAATATACATTGGGTGTGATTTTATATTACGTGTACAGTATATAATATATATTTGGTGTACTTTGATGTTTTATGTATAGTATATAATATATATTTTGTGTATTTTGATATTTTATGTACATTACATAATATATATTTTGTATATTTTCTTATTTTATGTACAGTATATAAGATATATTTGGTGTACTTTTATATTTTATGTATGGGGTGTAACATTTATTTAGTGAAATTTGACGTTTTATGAACAGTATGTAATATATATTTAGCGTGATTTGACATTTTATGTACAGAATATAATATATATTTGGGGAAATTTGGTATTTTATGTACAGTATATAATATATATTTGGTGTATGTTGATATTTCATGTACATTTTATAATATATATTTTGTGTACTTTGTTATTTTATATACACTATATAATATTGATTTGGTGTACTTAGATATTTTACGTACCGTAGATAAAATATAATTGTTGTACGATGATAATTTATGTACAGTATATAATATATATTTGGTGTACTGTGATATTTTATGTAAAGTATATGAGGTATATTTGGTGTACATTGTTATTTTATGTACAGTATATAATATATATTTGGTGTGCTTTGATATTTTATGTACAGCATATAAAATATATTTGGTTTACTGTGATATATTATGTACAGTATACAATATGTATTTTGTGTGTTTTCAAATATATGTACAGTATAAAATATATATTTGGTGTACTTTGATAGTTTATGTACAGTATATAATATATATTTGGTTTACTTTGATATTTTATAAGGAATATATAATATACATTTGTTATACTATATTTTTTGAGCTGTATAAAATATACAAATTATTGTACTGTGATATTTTATATACACTATATAATATAATTGGTGTACTTTGATATTTTATGTACAGTATATAACATATATTTCGTGTACTTTGATATTTTAAGTACAATACATAATATAAATTTGGTGTACTTAGACACAATCTACGGTATATAATCTTCGTTTGGTGTAATTTTATATTTTATATAGAGTGTATAACATATATATGGTGTACTTTGATATTTTATGTACAGTATATAATATACATTTGGTGTAGTTTGGTATTTTATGTACAATATATAATATATAATTGGTGTACTTTGATATTTTATATACAATATATAATATAAATTTGTTGTACTGTGATATTTTATGTACAGTATATAATATATATTTGGTGAACTGTGATATTTTATGTACCGTATATAATATGTATTTAGTGTAATTTCAGATTTTATGTACAGTAGATAATATATATTTGGTGTGTTTTATATTTTATTTACAGTATATAATATACATTTGGTGCACTTGGCATTTTATGTACAGTGTATAATATGTATTTTATGTAATTTCACATGTAATGTACAGTATATAATATACATTTGTTATACTGTTATATTTTATGTATAGTATATAATATATATTTAGTTTAGTTTGATATTTTATATATAGTAAATAATATATGTTTGGTGAACTTTGACATTTTATGTATAGTATATAATATACATTTGGTGCCCTTTGATATTTTATGGACAGTATATAATATAACTTTGGGGTATTTTGATATTTTATGTACAGTATATAATACATATTCGGTGTACTGTGATATTTTATGTACAGTATATACTATATATTTGGTGTACTCTGATACTTTATGTTCAGTATATAATGAATATATGGTGTACTGTGATATTTTATGTACAGTGTATAATATATATTTGTAGTGTTTTGATATTTTATTTACTGTATATAATATATATTTGGTGTACTTTGATATTTTATGTACATTATATAATTTATGTTTGGTGTACTGTGATATTTTATGTAATGTATATTATACGTATTTTGTGTATTTTCATATTTTATGTACAGTATATAATATGTATTTGGTGTACTTTGATATTTTATGTACAGTATGTAATGTATATTTAGTTTAATTTGATATTTTATGTACAGTATATAATATATATTTGATGTACTTTGATATTTTATGTACAGTATATAATTTATTTTTGGGGTATTTTGATATTTTATGTACAGTTTATAATATTTATATGGTGTATTGTGATATTTTATATACAGTGTATAATATATATCTGGTTTACTGTGATATTTTATGTACAGTATATAATGTATATTTAGTTGAATTTGATATTTTATGTACAGTATATAATATATAATTGTTGTGTTCTGATATTTTTTGTACAGTATATAGTACATATTTGGTGTGCTTCGATAATTTATGTATGGTATATAACATATATTTGTTGTGCTGTGGTATTTTATGTACAGTATATAATATATATTTTGTGCATTTTCATATTTTATGTACAGTATATAATATATGTTTGGTGTACTTTTATAATTTATATACAGTATATATTATGGATTTATTTTAATTTGATATTTTATGTCCAGTATATAATATATATTTGGTGTAAATTGAAATTTTATGTACAGTATGTGATATATATTTTGTATATTTTCATATTTTATACACTGTATATAGTATATATTTGGTTTAATTTCATATTATATGTACAGTATATAATGTGTATTTAGTGCAATTTGATATTTTATGTACAGTATATATTATATATTTGGTGAAACTTCCCATTTTATGTACAGTATATAATGTATATTTGGTGTCCTTTGATATTTTAAGTACAGTATATAATATATATTTGGGGTATTTTTATATTTTGTGTACAGTATATAGTATATATATGGTGTACTGTGATATTTTATGCACAGTATATAATATAAATTTGGTGTACTGTGATATATTATGTATAGTATATAATGTATATTTGGTTTACTTTGATATTTTATGTACAGTATATAATATATATTTGGTGTGCTTTGATATTTTAAGTACAGTATATAATATATATTTGGTGTACTTTCGTATTTTATGTACAGTACATAATATATATTTAGTTTAATTTGATATTTTATGTCCAGTATAAAATATATATTTGGTGTACTTCGAAATTTTATGTACAGTATATAACGTATATTTGCTTTACTCTGATATATAATGTACAGTATATAATATATATTTGGTGTGCTTTGATATTTTAAGTACAGTATATAATATATATTTGGTGTACTTTGGAATTTTATGTACAGTATATAATACGTATTTTGTATATTTTCATAATTCATGTACAGTATATAATATATATTTGTACTTTTATATTTCATGTACAGTATATAATATTTATTTGGTGTAACTTGATAATTTATGTACAGTATATAGTATATACTTGGTTCCCTTTGATATTTAATGTACAGTATATGACTTATATTTGTTGTACTTTGATAATTTATGCACAGTATATAATACGTATTTTGTGTATTTTCACATTTTATGTACACTACATAATATATATTTAGTTTAATTTGATATTTTCTGTACAGTATATAATATATATTTGGTGTACTTTGATGTTTTATGTAAAGTATGTGATATGTATTTTGTGTATTTTCATATTTTATCTACAGTATATAATATACGTTTTGTGTACTTTTATATTTTAGGTACAGTATGTAACATATATGTAGTGTAATTTGATATTTTGTGCACAGTGTATCATGCATATTTTTTGTAATTTGATATTTTACTTACAGTGTATAATATATATTTTTTATACTTTTATGTTTTATGTAATGTATATAATATATATTGGGTGTACTTCGATATTTTATGTACAGTATATAATATATATTTTGGGTGTTTTTATATTTTATGTACAGTATATAATATATATTTGCGTTATTTTAATATTTTATGTATAATATATAATATGTATGGTGTATTGTGATATTTTATGTACAGTATATAATATATAATTGGTGAACTGTCATATTTATGTAAGGTATATAATGTATATTTGGTGTACTTTTATATTTTTTGTACAGAATTTAATATATATTTAGTGAAATTTGATATTTTATGTACAGTATATAACATATATTTTGTGCACTTTGATATATTATGTACAGTATATAATATATATTTTGCATATTTTCATGTTTTATTTACAGTGTAAAATATATATTTGTTGTGCTTTTATATTTTTTGTATGGTATATAATATGTATTTAGTGTAATTTGGTATTTTATGTACAGCATATAAAATATATTTGGTGTGCTTTGATATTTTATGTACAGTACATAAAATATACTTGGTGTACTTTCATATTTTATGTAAAGTATATAATAGGTATTTAGTGTAACTTGATATTTTATGTACAGTATATAATATACGTTTGGTGTGATTTTATATTTCATGTACAGTACATAATATGTATTTGGTGTACTTTGATATTTTATGTACAGTATATAATATATATTTGGTGAATTTTGACATTTTATGTACAGTATAAAATATACATTTGGCGCCCTTTGAGAATTTGTATACAGTATATAATATATATTTGGTGTATTTTCATATTTTATGTACAGTATATAATATATATTTGGTATACTGTGATATTTTATGTACAGTGTATAATATATATTTGGTGTACTGTTTTATTTTATGCAGAGTGTATAATGTATATTTGGTGTAATTTGATATTTTATCTACAGTATGTAATATATATTTTGTGTGCCTTGATAATATATGTACTGTATATAATATATATCTGGTGTACTGTGATATTTTATGTACACTATATAATATATATTTTGTGAATTTTCATATTTTATGTACAGTATATAATATACGTTTAGTGTTCTTTTATTATTTATGTACAGTATATAATATGTATTAATGTAATTTGATATTTTATGTGCAGTATATAATATATATTTGCTGTACTTAGACACTTAATTTACAGTATATAATATTCATTTGGTGTAATTTTATATTTTATGTATAGTATATAATGCATATTTGGAGGGCTTTGATATTTTATGTACAGTATTTAATATATATTTGGTGTGCTTTGCAATTTTATGTACAGTATATAATATATATTTAGTTTAATTTGATATTTTATGTACAGTATATAATATGTAATTGGTGAAGTTTGATATTTTTTGTTCATTATATAATATACATTTGCTGTCCTTTCATATTTTATGTATGGTATATAATATATATTTTTTATTTCACATTTTATGTACAATATACAACATATATTTGGTGTACTTTTATATTTTATGTACATTATATAATATATCTTTAGTTTAATATGATATTTTTTGTACAGTATATAATATATATTTGGTGTACTTTCATATTTTTTGTACTGCGTGTGATATGTATTTCTTGTATTTTCATATTTTATGCACAGTACATGATATATATTTGGGGTACTTTTATATATTTTGTACAGTATATAATACGTATTTAGTGTAATTTGATATTATATGTACAGTATGTAATATATATTGGGTGTGATTTTATATATATACAATATAAAATATACATTTGTTGTACTGTGATATTTTATGTACAGTGTATAATATATATTTGGTGAACTTTGATATGTTATGTACAGTATATAATATACATTTGGTGCCCTGTGATATTTTATGCACAGTATATAATATGTATTCATCATATTTTGATATTTTATGTACAGTATGTGATATGTATTTTGTGTATTTTCATATTTTATGTACAGACTATAATATATATTTGGTGTACTTTTATATATTATATATGGTATATAATATTCATTTAGTGTAATTTCATATTTTATGTTCAGTGTATAATATATATTTCGTGTGCTTTCATATTTTATGTAGAGCATATAATATGTATTTGGTGTACTGTGATATTTTATGTACAGTATATAATACGTATTTTGTGCATTTTCACATTTTATGCAGAGTAATATCTATTTGGTGTAATTTGATATTTTATGTACAGAATATAATATATATTTGGTGTACTTTGATATTTTATGTACAGTTTATTATATATATTAGGGGTATTTTTATATTTTATGTACAGTATATAATATGTATGGTGTATTGTGATATTTTATGTACAGTACATTATGTATATTTGGTGTACTGTGATATTTTGTGTGCAGTATATAATGTATAATTGGTGTACTTTGATATTTCATCTACAGTATATAATATATATTTGGTGTATTTTGATATTTTTTGTACAGTAAGTGATATGTATTTTGTGTATTTTCATATTTTATGTACAGTATATAATATATATTTGGTGTACTTTTAAATTTTATGTACAGTATATAATATGATTTTAGTGTAATTTCATATTTCATGTACAGTATATAATATATATTTGTTACCGTTTTATATTTTATGTGCGGTATATAATATTTATTTAGTGTAACTTGATATCTTATGTACAGTATATAATATATATTTGGTGTACTTTGATATTTTATGTACAGTATATAATATATATTTGGTGTACTTTGATATTTTATGTACAGTATATAATACGTTTTTCATTTATTTTCACATTTTATGCTCATTATATAATATATATTTGGTGTACTTTTATATTTTATATACAGTATATAATATATATAAGTTTACTTTGATATTTTATGTACAGTAGACAATATAAATTTGGTGTACTTTGATATTTTATGTACAGTATGTGATATGTGTTTTGTGTATTTTCATATATTATGTACAGTATATAATAGATAATAGGTGAACTTTTATATTTTATGTAAAGTATACAATACGTATTAAGTGTAAATTAATATTTTATGATCATTACATAATATATATTTGGTGTGATTTTATATTTTATGTACAGTATATAATATATATTTGGGGTATTTTGATATTTTATGTATGGTATATAATATATATTTGGTGCACTTTTATACTTTATGTATAGTATATAATATATAATTGGTGTACTGTGATGTTGTGTGTACAGTATGTAGTGTATATTTAGTGTACTTTGATGTTTTATTTACAGTATATAGTATATATTTGGTGTACTTTGATATTTTATGTACAGTATAAAGAATTTATTAGGTGTATTCGATATTTTATGTACAGTATATAATGTATATTTTGTATATTTCCATATTTTATATACATTATATAACATATATTTGGTATACTTTTATATTTTATGTATGGTATATAATATTTGTTTAGTGTAATGTCATATTTATGTATAGTATAGAATATGTATTTAGTGTAAATTCATATTTTATGTTCAGTATGTGATATATATTTTGTGTGATGTTATATTTTATGTACATTATATAATATATATTTGGGGTATGTTGATATCTTATGTACGGTATATAATATATATATGCTGTACTTTTATATTTTATGTACAGTATATAATATATACGTTGTGTACTGTGATATTGTATGTACAGTATATAATATATATTTGGTGTACTTTGATATTTTATGTACACTATATAATATATATTTGGTGTACTTTGATATTTTTTGTACAGAATGTGATATGTATTTTTTGTACTTATTTATTTTATCTTCAGTATATAATATATATTTGGTTTATTTTCATATTTTATTTACAGTATATAATATGTGTTTACTGTAATTTCATATTTTATATACAGTATATAATATATATTTCGTGTGATTTTATATTTTATGTACAGTGTATGATATATTTGGTGAACTTTGATATTTTATATACATTATATAATATATATTTGGTGTACTTTGATATTTTATGTAAAATATATAATATATATTTGCGGAATATTGATATTTTATGTACAGTATATTGTATATATGGTGTATTATGATACTTAATATAGAGTATATAATATATATTTGGTGTACTGTGATATACTATGTACGGTATATAATGTATATTTGGGGTTCTTTGATATTTTATGTACAGTATGTAATATATATTTGGTGTGCTTTGATGTTTTATGTACAGTATATAATATATATTTGGTGTACTTTGATATTTTATGTACATTATATAATATATATTTGGTGTACTGTGATGTTTTATGTACTGTATATAATGTGTATTTTGTGTATTTTCACTTTTTATATAATGTATGAAATGTAAATTAGGTGTACTTTTATATTTTATGTACGGTGTATAATATATATTTAGTTATATTGATATATTATGTGCATTATATAATATATATTTGGTGTACTTTGACAATTTATGTACAGTATGTGATATATAATTTGTGTATTTTCATATTTTATGCACAGTGCTTAATATATATTTGGTGTACTTTTATATTTTATGTATAGTATATAATATGTATTCAGTGTAATTTGGTATTTTATGTACAGTATATAATATATATTTGTTGTACTTTGACATTTTATGTAAAGTCTATAATATATAATTGTGGTATATTGATATTTTATGTACAGTATATTGAATATATATTGTATTGTGATATTTAATGTAGAGTATATAATATATATTTGGTGTATTGTGATATATTATGTACGGTATATAATGTATATTTGGTGTACTTTGATATTTTATATACAATGTATAATATATATTTGGTGTGCTTTGATGTTTTATGTACAGTATATAATATATATTTGGAGCACTTTGATATTTTATGTACATTATAAAATATATATTTGGTGTACTGTGATATTTTATGTACTGTATATTATAAGTGTTTTGTGTATTTTCATATTTTATGTACAGTATATAATATATATTTGGTGTACTTTTATATTTTATATACAGTATATAATATATATTAACCTTTATTTGATATTTTATTTACAGTATATAATATAAATTTGGTGTACTTTAGTATTTTATGTGCAGTATATAATATATATTTGGGGTACTTTGGTATTTTATATACAGTTTATAATATTTAAATGGTGTATAGTGATATTTTACGTGCAGTATATTATATACCTGGTTTGATGTGATATTTAATGTAGAGTATATAATTTATATTTGGTGTACTTTGATATTTTATGTACAGTATATAATATACATTTAGTTTAATTTTATACTTTGTGTACAGTATATAATATATATTTCGTGTACTTTGGTATTTTATGTACAGTATGAGATATATGTTTTGAGTATTTTCATATATTATGCACAGTATATAATATATATTTGGTGTAATTTTATATTTTATGTACAGTATATAGTATGTATTTAGTGTAATTTGATATTTTAAGTACAGTATATAACATATATTTGGTGTGATTTTTTATTTTATGTACAGTTTGTAATATATATTTGGTGTACTTTGATATTTTATGTATAGTATATAATATATATTTGTTGTACTTTGATATTTTATGTACGGTTTATAATATATATTTGGTGTACTGTGATATTTTATGTACATTATAAAATATGTATTTGGTGTACTGTGATATTTTGTGTACAGTATATAATGTTTATTCGATGTACTTTGATATTTTATGTAGAGTATATAATATATATTTGGAGTGCTTTGATATTTTATGTTTGGTATATAATATATATTTGGTGTACTTTGATATTTTATGCAGAGTATATAATATATATTTTGGGAATTTTCATATTTTATGTACAGTATATAATATATATTTGGTGTACTTTGATATTTTATGTACTGTATACAATGTATATTTGGTGAAGTTTGATATTTATTGTTCATTATATAATATACATTTGGTGTCCTTTCATATTTTATGTACATTATATAATATACATTTAGTGTATTTTCACATTTCGTGTGGAGTATATAATATACATTTTTTGTACTGTGATATTTTATGTACAATATATAATATACATTTGGTGTTCTGTGATATTTTATGTGCCATATATAGCATGTATTTAGTGCAATTTCAGATTTTATGTACAGTATATAATATATATTTGGAGTGTTTTATATTTTATTTACAGTTTACAATATATATATGGTGCACTTTGATATTTTATGTACTGTGTATAAGATATATTTTGTGTATTTTCACATTTAATGTACAGTATATACTATATATTTGGTCTACTTTTATATTTTACGTATAGTATAAAATATATATTTAGTAAGTTTGACATTTTATGTACAGTAAACAATATATATTTGGTAAACTTTGACATTTTATGTACAGTATATAATGAACAAATGGTGTACTTTGATGTTTTATGTACAGTATATAATATATATTTGTAGTGTTTTCATATTTTATTTACAGTATATAATATATATTTGGTGTACTTTGATATTTTATATACAGTACTTAATATTTATTTGGTATATTTTCATATTTAATGTACAATATATAATATATATTTGGTGTACTTTTATATTTTATGTATAGTATATAGTATATGTTTAGGATAATTTGATATTTTATGTAGAGTATATAATACATATTTGGTGTGCTTTGATATTTTATGTGCAGTATATAATATTTATTTTGGGTATTTTGATATTTTATGTACACTATATAATATATATGGTGTATTGTGATATTTTATGTACAGTATATAATATATATTTCATGAACTGTGATATTTTATGTACAGTATATAATATATATTTGGTGTACTGTGATATTTTATGCAGAGTATATAATGTATATTTGGTGTACTTTGATAATTTATGTACAGTATATAATATATATTTGGTGTGCTTTAATGATTTATGTATGGTATATAATATATATTTGGTGTGCTGTGATATTTTATGTACAGTATATAATATATATTTTGTGTATTTTCATATATTATGTACAGTATATAATATATGTTTGGTGTACTTTTATAATTTATATTCAGTATATATTATATATTTACTTTAATTTGATATTTAATGTCCAGTATATAATATATATTTGCTGTAATTTGAAATTTTATATACAGTATGTGATATATATTTTGTGTATTTTCATATTTTATACACAGTATATAGTATATATTTGGTGTAATTTTATATTTTATGTACAGTATATAATGTGTATTTAGTGTAATTTGATATTTTATGTACAGTACATAATATATATTTGGTGAACCTTCCCATTTTATGTACCGTATATAATATACATTTGGTGTCCTTTGATATTTTAAGTACAGTATGTAATATATATTTGGGGTATTGTTATATTTTGTGTACATTATATAAGTTATATATGGCATACTGTGATATTTTATGTACAGTATATAATATAAAGTTGGTGTACTGTGATATATTATGTATAGTATATAAAGTACATTTGGTTTACTTTGATATTTTATGTACAGTATATAATATTTATTTGGTATGCTTTGATATTTTAAGTACAGTATATAATATATTTTTGGTGCACTTTGGTATTTTGTGTACAGTACATAATATATATTTTGTATATTTTCATATTTCAGGTACAGTATATAATATATATTTCGTGTACTTTTATATTTCATGTACGGTATATAATATTCATTTAGTGTAATTTGATATTTTATGTACAGTATATAGTATGTATATGGTGTGCTTTGATATTTTATGTATGGTATATGATATATATTTGTTCTACTTTGATAATTTATGCACAGTTTATAATACGTATTTTGTGTATTTTCATAATTTATGAACAGTATATAATATATATTTAGTTTAATTTGATATTTTCTAAACAGCATATAATATATAATTGGTGTACTTTGATATTTTATGCACAGTATGTGATATGTATTTATTGTATTTTCATATTTTATGTACAGTATATAATATATATTTGGTGTACTTTGATATTTTATGTACAGAATAAAATATATATTTGGGGTATTTTTATATTTTATATACAGTATATAATATATATGGTGTATTGTGATATTTTATGTACAGTATATAATATATATTTGGTGAACTGTGATATTGTATGTACAGTATATAATGTATATTTGGTGTACTTTGATATTTTATGTAAAGTATATAATATTTATTTCTTGTGCTTTTATATTTTATGTACAGTATATATTATATATTTCGTGTACTTTGGTATTTTATGTACAGTATATAGTATACGTTTGGTATAATTTCATATTTTATGTAAAGTATATAATATATATTTGGTGTGCATTGATATTTAATGTATGGTATATAATAATAATTTAGTGTAATTTGATATTTTATGTACAGCATATAATGTATAGTTGGTGTGTCCTGATATTTCATGTACAGTATATAGTATATATTTGGTGTGCTTTGATAATTAATGTACAGTATATAATATATATTTGGTGTATTTTGATATCTTATGTACAATATATCATATATATTTGGTGTACTGTGATATTTTATGTACAGTGTATAATATATATTTGGTGTACTGTGTTATTTTATGCAGTGTATAATGTATATTTGGTGTACTTTGATATTTTATCTACAGTATGTGTTATATATTTTGTGTGCTTTGATAATATATGTACAGTATATAATATATATCTGGTGTAGTGTGATATTTTATGTACACTATATAATGTATATTTTGTGAATTTTCATATTTTATGTACAGTATATAATATATGTTTGGTGTTCTTTTATTATTTATGTACTGTATATAATATGTATTTAGTGTAATTTGATATTTTATGTACATTATATAATATATATTTGTTGTACTTTGACACTTAATTTACAGTATATAATATTCATTTGGTGTAATTTTATATTTTATGTAGAATATATAATATATATTTGGAGTTCTTTGATATTTTATGTACAGTATATAATATATATTTGGTGTGCTTTGCAATTTTATGTACAGTATTTAATATAAATTTAGTTTAATTTGATATTTTATGTACACTATATAATATGTAATTGGTGAAGTTTGATATTTTTTGTTCATTATATAATACACATTTGGTGTTGTTTCATATTTTATGTACGGTATATAATATATATTTTTTGGATTTTCACATTTTATGTACAGTATATAACATATATTTGGTGTACTTTTATATTTTATGTACAGTATATAATATATCTTTAGTTTAATTTGATATTTTCTGTACAGTATATAATATATATTTGGTGTAATTTGATATTTTATGTACAGGGTGTGATATGTATTTCACGTATTTTCATATTTTATGTACAGAACATGATATGTATTTGGTGTACTTTTATATATTTTGTACAGTATATAATATGTATTTAGTGTAATTTGATATTTTATGTACAGTATGTAATATATATTGGGTGTGATTTTATATTATTTGTGCAGTATATAATATATATTTGGTGTAGTTTGATATTTTATGTACTGTATGTTGTATACATTTGCTGTATTGTGTGATTTTATATACAGAATATAATGTATATTTGGTGTACTTTAATGTTTTATGTACAGTGTATAATATATATATTTTGTATTTTCACATTTTATGTACAGTATGAAATATATATTTGGTGTACTTTGATATTTTATGTACTGTCTATTGTATATATTTGGTGTACTGTGATTTTTTTGTACAGTACATAATGTATATTTGGTGTACTTTGATATTTTATGGACAGTATATAATATATATTTGGTGTCCTTTCATAATTCATGTACAGTATATAATATATATTTTCTGTATTTTCACATTTTATGTACAGTACATAATATATATTTGGTGTACTTTGATATTTTGTGTACAGTAAAAAATATATATTTTGTATAATTTCATAATTTTTGTACAGTGTATAGTATATATTTGGTGTACTTTTGTATTTTTTGTTCAGCATATAATATATATTTGGTGTCCTTTCATAATTCATGTACAGTATATAATATATATTTTCTGTATTTTCACATTTTATGTATTGTATATAATACATATTTGTTGTACTTTGATATTTTATATACTGTAAATTGTGTATATTTGGTGTACTGTGATATTTTTTGTACATCATAAAATGTATATTTGGTCTACTTTGTTATTTTATGTACGGTATATAATATGTATTTGGTGTGCTTTGATATTTTATGTAGAGTATATAATATATATTTGGTGTACTTTGATACTTTATGTACAGTATATAATATATATATGGTATATTTTGATATTTTACTTTCAGAATAAAATACATATTAGGTGAACTTTTATATTTTATGTACAGTATTTAATATTTATTTAGTGTAATTTGATATTTTATGTACAGTAAAGAATATATATTTGGATTGCTTTTATATTTTATGTACAGTATATAATATATATTTAGTTTAATTTGATATTTAATGTACAGTATATAATATATATTTGGTGTACTTTGATATTTTATGGACAGTATATAATATACATTCGGGTTATTTTGATGTTTTATGTACACTATATAATATATACGGTGTATTGTGATATTTTATGTACGGTATATAATATATATTGGTGTAGACTGATATTTTATGTGCAGCATATAATGTATAATTTGTGTACTATGATATTTTATGTACAGTATATAATATATATTTGGTGTATTTTGACATTTTATGTACAGTATGTGATATGTATTTTGTGTATTTTCATATGTTATGTAAAGTATATAATATATATTTGGTGTACTTTTATATTTTATGTAAAGTATATAATATTTATTTAGTGTAATTTCATATTTTATGTACAGTATATAACATATATTTGGTGTGCTTTGATATTTTATGTACAGCATATAATATATATTTGGTGTACTTTGATATTTTACGTACAGTATATAATACGTATTTTGTGTATTTTCACATTTTATGTACAGTATATAATATATATTTGGTGTGATTTTATATTTTATGTACAGTATTTAATATATATTAGGTGTACTTTGATATTTTATGTACAGTATATAATATATATTAGGGGTATTTTGATATTGTATGTACACTATATAATATATATGGTGTATTGTGATATATTATGTACAGTATATAATATATATTTGGTGTACTGTGATATTTTATGTGCAGTATATAATGTGTATTTGGTGTACTTTGATATTTTATGTACATTATATATTATATATTTGGTGTATTTTGATATTTTATGTACAGTATGTGATATGTATTTTGTGTATTTTCATATTTTATGTACAGTATATAATATATATTTTGTGTACTTTTATATTTTATGTACAGTACATAATATGTATTTTGCGTAATTTGATATTTTATTTACAGTATGTAATATATATTTAGTATAATTTGAAATTTTATGTACTGTATATAACATATATTTGGTGAACCTTGATATCTTATGTAAAGTATAGAATATACATTTGTGCCCTTTGATATTTTATGTACAGTATATTATATATCTTTGTGGTATTATGATATTTTATGTACAGTATATAATATATATTTTGTGTACTTTCACATTTTATCTACAGTATATAATATATATTTGGTGTGCTTTATTTTATGTAAAGTATATAATATATATTTGGTGTACTTTTATATTTTATGTACAGTATATAAAACTTTTTTGTGTATTTTCACATTTTATGTATAGTATATAATATATATTTGGTGTACTTTTATATTTTATGTACAGTATATAATATATTTAGTTTTGTTTGATATTATATGTACAGTATATAATATATATTTGGTGTACTTTGATACTTTATGTACAGTATATAATGTATATCTGGTGTACTTTGATATTTTATGTACAGTATATAAAATATGTTTGGTGTACTTTGATATTTTATGCACAGTATGTAATATATATTTTGTATATCTTCTTATTTTTTGTACAGTATATAATATATATTTGGTGTACTTTTATATTTTATGTATGGTATATAATATTTAGTGTAGTTTCATATTTTATTTACAGTACATAATATATATTTGGTGTCCTTAGATATTTTATGTACAGCATATAATATATATTTGGTGTAATTTGATACTTTATATACAGTATATAATGCGTATTTTGTGTATTTTCACAATTTATTACAGTATATAATATATATTTGTTGTGATTTTATATTTTATTTACAGTATATAATGTATATTTGGTGTACTTTGATATTTTATTTATAGTATATAATATATATTTGGGGTATTTTCATATTTTATGTACAGTATATTATATATGGTGTATTGTGATATTTTATATACATTATATAATATATATTTGGTGTACTATAATATTTTATGTGGAGTATATATTGTATAATTTGTGTCCTTTGACATTTTAGGTACAGTATATAATATATACTTGGTGTACTGTGATATTGTATGTACAGTATATAACATATACTTGGTGTACTTTGATATTTTATGTACACTATATAATATATATTTAGTGTACTTTGATATTTTATGTACAGTATATAAAATGTATTCGGGGTACTTTGATATTTTATGTACAGTATATAATATATATTTTGTATATTTTCATATTTTATGTACAGTATATGATACGTATTTCGTGTACTTTTATATTTTATGTATGGTGTATAATATTTATTTAGTGTAATTTCATACTTCATGTACAGTAGATAGTATATATTTGGTGTGCTTTGATATTTTGTGTAGAGTATTTAAAATATATTTGGTCTGCTTTGATATTTGTTATACAGTATATAATATATATTCAGTGTACTATGATATTTTATGTACAGTATATAGTATATATTTGGTGTACTGTGATATTTTATGTAGAGTATATACTATATATTTGGTGGAATTTGATATTTTACATAGAGTTTATAATACGTGTTTTGTGTATTTTCACATTTTATGTACAGTATATAATATATATTATGTGTACTTTTATATTTGATGAACAGTATGTAATATATATATAGTTTAATTTGATATTTTATGTACAGTGTATAATATATATTGGGTGTAATTTGATATTTTATCTACAGTATGTGATATGTATTTTGCATATTTTCATATTTTATGTACAGTACATAATATATATTTGGTGTACTTTTATATTTTATGTACAGTATATAATATGTATTTAGTGCAATTTCATATTTCATGTACAGTACATATATATTTGTTGTGATTTTATATTTTATGTACAGTATGTTATATATTTTGAGTATTTTTATATTTTATGTACAGTATGTAATATATTTATGGTGTTCTTTGATATTTTATTTACAGTATATAATATATATTTGGAGTATTTTGATATTTTATGTACAGTGTATAATATATATTTGGTGTACTTTGATATTTTATGTACATTATTCGATATATACTTAGTATATTTTCATATTTCATATACAGTATATAAGACATATTTGGTGTACTTTTATATTTTATGCATAGTATATAAAATTTATTTAGTGTAATTCGATATTTTATGTGCAGTTTATAATATATATTTACAGTGCTTTGATATTTCATGTGCAGTATATAATAAATATTTGGTGTACTTTAATATATTACATAATGCATATAATGCGTATTTTGTGTATTTTCACATTTTATGTAAAGTATAAAATATAAATTTGGTGTACTTTTATATTTTATGTACAGTGTATAATATATAGTTAGTTTAAATTGATATTTTATGTACAGTATATAATATATATTTGGCGTACTTTCATAATTTATGCACAGTTTGTGATATGTATTTTGTGTATTTTCATATTTTATGTACAGTATAAAATATAAATTTGTTGTACTTTTATATTTTATGTACAGTGTATAATATATATTTAGTTCAAATTGATATTTTACGTACAGCATATAATATATATTTGGTGTACTTTGATAATTTATGTACAGTATGTGATATATATTTTGTGTATTTTCATATTTTATGCACAGTGTATAATATATATTTGGTGTAATTTTATATTTGATGTACAGTATATAATATGTATTTAGTGTAATTTGATATTTTATGTACAGTATATAATATATATTTGGTGTACTTGATATTTTATTTACAGTGTATAATATATATGTGTATTTTGATATTTTATGTACGGTATATAATATATATGGTGTATTGTGATATTTTTTGTACAGTATATAATATACATTTGGTTTATTGTGATATTTTGTGTGCAGTTTATAATGTATAATTGGTGTACTTTGATATTTTAAGTACAGTAAATAATATATATTTGGTGTATTTTGATATTTTATTTACAGTATGAGATATATATTTTGAGTATTTTCATATATTATGCACAGTATTTCATATATATTTGGTGTAATTTTATATTTTTATGTACAGTATATAATAGGTATTTAGAGTAATTTGATATTTTATGTACAATATATAATAAATATTTGGTGTGGTTTTTTATTTTATGTACAGTATACAATATATATTTCGTGTACTTTTACATTTTATATACAGTATATCATATGTAGTTACTATAATTTGATATTTTATTTACAGATTTAATATATATTTAGTATAATTTCATATTTTATGTGCAGTACACAATACATATTTGGAGAAATTTGACACTTAATGTACAGTAGATAATATACATATGGTGCCCTTTGATACGTTATGTACAGTATATAATATATATTTGTGGTATTTTGATATTTTATGTACAGTATATAATAAATATTTTGTGTACTTTCACATTATATGTACAGTATATAACATATAATTGTACTTTTATATTTTATGTAAGGTATATAATATTTATTTAGTGTAATTTGATATCTTAGTTACAGCATATAATATATGTTTGGTGTGCTTTGATATTTTATGCACAGTATGTGATATGTGTTTTGTGTATTTTCATATTTTATGTACAGTATATAATATATATTTGATGTACTTTTATATTTCATGTACAGTATATGATATGTATTTAGTGTAAATTGATATTTTATGTTCGGTATATAATATATATTTGGTGTGATTTTATACTTTATGTACAGAATATAATATATATTAGGGGGATTTTGATATTTTATGTACAGTATACAATATATATTTGGTGTACTTTCATATTTTATGTTCAGTATATAATATATACTTGCTGTACTGTGATATTGTATGTAGAGTATATAATGTATATTTGGTGTACTTTCATATTTTATGTACACTACATAATATATATTTGGTGTACTTTGATATTTTATGTACAGTATATAAAATATATTTGGTGTACGTTGATATTTTATGTACAGTATATAATATATACTTGGTATATTCTCCAATTTTATGTACAGTATAAAATTTATATTTGGTGTACTTTTATATTTAATGTATGGTATATAATATTTATTTAGTTTAATTTCATATTTTATGTACAGTACATAATATATACTTGGTGTGCTTTGATATTTTATATACAGCATATAATATATATTTGGTGTGCTTTGATATTTTATGTACAGCATATAATATATATTTGGTGAACTTTGATATTTTACGTACGGTAAATAATACGTATTTTGTGTATTTTCACATTTTATGTACAGTATATAATATATATTTGGAGTGATTTTATGTTTTATGTACAGTATATAATATATATTTTGTGTACTTTGATATATTATGTACAGTATATAATATATATTTGGTGTACTTTGATAACTTATGTACAGTATGTGATATATATTTTGTGTATTTTCATATTTAATGCACAGTGTATAATATATATTTGGTGTACTTTTATATTTTATGTACAGTTTATAATATATATTTGGTGTAATATGATATTTTATGTACAGTATATAATATATATTTGGTGTTCTTTCATATTTTATATACAGTATATAATATATATTCGGGGTAGTTTGATATTTTATGTACAGTATATAATATATATGTTGTATTGTGATATTTTATGTACAGTATATAATATATATTTGGTTTACTCTGATAATTTATGTACCGTGTGTGATATGTATTTTGTGTGTTTTCATATTTTATGTATAGTATATAATATATATTTGGTGTACTTTTATATTTTTTATACAATAAATAATATGAATTTAGTGTAATTTGATATTTTATGTACAGTATTTAATATACATTGGGTGTGATTTTATATTACGTGTACAGTATATTATATATATTTGGTGTACTTTCATATTTTATGTATATTATATAATATATATTTGGTGTACTTTGATATTTTATGTACATTAAATAATATATATTTCGTATATTTGCTTATTTTATGTACAGTATATAAGATATGTTTGGTGTACTTTTATATTTTATGTGTAGTATATAATATTTATTTAGTGAAATTTGATATTTTATGTACAGTATGTAATATATGTTTAGAGTGATTTCACATTTTATGTACAGTATATAATATATATTTGGGGAAATTTGATATTTTATGTACAGTACATAATATATATTTGGTGTATGTTGATATTTCATGTACAGAATATAATATATATTTTGTGTACTTTGATATTTTATGTACACTATATAATATTGATTTGGTGTACTTTGATATTTTACATACCGTAGATAAAATATAATTGGTGTACGATGATATTATATGTACAGTATATAATATATATTTGGTGTACTGTGATATTTTATGCACAGTATATGAGGTATATTTGGTGTACTTTGTTATTTTATGTACAGTATGTAATATATATTTGGTGGGCTTTGATATTTTATGTACAGTATATAAAATATATTTGGTGTACTGAGATATATTATGTAGAGTATACAATATGTATTTTGTGTGTTTTCAAATTTTATGTACAGTATATAATATATATTTGGTGTACTTTGATAGTTTATGTACAGTATATAATATATATTTGGTTTACTTTGATATATTATAAAGAATAGATAATATACATATGTTATTCTATGATATTTTTGAGCTGTATATAATATATATTTGGTGTACTGTGATAATTTATGTACAGGATATAATATATTTGGTGTACTTTGCTATTTTATGTACAGTTTATGATATTTATTTGTTGTACTTTGATATTTTATTTACAGTATATAACATATATTTCGTGTACTTTGATATTTTAAGTACAGAACATAATATATATTTGGTGTACTTAGACACTTAATTTACTGTTTATAATATTCGTTTGGTGTAATTTTATATTTTATGTAGAGTATATAACATATATTTGGTGTACTTTGATATTTTATGTACAGTATATAATATATATTTGGTGTACTGTGATATTTTAGGTACTTTACATCATACATATTTGGTGTGCTTAGATATTTTATGTACAGTATGTAATACATATTTGGTGTGTTCATAAAATAGATATTTTATGAACAGTATATAATGTATACTTGGTGTACATTGATATTTTATGTAGAGTATATAATATATATTTTGTGAACTTTGTTATTTTATGTACACAATAAAATATTGATTTTAGTGTACCTTGATATTTTATGAACAGTAGATAAAATATAATTAGTGTACGAGGTTATTTTATGTACACTATATAATACATATTTGTAGTGTTTTGATATTTTATTTACAGTATATAATATATATTTGGTGTACTTTGATATTTTATGTTCATTATATAATTTATATTTGGTGTACTGAGATATTTTATGTAATGTGTATTATACGTATTTTGTGTACTTTCACATTTTATGTGCAGTATATAATATGTATTTGGTGTACTTTTATATTTTATGTACGGTATATAATGTATATTTAGTTTAATTTGATGTTTTATTTACAGTATATAATATATATTTGGTGTACTTTGGTATTTTATGTACAGTATATAACATATATTTGGGGTATTTTGATATTTTATGTACAGTTTATAATATTTATATGGTGTATTGTGATATTTTATGTACAGTATATAATATGTATCAGGTTTACTGTGATATTTTACGTACAGTATATAATGAATATTTGGTGAACTTTGAAATTTTATGTTCAGTATATAATATATATTTGGTGAAATTTGATATTTTATATACAGTATATAATATATATTTGGTGTATTTTGATATTTTATGTGCAGTAAGAGATATATATTTTGTGTATTTTCATATTTTATTTACAGTATATAATATATGTTTGGTGTACATTTATATTTTATGTACAGTATATAAAAAGTATTTAGTGTAATTTGATATTTTATGTACAGTATATAATATATATTTGGTGTGCTTTTTATTTTATGTACAGTATATAATATATATTTGGTGTACTTTTATATTTTATGTATAGTATGTAATGTATATTTTGTGTAATTTGATATTTTATGTACAGTATATAATATATATTTGGTGTACTGTGATATTTTATGTACAGTATAAAATATATATTTGGTGTACTGTGATATTTTATGTACAGTATTTAATGTATATTTGATGAACTTTGATATTTTTTGTAGAGTATATAATATATATTTCATGTGCTTTTATATTATATGTACAGTATATAATATATATTTGGTGTACTTTAATATTTTATGTACAGTATATACTACATATTTTGTGTATTCTCATATTTTATGTACGGTATATAATATATATTTTTTGTACTTTTATATTTTATGTACAGTATATAATATGTATTTAATTTAATTTGATATTTTATGCACAGTATATAATATATGATTGGGGAACTTTGATATTTTTTGTTCAGTATATAATATACATTGGGTGTCCTTTAATGTTTTATGTACAGTATATAATATATATTTTGTGTATTTTCACATTTTATGTACAGTATATAATATTTTTGGTGTACATTGATATTTTATGTAGAGTATATAATATATATTTTGTGAACTTTGATATTTTATGTACACAATAAAATATTGATTTGGTGTACCTTGATATTTTATGAACAGTAGATAAAATATAATTAGTGTACGAGGATATTTTATGTACAGTACATAATATGTATTTGGTGTACTGTGATATTTTAAGTACAGAATATGAGGTATATTTGGTGTACTTTGTTATATTATGTACAGTATATAATATATATTTTGTGTGCTTTGATATTTTATGTACGGTATATAAAATATATTTGGTGTACTGTGATATTTTATGTACAGTATACAATATATATTTGTATGTTTTCAAACCTTATGTAAAGTATATAATGTATATTTGGTGTACTTATATATTTATGTACAGTATATAATATATATTTAATATTATTTCATATTTTATGTACAGTATATAATATACAATAGTGTGCTTTTATATCTTTTGTACAGTATATAATATATATTTGGTGTACTTTGATATTTTATATACAGTATATAATATATATTTTGTGTATTTTCACATTTATATACCGTATATAATATATATTTGGTGTATATTTGTATTTTATGTACAGTATATCCTATATATTTAGTGTAATTTGATATTTTATATACAGTATATAATATATATTTGGTGAACTTTGACATTTTATGTACAGTATAAAAAATAAATTTGGTGTCTTTTGGTATTTTATGTACAGTATATAATATATATTTGGTGTAGTTTGATATTTTATGTACAATATATAATATATATTTGGTGTACTTTGGTATTTTATATACAATATATAATATACATTTGTTGTACTCTGATATTTTATGTACAGTATATAATATGTATTTTGTGTGTTTCCAAATTTTATGTACAGTATATGATATATATTTGTGTACTTTGATAGTTTATCTACAGTGTATAATATATATTTTCTTTACTTTGATATATTATATAGAATATATAATATACATTTGTTATACTATGATATTTTATGAGCTGTATATAATATATATTTTGTGTACTGTGATATTTTATGTACAGTATATATTGTATATTTGGTGTGCTTTGACATTTTATGTACAGTATATAATATATATTTGGTGTACTTTGCAATTTTAAGTACAGCATATAATATATATTTTGTATATCTTCATATTTTAGGTAGAGTATATAATATATATTTGGTGTACTTTCATACTTTATATATGGTATATAATATTTATTTAGAGTAATTTGATATTTTATGTACAGTATATAATATATATTTGGTGTGCTTTGATATTTTATGTACGCTATATTATATATATTAGGTGTACATTAATATATTATGTACTGTATATAATACGTATTTTGTGTATTTTCACATTTTATGTGCAGTATATAATATATATTTTCTGTACACTTATATTTTATGTACACTATGTAATATATATTTAGTTTAATTTGATATATTATGTACAGTATATAATATGTATTTGGTGTACTATGATATTATATCTACAGTATGTGATATGTATTTTGTGTATTTACATAGTTTATGTACAGTATATAATATATATTTGGTGTACTTTTATATATTATGTACAGTATATAATATGTATTTAGTGAAATTTGATATTTTATGTACAGTATGTAATATATATTTGGTGTGATTTTATATTTTGTGTACAGTATATAATATACATTTGGTGTACTTTGATATTTTATGTACAGTATATAATATATATTTGGTGTACTCTGATATTTTATATACAATAGAGAATATAAATTTGTTGTACTGTGATATTTTATGCACAGTATATAATATATATTTGGTGTACTGTGATATTTTATGTACAGTGTATAATATATATTTTGTGTATTTTCACATTTTATGTACAGTATATAATATATATTTGGTGTACTTTTCTCTTTTATGTACAGTATATAATATTTATTAAGTTTGATTTGATATTTTATGCACTGTAAATAACATATAATTGGTGAACTTTGACCTTTTATGTACACTATATAATATACATTTGGTGTCTTTTGATATTTTATGTACAGTGGATAATATATATTTGGGGTATTTTGATATTTTATGTACGGTATATAATAAGTATTATGTGTATATTCACATTTTATCTACTGTGTATAATATATATTTGGTGAACTTTTACATATTATGTACAGTATATAATATGTATTTGGTGTAATTTGATATTTTATGTACAGTATATAATATATATTTGGTGTGCTTTGATAGTTTATGTACAGTATTTAATATATATTTGGTGTAGTTTGATATTTTACTTACAGTATATAATACGTTTTATGTGTATTTTCACATTTTATGTACAGTATACAATACACTTCGTGTAATTTTATATTTTATGTTGAGTATATAATATATATTTGGTATAGATTCATATTTTATGTACAGTATATAATATATACTTGGTGTACTTTGATATTTTAGGTATAGTATGTGATATGTATTTTGTGTATTTTCATATTTTAACTACAGTATGTATTATATATTTGTTGTACTGTTATATTTCATTCGCAGTATAGAATATGTATTTAGTGTAATTTGATATTTTATGTACAGTATATAATATATATTTGGTTTGGGTTTACATTTTACGTACAGCATATAATATATATTTGGTGTGCTTTGATATTTTACTTACAGAATATAATATATATTTCGGGTATTTTGATACTTTTTGTACAGAATATAAATATATATAGTGTATTGTGATAATCTATGTACAGTATATAATATGTATTTGGTGTACTGTGATATTTTATGTGCAGTATATAATGTATAATTGGTGTAATTTGATATTTTATGTACAGTATATAAAATATAATTGGTGTACATTGATATTTTACGTACGATATATAAGATATATTTTGTATATTTTCATATTTTATGTACAGTATACAATATATATTTGGTGTACTTTTATATTTTATATATGGCATATAATATTTATTTAGTGTAATTTGATATCTTATGTACAGCATATAATATATATTTAGTATAATTTGATATTTTATGTACAGTATATAATACGTTTTTTGTGTATTTTCAAATTTTATGTATAGTATATGATATATATATGGTGTACTTTTACATTTTTTATACAGTACATAATATATATTTAGTTTAATTTGGTAGTTTTTGTACGTTATATAATATATATTTGTTGTACTTTGATATCTTATGTACAGTGTGTGATATGTATTTTGTGTATTTTCATATTTTATATACTGTATATAATATTTAATTGCTGTAATTTATATTTTTTGTACAGTATATAATATGTATTTAGTGTAATTTGATGTTTGATTTACAGTATGTAATATATATTGGGTGTGACTTTATATAATATGTACAGTATATAATTTATATTTGGTGCATTTTGATATTTTATGTACAGTATATAATATATATTTGGTGTACTTTGATATTTTATGTACATTATATAATATATATTTTGCATATTTTCATAGTTTATATACAATATATAAGATATATTTGGTGTACTTTTATATTTTATGTATAGTATATAATGTTTATTAAGTGTAATTTGATATTTTATGTACAGTATGTAATATGTATTTAGAGTGCTTTGATATTTTATGTACAGTATATAATATATATTTGGGGTACTTTAATATATTATGTACTGTATGTAATACGTATTTTGTGTATTTTCACATTTTATGTAGAGTATAAAATATATTTGGTGTACTTTTATATTTTTTGAACAGTGTATAATATATATTTAGTTTAAATTTATATTTTATGTACAGTATATAATATATATTTGGTGTACTTTGATAATTTTTGTACAGTATACAATATATATTTGGTGAAATTTGATATTTTATATACAGTATATAATATATATTTTGTGTATTTTCATATTTTATGAACAGTGTATAATATATATTTGGTGTGCTTTTATATTTTATGTACAGTATATAGTATGTATTTAGTGTAATTTGATATTTTATGTACAGTATATAATATGTATTTGGTGTAGTTTGATATTTTATGTACAGTTTGAAATATATGTGGTGCATTGTGATATTTTATGTGCAGTATATAATACATATTTGGTGTACTGTGATATTTTATGTGCTGTATATAATGTATAATTGTTGTACTGTGTTATTTTATGTACAGTATATAATATATATTTGTTGTATTTTGATAATTTATGTACAGTATATAATATATATTTTGTGTACTTTCACAGTTTACGTACAGTATATAATATATATTTGTAGTACATTTATATTTCATGTACAGTATGTAATATTTATTTAGTGTAATTTGATATTTTATGTACAGTATAGAATATATATTTAGTATAATTTGATATTTTATGTACAGTATGCAATATATATTTGGTGAACTTTGATATCTTATGTACAGTATGTAATATAGATTTGGTGCCCTTTGATATTTTATGTTCTTTACATAATATATATTTGTAGTATTTTGATATTTTATGTACAGTGTTATATATATTTTGTATACTTTCACATTTTATGTACAGTATATAATACATATTTCCTGTACTTTTATATTTCATGTACTGTATGTAATATTTTTTGAGTGTAACTTGATATCTTATGTACAGTATATAATATATATTTGGCATGCTTTGATATTTTATGTGCAGTATATAATACATATTTGGTGTACTTTGATATTTTATGTACACTATATAATAGGCTTTTTTTGTATTTTCACATTTTATGTACAGTATATAATATATATTGGGTGTACTTTGATATTTTTTGTACAGAATGTGATATGTATTTTGTGTATTTTCATATTTTATGTACAGTATATAATATATATTTGGTGAAATTTGATATCTTATGCACAGTATATAATATACATTTGGGGTATTTTGATATTTTATGTATGGTTTATAATATATATTTTGTGTACTTTTATATTTTATGTGCAGTATATAATATATACTTGGTGTACTGTGATATTGTATGTACAGTATATAATGTATATTTGGTGTACTTTGATATTTTATGTACAGTATATAATATATATTTGGTGTACTTTGATATTTTATGTACAGTATATAAAATATATATGGTGTACTGTAATATTTTATGTACAGTATATAATATATATTTTGTATATTTTCATGTTTTATGTACAGTATATAATATATATTTGGTGTACCTTTATATTTTATATATGGTATATAATATTTATTTAGTGCAATTTCATATTTTATACACAGTACATAATGTATATTTGGTGTGCTTTTGTATTTTATGTACAGGATATAATATATATTTGGTGTAATTTGATATTTTATGTACCGTATATAATACGTATTTTGTGTATTTTCACATTTTATGTACAATATGTAATATATATTTGGTGTACTTTTATATTTTATGAACGGTATATAATATATATTTAGTTTAATTTGATATTTTTTTACAGCATATCATATATATTTGGTGTACTTTGATACGTTATGTTGTGTGTGATATGCATTTTGTGTATTTTCATATTTTATGTACAGTATAATATATATATTTGGTGTACTTTTATATTTTATGTATAGTATATAACATGTATTTAGTGTAATTTGATATTTTATGTACAGTATGTAATATATTTTCGGTGTGATTTTATATTATATGTACGGTATATAATTTATATTTGGTGTATTTTGATATTTTACGTACAGTATATAATATATATTTGGTGTACTTTGAGATTTTATGTACATTATATAATATATATTTTGTAAATTTTCATATTTTATGTACAGTATATAAGATATATTTTGCGTAATTTATATTTTATGTAAAGTATATAATATTTATTTAGTGTAATTTGATATTTTATGTACAGTATGTAATATATATTTAGAGTGCTTTGATATTTTATGTACAGTATATAATATATATTTGGTGTACTTTAAAATATTATGTACTGTATATAATACGTATTTTGTGTATTTTCACATTTTATGTACAGTATATAATATATGTTGGGTGTACTTTGATATTTTTTGTGTAGTATATAATATTTATTTAAAATAATTTGATATTTTATGTACAGTATGTAATATATATTTAGAGTGCTTTGATATTTTATGTTCAGTATGTAATATATATTTGGTGTGAGTTTATATTTTATGTACAGTATATAATATGTATTTGGGTTATTTTGATATTTTATGTACGGTATATAATATATATTTGGAGTACTTTGATATTTTATGTACAGTATAAAATACATACTTGCTGTACTGTGATATCGTACGTACAGTATATAATGTATATTTGGTGTACTTTGATATTTTATGTACAGTACATAATATATATTTGGTGTACGTTGATATTTTATGTACAGTATATAAAATGCACTCGGTGTACTTTGATAATTTATGTATGGTGTATAATATTTATTTAGTGTAATTTCATACCTTTTGTACAGTACATAACATATATTTGGTGTGCTTTGATATTTTCTGTACAGCATATAATATATATTTGGGGTACTTGGATGTTTTATGTACAGTATGTAATAGGTATTTTGTGTATTTTCACATTTTATGTACAGTATATAATATATATTTGTTGCACTTTTATATTTTATGTATGGTATATAATATTCATTTAGTGTAATTTGATATCTTATGTACAGTAAATAATATATATTTGGTGTGCTTTGTTATTTTATGTACAGTATGTGATATGTGTTTTGTGTATTTTCATATTTTATATACAGTATATAATAAATATTTGGTATACTTTGATATTTTCTGTACAGTATTGAATATGTACTTAGTGTAAATTTATACTTTACGTTCAGTATATAATATATATTTTGTGTGATTTTATATTTTATGTACAGCATATGATATATATTTGGTGTATTTTGATATGGTAATTACAGTATATAATATATGTTTGGTGTATTTTATATTTTATGTACAGTATACACTACATACTTGCTGTTCTGCGATATTGTATTTACAGCATATAATGTATATTTGGTGTACTTTGATATTTTATGTGCAGTATATAAAATATACTTGGTGTATGTTGATATTTTATGTACAGTATATAATACATATTTTGTATATTTTCATATTTTAAGTACGGTACATAATATATATCTGGTGTACTTTTATACTTTATGTATGGTATATAATATTTATTTCATATAACTTCATATTTTATGTACAGTACATAATATATATTTGGTGTGCTTTTATATTTTATGTACAGCATATAATATATGTTTGGTGTACTTTAATATTTTATGTACAGTATATAATGTATATTTGGTGTACTTTGATAATTTATGTAAAGTATGTGATATATATTTTGCGTATTTTCATATTTTATGCACAGTGTATAATCTATATATGTTTTACTTTTATATTTTTTGTACAGTATATAATATATATTTAGTGTAATTGGATATTTTGTGTACAGTATATAATATATATTTGGTGTAGTTTGATATTTTATGTACAGTATATAGTATATATTCACGGTATTTTGCTATTTTATGTACAGTATATTATATATGGTGTATTGTGATATTTTATATACAGTATATAATATATATTTGGTGTACTATAATATTTTATGTGGAGTATATAATGTATAATAGGTGTACGTCGATATTTTATGTACAGTATATAATATATACTTGGTGTACTGTGATATTGTATGTACTGTATATAATATATATTTGGTGTACTCTGATATATTATGTACAGTATATAATATATATTTGGTGTACTTTGATATTTTATGTACAGTATATAAAATGTATTCGGTCTACTTTGATACTTTATGTACATTATATAATATGTATTTTGTATATTTTCATATTTTATGTACAGTATATAATATGTATTTCGTGTACATTTATATTTTATGTATGGTGTATAATATTTATTTAGTGCAATTTCATACTTTATGTACAGTACATAATATATATTTGTTGTGCTTTGATACTTTATCTACAGCATATAATATATATTTGGTGTAATTTGATGTTTTCTGTACAGTATATAATACGTATTTTGTTTATTTTCACATTTTTTGTACAGTATATAATGTATAATAGGTGTGACTTTATATTTTATGTATAGTATATAGTATATATTTGGTGTACTTTGATATTTTCGGTACATTATATAATATATATTTGGGGTACTTTCATGTTTTTTTGTAGAGTACATAATATATATTAGGTGTACTTTGATATTTTTGGTACATTATATAATATATATTTGGTGTACTTTTGTATTTTATGTAGAGCATATAATATGTATTTAATGTAATTTGATACTTTATGTACAGTATATAATGTATACTGGGTGTGATTTTATACTATATGTAAAGTATATAATTTATATTTGGTGTATTTTGATATTTCATGTTCAGTATATAATATATATTTGGTGTACTTTGACATTTTATGTACGTTATATAATATATATTTTGTATATTTTCATATTTTATGTATAGTATATAAGATATATTTGGTGTAATTTTATATTTATGTATAGTATATAATATTTATGTAGTGTAATTTGATATTTTATGTACACTATGTAATATATATTTACAGTGCTTTGATATTTTATGTACCGAATATAATATATATTTTGTGTACTTTAATATATTATATACTGTATATAATACGTATTTTGTGTATTTTCACATATTATGTACAGTATATAATATATATTTGGTGTACTTTTATATTTTATGTACAGGGTATAACATATATTTAGTTTAAATTGATATTTTATGTACAGTATATAATATATATTTGGTGTACTTTGATAATTTATGTACAGTATGTGATATATATTTTGTGTATTTTCATGTTTTGCACAGTGTGTAATATATATTTGGTTTACTTTTATATTTTATGTACAGTATATAGTATGTATTTAGTGGAATTTGATATTTTATGTACAGTATATAATACATATTTGGTGAAATTTGATATCATATGTACATTATATAATATACATTTGGTTCCCTTTGATATTTTATGTACAGGATATAATATATATTAGGGTTATTTTGATATTTTTTGTACGGTATATAATATATATTTAGTGTACTTTCATATTTTATGTGCAGTATATAATATATACTTGGTGTACTGTGATATAGTATGTACAGTACATAATGTATATTTGGTGTACTTTGATATTTTATGTACAGTATATAAAATATATTTGGTGTACTTTGATATTTTATGTACAGTGTATAATATATATTTGGTGTAATTTGGAATTTTATGTACAGTATATAATATATATTTGGGGTATTTTGATATTTTATATACAGTACATAATATATATGGTGTGTTGTGATATTTTATGTACAGTATATAATATATATTTGTGAACTGTGATATTTTATGTGCAGTATATAATGTATAATTGGTGTACTTTGATATTTTATGTACAGTATATAATATATATTTGGTGTACTTTGATATTTTATGTTCAGTATATAAAATGTATTCGGTGTGCTTTGATATTTTATCTAAAGTATATAATATATATTTTGTATATTTTCATATTTTATGTACAGTATATAATATGTATTTCGTGTACTATTATATTTTATATATGGTGTATAATATTTATTTAGTGTAATTTCATACTTTATGTACAGTACATAATATATATTTGGTGTGCTTAGATATTTTATGTACAGCATATAATATATATTTCGTGTACTTTGATATTTTATGTACAGTATATCATAGGTGTTTTGTGCATTTTCACATTTTATGTACAGTATATAACATATATTTGGTGTGATTTCATATTTTTTGGACAGTATATAATATATACTTGGTGTACTTTGATATTTTCTGTACAGTGTATAATATATATTTGGTGTACTTCGATATTTTGTGAGCACTATATAATATATATTTGGTGTATTTTGATATTTTATGTACAGTATGGAATATGTATTTTGTGTATTTTCATATTTTATGTACAGTATATAATATATATTTGGTGAAATTTGATATTTTATGTACAGTGTATAGTATGTATTTAGTGTATTTTGATATTTTATGTACAGTATATAATATATATTTGGTGAAATTTGATATCTTATATACAGTATATAATATACATTTGGTGCCCTTTGATATTTTATGTACAGGATATAATATATATTTGGGTTATTTTGATATTTTGTGTACGGTATATAATATATATTTGGTGTACTTTTATATTTTATGCGCAGTATATAATATATACTTGGTGTACTATTATATAGTATGTACAGTATATAATGTATATTTGGTGTACTTTGATATTTTATGTACATTATATAATATATATTTGGTGTAACTTGATATTTTATGTACAGTGTATAATATATATTTGGTGTACTTTGATATTTTATGTAAAGTATATAATATATATTTGGTGTACTTTGATATTATATATACAGTGTATAATATATATTTGGTGTAATTTTATATTTTATGTACAGTATATAATAAGTATTTAGTGTAATTTGATATTTTATGTACAGTATATAATATATATTTGGTATAATTTGATATTTTTTGTTCAGTATATAATTTATATCTGGTGAAATTTGACATCTTATGTACAGTATATAATATACATTAGGTGCCCTTTGATATTTTATGCCAGGATATAATATATGTTAGGGTTCTTTTGATATTTTATGTACGGTATATAATACATATTTAGTGTACTTTTATATTTTGTGTGCAGTATATAATATATACTTGGTGTTCTGTGATATAGTATGTACAGTATATAATGTATATTTGGTGTACTTTGATATTTTATGTACAGTATATAATATATATTTGGTGTACTTTGATATTTTATGTACAGTATATATTATATATTTGGTGTACTTTGGTATTTTATGTACGGTTTATAATATATATTTGGGGTATTTTGATATTTTATGTACAGTATATAATATATACGGTGTATTGTGATATTTTATGTACAGTATATTATATATATTTGGTGTACTGTGATATTTTATGTTCAGTGTTTAATGTATAATTGGTGTACTTTGATATTTTATGTACAGTATATAATATATACTTGGTGTACTGTGATATTGTATGTACTCCCGTTGAGATCCGATTTTGGACCCCTCCGAGTGAGATAGGATGGGCTCACCACTTCTGGTCAGGCAGGCAGTGCCTCGCTGCAACACAGAATGAAACCATAAGTCTCAAGGCCTAGTGTCGGCTGTAAATTCACTGATGCATCAGCCGTGTGCCTCCCTCTTCCATTGAAAGACAAGTGGCCTGCCCCGCTTGCAAAAGCCTTGGGGTTCCGGAAAGCCGACCGCGCTTTACAGGACACCTGCAAAGAAGAACAGAGGCGAATCCGAGGGGGAGACCATGCGACCACGCGTGGCCCTGGCCAATCCCACAGCAGTTGCTGATAATGTGTGCCACCGGAGGCATACGGGGCGACGGCGAAGCAAAGGGTCGGGTCCAGGCATGTGCCGGTGGAAGGGGGAAACGGGTTACCTCTCCATCAATGCCAGGGAAAATCGAAGAACACCTGGGACCCGGGGCGTGGAGGGGCCGCCTGTGCCTGACCCAAGCCAAGTTTTCAAACGCCTACCAGAGGAGCAAATAGGTTTCTGCAAAACTCGCGACACCCCTAATCCTCCACCGACCTGGTAGCCCTGACGCAACTTCGGCTGGCACAAACCCACAGAGAGTGGGAAAGAAACACACAGAGACTGAGAGACAGAGGGAGAAGAGAGAATGGGAGGCACACACACAGACACACACACACACACAGAGTCATACAGCAGAGGCATTGAAACACACAGCCCCAGGCGACCCCTGAGGCGGCAGGGTTCTGCTCTGGAGGAGAACGACCCTCCGGTGAGAGAGAAGCCCAGGGGCACGCAGGCCGACCCGTCCTCGAGATCACGGACGGCGGCACGAGTTTTGGGGAGACTCACCCCAACCAACACCGTCCGTGCAGGCCTGAGGCTGGGATCCCGTGCTGCTTCCCCCGACTCTGCCTGGGGTTTCATCATCGTGGTCGGCCCTTTGCGACTCCTGGCATCCGCAAACGTTCCCTTCGACCCCGAGGAGAGATGAGGCCGGAGCCTCAGAGCCTCCACACCCAAGCACTGCCACGGAGGGCTCCTGCTCTGCCAAGCCTCGGGGACTGGTTTCTAAGACAACCGTGGGAACCACTGTGACGGGAGAAACCGCTGGCGCCTCGCGCATGCGCATTGGCTGAGCCGACTCGCGCTCCACTCCTGACAGATAGGCTGCGTCCCCTTTAAATGTTGCCACCGCCGCGCGGCGGCCGCGATGCTCCTGCTGCCGCGGCGGCGGCGGCTGGATCCTGGGTCCTGTTTGGGGCGGTGTGGGAGAGGGGGCCGCGGGTGTCTCGTCCTGTCCCAGGCCCAAACCCCCAGGGGTACTGTCCTCCGGACCTGCTTGAGCCGACTTCCACCGAGGGAGGGGGAGCTTCAGGACGCCTGCTGTGTTCTCCCAACTCCCGTTGAGATCCGATTTTGGCCCCCTCCGAGTGAGATAGGATGGGCTCACCACTTCTGGTCAGGCCGGCAGGGCCTCGCTGCAACACAGAATGAAACCATAAGTCTCAAGGCCTAGTGTCAGCTGTAAATTCACTGATGCATCAGCCCTCTGCCTCCCTCCTCCTTTGAAAGACCAGTGGCCTGCCCCGCTTGCAAAAGCCTTGGGGTTCCGGAAAGCCGACCGCGCTTTACAGGACACCTGCAAAGAAGAACAGAGGCGAATCCGAGGGGGAGACCATGCGACCACGCGTGGCACTGGCCAGTCCCACAGCAGTTGCTGATAATGTGTGCCACCGGAGGCATACGGGGCGACTGCGAAGCAAAGGGTCGGGTCCAGGCATGTGCCGGTGGAAGGGGGAAACGGGTTACCTCTCCATCAATGCCAGGGAAAATCAAAGAACACCGGGGACCCGGGGCGTGGAGGGGCCGCCTGTGCCTGACCCAAGCCACTTTTTCAAACGCCTACCAGAGGAGCAAATAGGTTTCTGCAAAACTCGCGACACCCCCAATCCTCCACCGACCTGGTAGCCCTGACGCAACTTCGGCTGGCACAAACCCACAGAGAGTGGGAAAGAAATACACAGAGACTGAGAGACAGAGAGAGAAGAGAGAATGGGAGGCACACACACAGACACACACACACACACACACACACAGGGTCATACAGCAGAGGCATTGAAACACACAGCCCCAGGCGACCCATGAGGTGGCAGGGTTCTGCTCTGGAGAACGACCCTCGGGTGAGAGAGAAGCCCAGGGGCACGCAGGCCGACCCGTCCTCGAGATCACGGACGACGGCACGAGTTTTGGGGAGACTCACCCCAACCAACACCGTCCGTGCAGGCCTGAGGCTGGGATCCCGTGCTGCTTCCCCCGACTCTGCCTGGGGTTTCATCATCGTGGTCGGCCCTTTGCGACTCCTGGCATCCTCAAACGTTCCCTTCGACCCCGAGGAGAGATGAGGCCGGAGCCTCAGAGCCTCCACACCCAAGCACTGCCACGGAGGGCTCCTGCTCTGCCAAGCCTCGGGGACTGGTTTATAAGACAACCGTGGGAACCACGGTGACCGCAGAAACCGTTGGCGCCTCGCGCATGCGCATTGGCTGAGCCGACTTGAGCCCCACTCCTGACAGACAGGCTGCGTCCCCTTTAAATGTATTTGGTGTACTTTGATATTTTATGTACAGTATATAATATATATTTTGTATATTTTCATGTTTCATGTACACTATATAATATATATTTGGTGTACTTTTATATTTTATGTATGGTATATAATATTTATTTAGTGTAATTTCGTATTTTATATACAGTACATAATATATATTTGGCGTGCTTTGGTATTTTATGTACAGCATATAATATATATTTGGTGTACTTTTATACTTTATGTACAGTATATAATACGTATTTTGTGTATTTTCACATTTTATGTACAATAAATAATATATATTTGGTGTAATTTTATATTTTATGTACAGTATATAATGTATATTTAGTTTAATTTGATATTTTTTGTACAGTATATAATATATGTTTGCTGTACTTTGATATCTTATGTACAGTGTGTGATATGTATTTTGTGTATTTTCACATGTTATGTACAGTATATAATATATATTTGGTGTATTTTTATATTTTATATACAGTATAAAATATGCATTCAGTGTAGTTTGATATTTTATGTACAGTATGTAAAAGAAATTGGGTGTCATTTTATATTATATGTACAGTATATAATTTATACTTGGTGTATTTTGATATTTTATGTACAGTATATAATATATATTTGGTGTACTTTGATATTTTATGTACATTATATTATATATATTTTGTATATTATCATATTTCATGTACAGTATATAAGATATATTTCGTGTACTTTTATATTTTATGTATAGTATATAATATTTAGGGTAATTTGATATTTTATGTACAGTATGTAATATATATTTAGAGTGCTTTGATATTTTATGTACAGTATATAATACATATTTGGTGAACTTTAATATATTATGTACTGTATATAATACGTATTTTGTGTATTTTCACATTTTATGTACAGTATAAAATATATATTTGGTGTACTTTTATATTTTATGTACAGTGTATAATATATATTTAGCTTAAATTGATATTTTATTTACAGTATATAAAATATATTTGGTGAACTTTGATAATTTATGTACAGTATGTGATATGTATTTTGTCTATTTTCATATTTTATGCACAGTGTATAATATATATTTGGTGTACTTTTATATTTTATGTACAGTATATAGTATGTATTTAGCGTAATTTGATATTTTATGTACAGTACATAATATATATTTGGTTTTCTTTGATATTTTATGTACAGTATATAATATATATTTGAGGTATTTTGATATTTTATGCACAGTATATAATATATATGATGTATTGTGATATTTTATGTACAGTATATAATACATATTTGGTGTACTGTGCTATTTTATGTGCAGTATATAATGTATACTTGGTGTACTTTGATATTTTATGTACAGTATATAATATATATTCGGTGTAGTTTGATATTTTATGTACAGTATGTGATATGTATTTTGTGTATTTTCATATTTTATGTATAGTATATAATATATATTTGGTGTAATTTTATATTTTATGTACAGTATATAATAAGTATTTAGTGTAATTTGATATTTTATGTACAGTATATAATACATATTTAGTATAATTTGATATTTTTTGTACAGTATATAATGTATATCTGGTGAAATTTGATATCGTATGTACAGTATATAATATACATTTGGTGCCCTTTGATATTTTATGCCAGGATATAATATATATTAGGGTTATTTTGATATTTAATGTACGGTATATAATATATATTTAGTGTACTTTTATATTTTATGTGCAGTATATAATATATACTTGGTGTTCTGTGATATAGTATGTACAGTATATAATGTATATTTGGTGCACTTTGATATTTTATGAACAGTATATAATATATATTTGGTGTACTTTGATATTTTATGTACAGCATATATTATATATTTGGTGTACTTTGGTATTTTATGTACGGTTTATAATATATATTTGGGGTATTTTAATATTTTATGTACAGTATATAATATATACGGTGTATTGTGATATTTTATGTACAGTATATTATATATATTTGGTGTACTGTGATATTTTATGTGCAGTATTTAATGTATAATTGGTGTACTTTGATATTTTATGTACAGTATATAATATATACTTGGTGTACTGTGATATTGTATGTACTCCCGTTGAGATCCGATTTTGGACCCCTCCGAGTGAGATAGGATGGGCTCACCACTTCTGGTCAGGCAGGCAGTGCCTCGCTGCAACACAGAATGAAACCATAAGTCTCAAGGCCTAGTGTCGGCTGTAAATTCACTGATGCATCAGCCGTGTGCCTCCCTCTTCCTTTGAAACACAAGTGGCCTGCCCCGCTTTCAAAAGCCCTGGGGTTCCGGAAAGCCGACCGCGCTTTACAGGACACCTGCAAAGAAGAACAGAGGCGAATCCGAGGGGGAGACCATGCGACCACGCGTGGCCCTGGCCAGTCCCACAGCAGTTGCTGATAATGTGTGCCACCGGAGGCATACGGGGCGACTGCGAAGCAAAGGGTCGGGTCCAGGCATGTGCCGGTGGAAGGGGGAAACGGGTTACCTCTCCATCAATGCCAGGGAAAATCAAAGAACACCGGGGACCCGGGGCGTGGAGGGGCCGCCTGTGCCTGACCCAAGCCACTTTTTCAAACGCCTACCAGAGGAGCAAATAGGTTTCTGCAAAACTCGCGACACCCCCAATCCTCCACCGACCTGGTAGCCCTGACGCAACTTCGGCTGGCACAAACCCGCAGACAGTGGGAAAGAAATACACAGAGACTGAGAGACAGAGAGAGAAGAGAGAATGGGAGGCACACACACAGACACACACACACACACACAGGGTCATACAGCAGAGGCATGGAAACACACAGCCCCAGGCGACCCCTGAGGTGACAGGGTTCTGCTCTGGAGGAGAACGACCCTTGGGTGAGAGAGAAGCCCAGGGGCACGCAGGCTGACCCGTCCTCGAGATCACGGACGGCGGCACGACTTTTGGGGCGACTCACCCCAACCAACACCGTCCGTGCAGGCCTGAGGCTGGGATCCCGTGCTGCTTCCCCCGACTCTGCCTGGGGTTTCATCATCATGGTCGGCCCTTTGCGTCTCCTGGCATCCGCAAACCTTCCCTTCGACCCCGAGGAGAGATGAGGCCGGAGCCTCAGAGCCTCCACACCCAAGCACTGCCACGGAGGGCTCCTGCTCTGCCAAGCCTCGGGGACTGGTTTCTAAGACAACCGTGGGAACCACGGTGACCGCAGAAACCGTTGGCGCCTCTCGCATGCGCATTGGCTGAGCCGACTCGAGCTCCACTCCTGACAGACAGGCTGCGTCCCCTTTAAATGTATTTGGTGTACTTTGATATTTTATGTACAGTATATAATATATATTTTGTATATTTTCATGTTTCATGTACACTATATAATATATATTTGGTGTACTTTTATATTTTATGTATGGTATATAATATTTATTTAGTGTAATTTCATATTTTATATACAGTACATAATATATATTTGGCGGGCTTTGGTATTTTATGTACAGCATATAATATATATTTGGTGTACTTTTATACTTTATGTACAGTATATAATACGTATTTTGTGTATTTTCACATTTTATGTACAATATATAATATATATTTGGTGTAATTTTATATTTTATGTACAGTATATAATGTATATTTAGTTTAATTTGATATTTTTTGTACAGTATATAATATATATTTGCTGTACTTTGATATCTTATGTACAGTGTGTGATATGTATTTTGTGTATTTTCACATGTTATGTACAGTATATAATATATATTTGGTGTATTTTTATATTTTATATACAGTATAAAATATGCATTCAGTGTAGTTTGATATTTTATGTACAGTATGTAAAAGAAATTGGGTGTCATTTTATATTATATGTACAGTATATAATTTATACTTGGTGTATTTTGATATTTTATGTACAGTATATAATATATATTTGGTGTACTTTGATATTTTATGTACATTATATTATATATATTTTGTATATTTTCATATTTCATGTACAGTATATAAGATATATTTCGTGTACTTTTATATTTTATGTATAGTATATAATATTTAGGGTAATTTGATATTTTATGTACAGTATGTAATATATATTTAGAGTGCTTTGATATTTTATGTACAGTATATAATACATATTTGGTGAACTTTAATATATTATGTACTGTATATAATACGTATTTTGTGTATTTTCACATTTTATGTACAGTATAAAATATATATTTGGTGTACTTTATATTTTATGTACAGTGTATAATATATATTTAGCTTAAATTGATATTTTATTTACAGTATATAAAATATATTTGGTGAACTTTGATAATTTATGTACAGTATGTGATATGTATTTTGTCTATTTTCATATTTTATGCACAGTGTATAATATATATTTGGTGTACTTTTATATTTTATGTACAGTATATAGTATGTATTTAGCGTAATTTGATATTTTATGTAAAGTATATAATATATATTTGGTTTTCTTTGATATTTTATGTACAGTATATAATATATATTTGAGGTATTTTGATATTTTATTCACAGTATTTAATACATATGGTGTATTGTGATATTTTATGTACAGTATATAATACATATTTGGTGTACTGTGCTATTTTATGTGCAGTATATAATGTATACTTGGTGTACTTTGATATTTTATGTACAGTATATAATATATATTCGGTGTAGTGTGATATTTTATGTACAGTATGTGATATGTATTTTGTGTATTTTCATATTTTATGTATAGTATATAATATATATTTGGTGTAATTTTATATTTTATGTACAGTATATAATAAGTATTTAGTGTAATTTGATATTATATGTACAGTATATAATACATATTTAGTATAATTTGATATTTTTTGTACAGTATATAATGTATATCTGGTGAAATTTGAAATAGTATGTACAGTATATAATATACATTTGGTGCCCTTTGATATTTTATGCCAGGATATAATATATATTAGGGTTATTTTGATATTTAATGTACGGTATATAATATATATTTAGTGTACTTTTATATTTTATGTGCAGTATATAATATATACTTGGTGTTCTGTGATATAGTATGTACAGTATATAATGTATATTTGGTGTACTTTGATATATTATGAACAGTATATAATATATATTTGGTGTACTTTGATATTTTATGTACAGTATATATTATATATTTGGTGTACTTTGGTATTTTATGTACGGTTTATAATATATATTTAGGGTATTTTAATATTTTATGTACACTATATAATATATACGGTGTATTGTGATATTTTATGTACAGTATATTATATATATTTGGTGTACTGTGATATTTTATGTGCAGTATTTAATGTATAATTGGTGTACTTTGATATTTTATGTACAGTATATAATATATACTTGGTGTACTGTGATATTGTATGTACTCCCGTTGAGATCCGGTTTTGGACCCCTCCGAGTGAGATAGGATGGGCTCACCACTTCTGGTCAGGCAGGCAGTGCCTCGCTGCAACACAGAATGAAACCATAAGTCTCAAGGCCTAGTGTCGGCTGTAAATTCACTGATGCATCAGCCGTGTGCCTCCCTCTTCCTTTGAAAGACAAGTGGCCTGCCCCGCTTGCAAAAGCCCTGGGGTTCCGGAAAGCCGACCACGCTTTACAGGACACCTGCAAAGAAGAACAGAGGCGAATCCGAGGGGGAGATCATGCGACCACGCGTGGCACTGGCCAATCCCACAGCAGTTGCTGATAATGTGTGCCACCAGAGGCATACGGGGCGACAGCGAAGCAAAGGGTCGGGTCCAGGCATGTGCCGGTGGAAGGGGGAAACGGGTTACCTCTCCATCAATGCCAGGGAAAATCGAAGAACACCTGGGACCCGGGGCGTGGAGTGGCCGCCTGTGCCTGACCCAAGCCACGTTTTCAAACGCCTACCAGAGGAGCAAATAGGTTTCTGCAAAACTCGCGACACCCCTAATCCTCCACCGACCTGGTAGCCCTGACGCAACTTCGGCTGGCACAAACCCACAGAGAGTGGGAAAGAAACACACAGAGACTGAGAGACAGAGGGAGAAGAGAGAATGGGAGGCACACACACAGACACACACACACACACACAGAGTCATAGAGCAGAGGCATTGAAACACACAGCCCCAGGCAACCCCTGAGGCGGCAGGGTTCTGCTCTGGAGGAGAACGACCCTCGGGTGAGAGAGAAGCCCAGGGGCATGCAGGCCGACCCGTCCTCGAGATCACGGACGGCGGCACGAGTTTTGGGGAGACTCACCCCAACCAACACCGTCCGTGCAGGCCTGAGGCTGGGATCCCGTGCTGCTTCCCCCGACTCTGCCTGGGGTTTCATCATCGTGGTCGGCCCTTTGCGACTCCTGGCATCCGCAAACGTTCCCTTCGACCCCGAGGAGAGATGAGGCCGGAGCCTCAGAGCCTCCACACCCAAGCACTGCCACGGAGGGCTCCTGCTCTGCCAAGCCTCGGGGACTGGTTTCTAAGACAACCGTGGGAACCACGGTGACCGCAGAAACCGTTGGCGCCTCGCGCATGCGCATTGGCTGAGCCGACTCGAGCTCCACTCCTGACAGACAGGCTGCGTCCCCTTTAAATGTATTTGGTGTACTTTGATATTTTATGTACAGTATATAATATATATTTTGTATATTTTCATGTTTCATGTACACTATATAATATATATTTGGTGTACTTTTATATTTTATGTATGGTATATAATATTTATTTAGTGTAATTTCATATTTTATATACAGTACATAATATATATTTGGCGGGCTTTGGTATTTTATGTACAGCATATAATATATATTTGGTGTACTTTTATATTTTATGTACAGTATATAATACGTATTTTGTGTATTTTCACATTTTATGTACAGTATATAATATATATTTGGTGTAATTTTATATTTTATGTACAGTATATAATGCATATTTAGTTTAATTTGATATTTTTTGTACAGTATATAATATATGTTTGCTGTACTTTGATATCTTATGTACAGTGTGTGATATGTATTTTGTGTATTTTCACATGTTATGTACAGTATATAATATATATTTGGTGTATTTTTATATTTTATGTACAGTATAAAATATGCATTCAGTGTAGTTTGATATTTTATGTACAGTATGTAAAATAAATTGGGTGTCATTTTATATTATATGTACAGTATATAATTTATACTTGGTGTATTTTGATATTTTATGTACAGTATATAATATATATTTGGTGTACTTTGATATTTTATGTACATTATATAATATATATTTTGTATATTTTCATATTTCATGTACAGTATATAAGATATATTTCGTGTACTTTTATATTTTATGTATAGTATATAATATTTAGGGAAATTTGATATTTTATGTACAGTATGTAATATATATTTACAGTGCTTTGATATTTTATGTACAGTATATAATACATATTTGGTGTACTTTAATATATTATGTACTGCATATAATACGTATTTTGTGTATTTTCACATTTTATGTACAGTATAAAATATATATTTGGAGTACTTTTATATTTTATGTACAGTGTATAATATATATTTAGTTTAAATTGATATTTTATTTACAGTATATAATATACATTTGGTGCCCTTTGATATTTTATGCCAGGATATAATATATATTAGGGGTATTTTGATATTTTATGTACGGTATGTAATATATATTAAGTGTACTTTTATATTTTATGTACAGTATATAATACATATTTGGTGTACTTTAATATATTATGTACTGCATATAATACGTATTTTGTGTATTTTCACATTTTATGTACAGTATAAAATATATATTTGGAGTACTTTTATATTTTATGTACAGTGTATAATATATATTTAGTTTAAATTGATATTTTATTTACAGTATATAATATACATTTGGTGCCCTTTGATATTTTATGCCAGGATATAATATATATTAGGGGTATTTTGATATTTTATGTACGGTATGTAATATATATTAAGTGTACTTTTATATTTTATGTGCAGTATATAATATATACTTGGTGTTCTGTGATATAGTATTTACAGTATATAATGTATATTTCGTGTACTTTGATATTTTATGTACAGTATATAATATATATTTGGTGTACTTTGATATTTTATGTACAGTATATATTATATATTTGGTGTACTTTGGTATTTTATGTACGGTTTATAATATATATTTGGGGTATTTTGATATTTTATGTACAGTATAAAATATATACGGTGTATTGTGATATTTTATGTACAGTATACTATATATATTTGGTGTACTGTGATATTTTATGTCCATTATATAATATATATTTTGTATATTTTCATATTTCATGTACAGTATATAAGATATATTTCGTGTACTTTTATATTTTATGTATAGTATATAATATTTAGGGTAATTTGATATTTTATGTACAGTATGTAATATATATTTAGAGTGCTTTGATATTTTATGTATAGTATATAATACATATTTGGTGTACTTTAGTATATTATGTACTGTATATAATACGTATTTTGTGTATTTTCACATTTTATGTATAGTATAAAATATATATTTGGTGTACTTTTATATTTTACGTAGAGTGTATAATATATATTTAGTTTAGATTGATATTTTATTTACAGTATACAATATATATTTGGTGTACTTTTATAATTTATGTACAGTATGTGATATATATTTTGTGTATTTTCATATTTTATGCACAGTGTATAATATATATTTGGTGTACTTTTATATTTCATGTACAGTATATAGTATGTATTTAGCGTAATTTGATGTTTTATGTACAGTATATAATATATATTTGGTGTACTTTGATATTTTATGTACAGTATATAATATATATTTGGGGTATTTTGATATTTTATGTACAGTATATAATATATATGGTGTATTGTGATATTTTATGTACAGTATATAATACATATTTGGTGCACTGTGCTATTTTATGTGCAGTATATAATGTATACTTGGTGTACTTTGATATTTTATGTACAGTATATAATATATATTCGGTGTATTTTGATATTTTATGTACAGTATGTGATATGTATTTTGTGTATTTTCATATTTTATGTATAGTATATAATATATATTTGGTGTAATTTTATATTTTATGTACAGTGTATAATAAGTATTTAGTGTAATTTGATATTTTACGTACAGTATATAATATATATTTAGTATAGTTTGATATTTTTTGTACAGTATATAATATATATCAGGTGAAATTTGATATCTTATGTACAGTATATAATATACATTTGTTGCCCTTTGATATTTTATGCCAGGATATAAGACATGTTAGGGATATTTTTATATTTTATGTACGGTATATAATATATATTTAGTGTACTTTTATATTTTGTGTGCAGTATATAATATATACTTGGTGTTCTGTGATATAGTATGTACCGTATATAATGTATATTTGGTGTACTTTGATATTTTATGTACAGTATATAATATATATTTGGTGAACTTTGATAATTTAAGTACAGTATGTGATATGTATTTTGTCTATTTCATATTTTATACACAGTGTATAATATATATTTGGTGTACTTTTATATTTTATGTACAGTATATAGTATGTATTTAGCGTAATTTGATATTTTATGTACAGTACATAATATATATTTGGTTTTCTTTGATATTTTATGTACAGTATATAATATATATTTGAGGTATTTTGATATTTTATGCACAGTATATAATATATATGGTGTATTGTGATATTTTATGTACAGTATATAATACATATTTGGTGTACTGTGCTATTTTATGTGCAGTATATAATGTATACTTGGTGTACTTTGATATTTTATGTACAGTATATAATATATATTCGGTGTAGTTTGATATTTTATGTACAGTATGTGATATGTATTTTGTGTATTTTCATATTTTATGTATAGTATATAATATATATTTGGTGTAATTTTATATTTTATGTACAGTATATAATAAGTATTTAGTGTAATTTGATATTTTATGTACAGTATATAATACATATTTAGTATAATTTGATATTTTTTGTACAGTATATAATGTATATCTGGTGAAATTTGATATCGTATGTACAGTATATAATATACATTTGGTGCCCTTTGATATTTTATGCCAGGATATAATATATATTAGGGTTATTTTGATATTTAATGTACGGTATATAATATATATTTTGTGTATTTTCATATTTTATGCACAGTGTATAATATATATTTGGTGTACTTTTATATTTCATGTACAGTATATAGTATGTATTTAGCGTAATTTGATGTTTTATGTACAGTATATAATATATATTTGGTGTACTTTGATATTTTATGTACAGTATATAATATATATTTGGGGTATTTTGATATTTTATGTACAGTATATAATATATATGGTGTATTGTGATATTTTATGTACAGTATATAATACATATTTGGTGCACTGTGCTATTTTATGTGCAGTATATAATGTATACTTGGTGTACTTTGATATTTTATGTACAGTATATAATATATATTCGGTGTATTTTGATATTTTATGTACAGTATGTGATATGTATTTTGTGTATTTTCATATTTTATGTATAGTATATAATATATATTTGGTGTAATTTTATATTTTATGTACAGTGTATAATAAGTATTCAGTGTAATTTTATATTTTATGTACAGTATATAATATATATTTAGTATAGTTTGATATTTTTTGTACAGTATATAATATATATCAGGTGAAATTTGATATCTTATGTACAGTATATAATATACATTTGGTGCCCTTTGATATTTTATGCCAGGATATAAGACATGTTAGGGTTATTTTTATATTTTATGTACGGTATATAATATATATTTAGTGTACTTTTATATTTTGTGTGCAGTATATAATATATACTTGGTGTTCTGTGATATAGTATGTACCGTATATAATGTATATTTGGTGTACTTTGATATTTTATGTACAGTATATAATATATATTTGGTGAACTTTGATAATTTATGTACAGTATGTGATATGTATTTTGTCTATTTTCATATTTTACGTACAGTGTATAATATATATTTGGTGTACTTTTATATTTTATGTACAGTATATATTATGTATTTAGCGTAATTTGATATTTTATGTACAGTACATAATATATATTTGGTTTTCTTTGATATTTTATGTACAGTATATAATACATATTTGGTGTACTGTGCTATTTTATGTGCAGTATATAATGTATACTTGGTGTACTTTGATATTTTATGTACAGTATATAATATATATTCGGTGTAGTTTGATATTTTATGTACAGTATGTGATATGTATTTTGTGTATTTTCATATTTTATGTATAGTATATAATATATATTTGGTGTAATTTTATATTTTATGTACAGTATATAATAAGTATTTAGTGTAATTTGATATTTTATGTACAGTATATAATACATATTTAGTATAATTTGATATTTTTTGTACAGTATATAATGTATATCTGGTGAAATTTGATATCGTATGTACAGTATATAATATACATTTGGTGCCCTTTGATATTTTATGCCAGGATATAATATATATTAGGGTTATTTTGATATTTAATGTACGGTATATAATATATATTTAGTGTACTTTTATATTTTATGTGCAGTATATAATATATACTTGGTGTTCTGTGATATAGTATGTACAGTATATAATGTATATTTGGTGTACTTTGATATTTTATGAACAGTATATAATATATATTTGGTGTACTTTGATATTTTATGTACAGTATATATTATATATTTGGTGTACTTTGGTATTTTATGTACGGTTTATAATATATATTTGAGGTATTTTAATATTTTATGTACAGTATATAATATATACGGTGTATTGTGATATTTTATGTACAGTATATTATATATATTTGGTGTACTGTGATATTTTATGTGCAGTATTTAATGTATAATTGGTGTACTTTGATATTTTATGTACAGTATATAATATATACTTGGTGTACTGTGATATTGTATGTACTCCCGTTGAGATCCGGTTTTGGACCCCTCCGAGTGAGATAGGATGGGCTCACCACTTCTGGTCAGGCAGGCAGTGCCTCGCTGCAACACAGAATGAAACCATAAGTCTCAAGGCCTAGTGTTGGCTGTAAATTCACTGATGCATCAGCCGTGTGCCTCCCTCTTCCTTTGAAAGACAAGTGGCCTGCCCCGCTTGTAAAAGCCTTGGGGTTCCGGAAAGCCGACCGCGCTTTACAGGACACCTGCAAAGAAGAACAGAGGCGAATCCGAGGGGGAGACCATGCGACCACGCGTGGCACTGGCCAATCCCACAGCAGTTGCTGATAATGTGTGCCACCGGAGGCATACGGGGCGACGGCAAACCAAAGGGTCGGTTCCAGGCATGTGCCAGTGGAAGGGGGAAACGGGTTACCTCTCCATCAATGCCAGGGAAAATCGAAGAACACCTGGGACCCGGGGCGTGGAGGGGCCGCCTGTGCCTGACCCAAGCCACGTTTTCAAATGCCTACCAGAGGAGCAAATAGGTTTCTGCAAAACTCGCGACACCCCCAATCCTCCACCGACCTGGTAGCCCTGACGCAACTTCGGCTGGCACAAACCCACAGAGAGTGGGAAAGAAACACACAGAGACTGAGAGACAGAGGGAGAAGAGAGAATGGGAGGCACACACACAGACACACACACACACACAGAGTCATACAGCAGAGGCATTGAAACACACAGCCCCAGGCGACCCCTGAGGCGGCAGGGTTCTGCTCTGGAGGAGAACGACCCTCGGGTGAGAGAGAAGCCCAGGGGCACGCAGGCCGACCCGTCCTCGAGATCACGGACGGCGGCACGAGTTTTGGGGAGACTCACCCCAACCAACACCGTCCGTGCAGGCCTGAGGCTGGGATCCCGTGCTGCTTCCCCCGACTCTGCCTGGGGTTTCATCATCGTGGTCGGCCCTTTGCGACTCCTGGCATCCGCAAACGTTCCCTTCGACCCCGAGGAGAGATGAGTCCGGAGCCTCAGAGCCTCCACACCCAAGCACTGCCACAGAAGGCTCCTGCTCTGCCAAGCCTCTGGGACTGGTTTCTAAGACAACCGTGGGAACCACTGTGACGGGAGAAACCGCTGGCGCCTCGCGCATGCGCATTGGCTGAGCCGACTCGCGCTCCACTCCTGACAGATAGGCTGCGTCCCCTTTAAATGTTGCCACCGCCGCGCGGCGGCCGCGATGCTCCTGCTGCCGCCGCGGCGGCGGCTGGATCCTGGGTCCTGTTTGGGGCAGTGTGGGAGAGGGGGCCGCGGGTGTCTCGTCCTGTCCCAGGCCCAAACCCCCAGGGGTACTGTCCTCCGGACCTGCTTGAGCCGACTTCCACCGAGGGAGGGGGAGCTTCAGGACGCCTGCTGTGTTCTCCCAACTCCCGTTGAGATCCGATTTTGGCCCCCTCCGAGTGAGATAGGATGGGCTCACCATTTCTGGTCAGGCCGGCAGGGCCTCGCTGCAACACAGAATGAAACCATAAGTCTCAAGGCCTAGTGTCAGCTGTAAATTCACTGATGCATCAGCCCTCTGCCTCCCTCCTCCTTTGAAAGACCAGTGGCCTGCCCCGCTTGCAAAAGCCTTGGGGTTCCGGAAAGCCGACCGCGCTTTACAGGACACCTGCAAAGAAGAACAGAGGCGAATCCGAGGGGGAGACCATGCGACCACGCGTGGCACTGGCCAGTCCCACAGCAGTTGCTGATAATGTGTGCCACCGGAGGCATACGGGGCGACTGCGAAGCAAAGGGTCGGGTCCAGGCATGTGCCGGTGGAAGGGGGAAACGGGTTACCTCTCCATCAATGCCAGGGAAAATCAAAGAACACCGGGGACCCGGGGCGTGGAGGGGCCGCCTGTGCCTGACCCAAGCCACTTTTTCAAACGCCTACCAGAGGAGCAAATAGGTTTCTGCAAAACTCGCGACACCCCCAATCCTCCACCGACCTGGTAGCCCTGACGCAACTTCGGCTGGCACAAACCCACAGAGAGTGGGAAAGAAATACACAGAGACTGAGAGACAGAGAGAGAAGAGAGAATGGGAGGCACACACACAGACACACACACACACACACAGGGTCATACAGCAGAGGCATGGAAACACACAGCCCCAGGCGACCCCTGAGGTGACAGGGTTCTGCTCTGGAGGAGAACGACCCTCGGGTGAGAGAGAAGCCCAGGGGCACGCAGGCTGACCCGTCCTCGAGATCACGGACGGCGGCACGACTTTTGGGGCGACTCACCCCAACCAACACCGTCCGTGCAGGCCTGAGGCTGGGATCCCGTGCTGCTTCCCCCGACTCTGCCTGGGGTTTCATCATCATGGTCGGCCCTTTGCGTCTCCTGGCATCCGCAAACGTTCCCTTCGACCCCGAGGAGAGATGAGGCCGGAGCCTCAGAGCCTCCACACCCAAGCACTGCCACGGAGGGCTCCTGCTCTGCCAAGCCTCGGGGACTGGTTTCTAAGACAACCGTGGGAACCACGGTGACCGCAGAAACCGTTGGCGCCTCGCGCATGCGCATTGGCTGAGCCGACTCGAGCTCCACTCCTGACAGACAGGCTGCGTCCCCTTTAAATGTATTTGGTGTACTTTGATATTTTATGTACAGTATATAATATATATTTTGTATATTTTCATGTTTCATGTACACTATATAATATATATTTGGTGTACTTTTATATTTTATGTATGGTATATAATATTTATTTAGTGTAATTTCATATTTTATATACAGTACATAATATATATTTGGCGTGCTTTGGTATTTTATGTACAGCATATAATATATATTTGGTGTACTTTTATACTTTATGTACAGTATATAATACGTATTTTGTGTATTTTCACATTTTATGTACAATATATAATATATATTTGGTGTAATTTTATATTTTATGTACAGTATATAATGTATATTTAGTTTAATTTGATATTTTTTGTACAGTATATAATATATATTTGCTGTACTTTGATATCTTATGTACAGTGTGTGATATGTATTTTGTGTATTTTCACATGTTATGTACAGTATATAATATATATTTGGTGTATTTTTATATTTTATATACAGTATAAAATATGCATTCAGTGTAGTTTGATATTTTATGTACAGTATGTAAAAGAAATTTGGTGTCATTTTATATTATATGTACAGTATATAATTTATACTTGGTGTATTTTGATATTTTATTTACAGTATATAATATATATTTGGTGTACTTTGATATTTTATGTACATTATATTATATATATTTTGTATATTTTCATATTTCATGTACAGTATATAAGATATATTTCGTGTACTTTTATATTTTATGTATAGTATATAATATTTAGGGTAATTTGATATTTTATGTACAGTATGTAATATATATTTAGAGTGCTTTGATATTTTATGTACAGTATATAATACATATTTGGTGAACTTTAATATATTATGTACTGTATATAATACGTATTTTGTGTATTTTCACATTTTATGTACAGTATAAAATATATATTTGGTGTACTTTTATATTTTATGTACAGTGTATAATATATATTTAGCTTAAATTGATATTTTATTTACAGTATATAAAATATATTTGGTGAACTTTGATAATTTATGTACAGTATGTGATATGTATTTTGTCTATTTTCATATTTTATGCACAGTGTATAATATATATTTGGTGTACTTTTATATTTTATGTACAGTATATAGTATGTATTTAGCGTAATTTGATATTTTATGTACAGTATATAATATATATTTGGTTTTCTTTGATATTTTATGTACAGTGTATAATATATATTTGAGGTATTTTGATATTTTATGCACAGTATATAATACATATGGTGTATTTTGATATTTTATGTACAGTATATAATACATATTTGGTGTACTGTGCTATTTTATGTGCAGTATATAATGTATACTTGGTGTACTTTGATATTTTATGTACAGTATATAATATATATTCGGTGTAGTTTGATATTTTATGTACAGTATGTGATATGTATTTTGTGTATTTTCATATTTTATGTATAGTATATAATATATATTTGGTGTAATATTATATTTTATGTACAGTATATAATAAGTATTTAGTGTAATTTGATATTTTATGTACAGTATATAATACATATTTAGTATAATTTGATATTTTTTGTACAGTATATAATGTATATCTGGTGAAATTTGATATCGTATGTACAGTACATAATATACATTTGGTGCCCTTTGATATTTTATGCCAGGATATAATATATATTAGGGTTATTTTGATATTTAATGTACGGTATATAATATATATTTAGTGTACTTTTATATTTTATGTGCAGTATATAATATATACTTGGTGTTCTGTGATATAGTATGTACAGTATATAATGTATATTTGGTGTACTTTGATATTTTATGAACAGTATATAATATATATTTGGTGTACTTTGATATTTTATGTACAGTATATATTATATATTTGGTGTACTTTGGTATTTTATGTACGGTTTATAATATATATTTAGGGTATTTTAATATTTTATGTACACTATATAATATATACGGTGTATTGTGATATTTTATGTACAGTATTTTATATATATTTGGTGTACTGTGATATTTTATGTGCAGTATTTAATGTATAATTGGTGTACTTTGATATTTTATGTACAGTATATAATAGATACTTGGTGTACTGTGATATTGTATGTACTCCCGTTGAGATCCGGTTTTGGACCCCTCCGAGTGAGATAGGATGGGCTCACCACTTCTGGTCAGGCAGGCAGTGCCTCGCTGCAACACAGAATGAAACCATAAGTCTCAAGGCCTAGTGTCGGCTGTAAATTCACTGATGCATCAGCCGTGTGCCTCCCTCTTCCTTTGAAAGACAAGTGGCCTGCCCCGCTTGCAAAAGCCCTGGGGTTCCGGAAAGCCGACCGCGCTTTACAGGACACCTGCAAAGAAGAACAGAGGCGAATCCGAGGGGGAGACCATGCGACCACGCGTGGCACTGGCCAATCCCACAGCACTTGCTGATAATGTGTGCCACCGGAGGCATACGGGGCGACGGCAAACCAAAGGGTCGGTTCCAGGCATGTGCCAGTGGAAGGGGGAAACGGGTTACCTCTCCATCAATGCCAGGGAAAATCGAAGAACACCTGGGACCCGGGGCGTGGAGGGGCCGCCTGTGCCTGACCCAAGCCACGTTTTCAAACGCCTACCAGAGGAGCAAATAGGTTTCTGCAAAACTCGCGACACCCCCAATCCTCCACCGACCTGGTAGCCCTGACGCAACTTCGGCTGGCACAAACCCACAGAGAGTGGGAAAGAAACACACAGAGACTGAGAGACAGAGGGAGAAGAGAGAATGGGAGGCACACACACAGACACACACACACACACAGAGTCATACAGCAGAGGCATTGAAACACACAGCCCCAGGCGACCCCTGAGGCGGCAGGGTTCTGCTCTGGAGGAGAACGACCCTCGGGTGAGAGAGAAGCCCAGGGGCACGCAGGCCGACCCGTCCTCGAGATCACGGACGGCGGCACGAGTTTTGGGGAGACTCACCCCAACCAACACCGTCCGTGCAGGCCTGAGGCTGGGATCCCGTGCTGCTTCCCCCGACTCTGCCTGGGGTTTCATCATCGTGGTCGGCCCTTTGCGACTCCTGGCATCCGCAAACGTTCCCTTCGACCCCGAGGAGAGATGAGTCCGGAGCCTCAGAGCCTCCACACCCAAGCACTGCCACAGAAGGCTCCTGCTCTGCCAAGCCTCTGGGACTGGTTTCTAAGACAACCGTGGGAACCACTGTGACGGGAGAAACCGCTGGCGCCTCGCGCATGCGCATTGGCTGAGCCGACTCGCGCTCCACTCCTGACAGATAGGCTGCGTCCCCTTTAAATGTTGCCACCGCCGCGCGGCGGCCGCGATGCTCCTGCTGCCGCCGCGGCGGCGGCTGGATCCTGGGTCCTGTTTGGGGCAGTGTGGGAGAGGGGGCCGCGGGTGTCTCGTCCTGTCCCAGGCCCAAACCCCCAGGGGTACTGTCCTCCGGACCTGCTTGAGCCGACTTCCACCGAGGGAGGGGGAGCTTCAGGACGCCTGCTGTGTTCTCCCAACTCCCGTTGAGATCCGATTTTGGCCCCCTCCGAGTGAGATAGGATGGGCTCACCATTTCTGGTCAGGCCGGCAGGGCCTCGCTGCAACACAGAATGAAACCATAAGTCTCAAGGCCTAGTGTCAGCTGTAAATTCACTGATGCATCAGCCCTCTGCCTCCCTCCTCCTTTGAAAGACCAGTGGCCTGCCCCGCTTGCAAAAGCCTTGGGGTTCCGGAAAGCCGACCGCGCTTTACAGGACACCTGCAAAGAAGAACAGAGGCGAATCCGAGGGGGAGACCATGCGACCACGCGTGGCACTGGCCAGTCCCACAGCAGTTGCTGATAATGTGTGCCACCGGAGGCATACGGGGCGACTGCGAAGCAAAGGGTCGGGTCCAGGCATGTGCCGGTGGAAGGGGGAAACGGGTTACCTCTCCATCAATGCCAGGGAAAATCAAAGAACACCGGGGACCCGGGGCGTGGAGGGGCCGCCTGTGCCTGACCCAAGCCACTTTTTCAAACGCCTACCAGAGGAGCAAATAGGTTTCTGCAAAACTCGCGACACCCCCAATCCTCCACCGACCTGGTAGCCCTGACGCAACTTCGGCTGGCACAAACCCACAGAGAGTGGGAAAGAAATACACAGAGACTGAGAGACAGAGAGAGAAGAGAGAATGGGAGGCACACACACAGACACACACACACACACACAGGGTCATACAGCAGAGGCATGGAAACACACAGCCCCAGGCGACCCCTGAGGTGACAGGGTTCTGCTCTGGAGGAGAACGACCCTCGGGTGAGAGAGAAGCCCAGGGGCACGCAGGCTGACCCGTCCTCGAGATCACGGACGGCGGCACGACTTTTGGGGCGACTCACCCCAACCAACACCGTCCGTGCAGGCCTGAGGCTGGGATCCCGTGCTGCTTCCCCCGACTCTGCCTGGGGTTTCATCATCATGGTCGGCCCTTTGCGTCTCCTGGCATCCGCAAACGTTCCCTTCGACCCCGAGGAGAGATGAGGCCGGAGCCTCAGAGCCTCCACACCCAAGCACTGCCACGGAGGGCTCCTGCTCTGCCAAGCCTCGGGGACTGGTTTCTAAGACAACCGTGGGAACCACGGTGACCGCAGAAACCGTTGGCGCCTCGCGCATGCGCATTGGCTGAGCCGACTCGAGCTCCACTCCTGACAGGCTGCGTCCCCTTTAAATGTATTTGGTGTACTTTGATATTTTATGTACAGTATATAATATATATTTTGTACATTTTCATGTTTCATGTACACTATATAATATATATTTGGTGTACTTTTATATTTTATGTATGGTATATAATATTTATTTAGTGTAATTTTATATTTTATATACAGTACATAATATATACTTGGCGTGCTTTGGTATTTTATGTACAGCATATAATATATATTTTGTGTACTTTTATATTTTATGTACAGTATATAATGTATATTTAGTTTAATTTGATATTTTTTGTACAGTATATAATATATATTTGCTGTACTTTGATATCTTATGTACAGTGTGTGATATGTATTTTGTGTATTTTCACATGTTATGTACAGTATATAATATATATTTGGTGTATTTTTATATTTTATGTACAGTATAAAATAAGCATTCAGTGTAGTTTGATATTTTATGTACAGTATGTAAAGTAAATTGGGTGTCATTTTATATTATATGTACAGTATATAATTTATACTTGGTGTATTTTGATATTTTATGTACAGTAAATGATATATATTTGGTGTACTTTGATATTTTATGTACATTATATAACATATATTTTGCATATTTTCATATTTCATGTACAGTATATAAGATATATTTCGTGTACTTTTATATTTTATGTATAGTATATAATATTTAGGGTAATTTGATATTTTATGTACAGTATGTAATATATATTTAGAGTGCTTTGATATTTTATGTACAGTATATAATACATATTTGGCGAACTTTAATATATTATGTACTGTATATAATACGTATTTTGTGTATTTTCCCATTTTATGTACAGTATAAAATATATATTTGGTGTACTTTTATATTTTATTTACAGTGTATAATATATATTTAGCTTAAATTGATATTTTATTTACAGTATATAAAATATATTTGGTGAACTTTGATAATTTATGTACAGTATGTGATATGTATTTTGTCTATTTTCATATTTTATGCACAGTGTATAATATATATTTGGTGTACTTTTGTATTTTATGTACAGTATATAGTATGTATTTAGCGTAATTTGATATTTTATGTACAGTATATAATATATATTTGGTTTTCTTTGATATTTTATGTACAGTATATAATATATATTTGAGGTATTTTGATATTTTATGCACAGTATATAATATATATGGTGTATTGTGATATTTTATGTACACTATATAATACATATTTGGTGTACTGTGCTATTTTATGTGCAGTATATAATGTATACTTGGTGTACTTTGATATTTTATGTACAGTATATAATATATATTCGGTGTAGTTTGATATTTTATGTACAGTATGTGATATGTATTTTGTGTATTTTCATATTTTATGTATAGTATATAATATATATTTGGTGTAATTTTATATTTTATGTACAGTATATAATAAGTATTTAGTGTAACTTGATATTTTATGAACAGTATATAATACATATTTAGTATAATTTGATATTTTTTGTACAGTATATAATGTATATCTGTTGAAATTTGATATCGTATGTACAGTATATAATATACATTTGGTGCCCTTTGATATTTTATGCCAGGATATAATATATATTAGGGTTATTTTGATATTTAATGTACGGTATATAATATATATTTAGTGTACTTTTATATTTTATGTGCAGTATATAATATATACTTGGTGTTCTGTGATATAGTATGTACAGTATATAATGTATATTTGGTGTACTTTGATATTTTATGAACAGTATATAATATATATTTGGTGTACTTTGATATTTTATGTACAGTATATATTATATATTTGGTGTACTTTGGTATTTTATGTACGGTTTATAATATATATTTAGGGTATTTTAATATTTTATGTACAGTATATAATATATACGGTGTATTGTGATATTTTATGTACAGTATATTATATATATTTGGTGTACTGTGATATTTTATGTGCAGTATTTAATGTATAATTGGTGTACTTTGATATTTTATGTACAGTATATAATATATACTTGGTGTACTGTGATATTGTATGTACTCCCGTTGAGATCCGATTTTGGACCCCTCCGAGTGAGATAGGATGGGCTCACCACTTCTGGTCAGGCAGGCAGTGCCTCGCTGCAACACAGAATGAAACCATAAGTCTCAAGGCCTAGTGTCGGCTGTAAATTCACTGATGCATCAGCCGTGTGCCTCCCTCTTCCTTTGAAAGACAAGTGGCCTGCCCCGCTTGCAAAAGCCCTGGGGTTCCGGAAAGCCGACCGCGCTTTACAGGACACCTGCAAAGAAGAACAGAGGCGAATCCGAGGGGGAGACCATGCGACCACGCGTGGCACTGGCCAATCCCACAGCAGTTGCTGATAATGTGTGCCACCGGAGGCATACGGGGCGACTGCGAAGCAAAGGGTCGGGTCCAGGCATGTGCCGGTGGAAGGGGGAAACGGGTTACCTCTCCATCAATGCCAGGGAAAATCGAAGAACACCTGGGACCCGGGGCGTGGAGGGGCCGCCTGTGCCTGACCCAAGCCACGTTTTCAAACGCCTACCAGAGGAGCAAATAGGTTTCTGCAAAACTCGCGACACCCCCAATCCTCCACCGACCTGGTAGCCCTGACGCAACTTCGGCTGGCACAAACCCACAGAGAGTGGGAAAGAAACACACAGAGACTGAGAGACAGAGGGAGAAGAGAGAATGGGAGGCACACACACAGACACACACACACACACAGAGTCATACAGCAGAGGCATTGAAACACACAGCCCCAGGCGACCCCTGAGGCGGCAGGGTTCTGCTCTGGAGGAGAACGACCCTCGGGTGAGAGAGATGCCCAGGGGCACGCAGGCCGACCCGTCCTCGAGATCACGGACGGCGACACGAGTTTTGGGGAGACTCACCCCAACCAACACCGTCCGTGCAGGCCTGAGGCTGGGATCCCGTGCTGCTTCCCCCGACTCTGCCTGGGGTTTCATCATCGTGGTCGGCCCTTTGCGACTCCTGGCATCCGCAAACGTTCCCTTCGACCCCGAGGAGAGATGAGGCCGGAGCCTCAGAGCCTCCACACCCAAGCACTGCCACGGAGGGCTCCTGCTCTGCCAAGCCTCGGGGACTGGTTTCTAAGACAACCGTGGGAACCACTGTGACGGGAGAAACCGCTGGCGCCTCGCGCATGCGCATTGGCTGAGCCGACTCGAGCTCCACTCCTGACAGGCTGCGTCCCCTTTAAATGTATTTGGTGTACTTTGATATTTTATGTACAGTATATAATATATATTTTGTATATTTTCATGTTTCATGTACACTATATAATATATATTTGGTGTACTTTTATATTTTATGTATGGTATATAATATTTATTTAGTGTAATTTCATATTTTATATACAGTGCATAATATATACTTGGCGTGCTTTGGTATTTTATGTACAGCATATAATATATATTTTGTGCACTTTTATATTTTATGTACAGTATATAATGTATATTTAGTTTAATTTGATATTTTTTGTACAGTATATAATATATATTTGCTGTACTTTGATATCTTATGTACAGTGTGTGATATGTATTTTGTGTATTTTCACATGTTATGTACAGTATATAATATATATTTGGTGTATTTTTATATTTTATGTACTGTATAAAATATGTATTCAGTGTAGTTCGATATTTTATGTACAGTATGTAAAATAAATTGGGTGTCATTTTATATTATATGTACAGTATATAATTTGTACTTGGTGTATTTTGATATTTTATGTACAGTATATAATATATATTTTGTATATTTTCATGTTTCATGTACACTATATAATATATATTTAGTGTACTTTTATATTTTATGTATGGTATATAATATTTATTTACTGTAATTTCATATTTTATATACAGTACATAATATATATTTGGCGTGCTTTGGTATTTTATGTACAGCATATAATATATATTTGGTGTACTTTTATTTTTTATGTACAGTATATAATACGTATTTTGTGTATTTTCACATTTTATGTACAGTATATAATATATATTTGGTGTAATTTTATATTTTATGTACAGTATATAATGTATATTTAGTTTAATTTGATATTTTTTGTACAGTATATAATATATATTTGCTGTAATTTGATATCTTATGTACAGTGTGTGATATGTATTTTGTGTATTTTCACATGTTATGTACAGTATATAATATATATTTGGTGTATTTTTATATTTTATGTACAGTATAAAATAAGCATTCAGTGTAGTTTGATATTTTATGTACAGTATGTAAAGTAAATTGGGTGTCATTTTATATTATATGTACAGTATATAATTTATACTTGGTGTATTTTGATATTTTATGTACAGTATATGATATATATTTGGTGTACTTTGATATTTTATGTACGTTATATAATATATATTTTGCATATTTTCATATTTCATGTACAGTATATAAGATATATTTCGTGTACTTTTATATTTTATGTATAGTATATAATATTTAGGGTAATTTGATATTTTTTGTACAGTATGTAATATATAATTAGAGTGCTTTGATATTTTATGTACAGTATATAATACATATTTGGTGTACTTTAATATATTATGTACTGTATATAGTACGTATTTTGTGTATTTTCACATTTTATGTATACTATAAAATATATATTTGGTGTACTTTTCTATTTTACGTACAGTGTATAATATATATTTAGTTTAAATTGATATTTTATTTACAGTATATAATATATATTTGGTGTACTTTGATAATTTATGTACAGTATGTGATATATATTTTGTGTATTTTCATATTTTATGCACAGTGTATAATATATATTTGGTATACTTTTATATTTCATGTACAGTATATAGTATGTATTTAGCGTAATTTGATGTTTTATGTACAGTATATAATATATATTTGGTGTACTTTGATATTTTATGTACAGTATATAATATACATTTGGGGTATTTTGATATTTTATGTACAGTATATAATATATATGGTGTACTGTGATATTTTATGTACAGTATATAATACATATTTGGTGTACTGTGCTATTTTATGTGCAATATATAATGTATACTTGGTGTACTTTGATATTTTATGTACAGTATCTAATATATATTCGGTGTAGTTTGATATTTTATGTACAGTATGTGATATGTATTTTGTGTATTTTCCTATTTTATGTATAGTATATAATATATATTTGCTGTAATTTTATATTTTATATACAGTATATAATAAGTATTTAGTGTAATTTGATATTTTATGTACAGTATATAATATATATTTAGTATAATTTGATATTTTTTGTACAGTATATAATGTATATCTGGTGAAATTTGATATCGTATGTACAGTATATAATATACGTTTGGTGCCCTTTGATATTTTATGCCAGGATATAATATATATTAGGGGTATTTTGATATTTAATGTACGGTATATAATATAAGTTTAGTGTACTTTTATATTTTATGTGCAGTATATAATATATACTTGGTGTTCTGTGATATAGTATGTACAGTATATAATGTATATTTGGTGTACTTTGATATTTTATGTACAGTATATAATATATATTTGGTGTACTTTGATATTTTATGTACAGTATATATTATATATTTGGTGTACTTTGGTATTTTATGTACGGTTTATAATATATATTTGGGGTATTTTAATATTTTATGTACAGTATATACTATATACGGTGTATTGTGATATTTTATGTACAGTATATTATATATACTTGGTGTACTGTGATATTTTATGTGCAGTATTTAATGTATAATTGGTGTACTTTGATATTTTATGTACAGTATATAATATATACTTGGTGTACTGTGATATTGTATGTACTCCCGTTGAGATCCGATTTTGGACCCCTCCGAGTGAGATAGGATGGGCTCACCACTTCTGGTCAGGCAGGCAGTGCCTCGCTGCAACACAGAATGAAACCATAAGTCTCAAGGCCTAGTGTCGGCTGTAAATTCACTGATGCATCAGCCGTGTGCCTCCCTCTTCCTTTGAAAGACAAGTGGCCTGCCCCGCTTGCAAAAGCCCTGGGGTTCCGGAAAGCCGACCGCGCTTTACAGGACACCTGCAAAGAAGAACAGAGGCGAATCCGAGGGGGAGACCATGCGACCACGCGTGGCACTGGCCAGTCCCACAGCAGTTGCTGATAATGTGTGCCACCGGAGGCATACGGGGCGACGGCAAACCAAAGGGTCGGTTCCAGGCATGTGCCGGTGGAAGGGGGAAACGGGTTACCTCTCCATCAATGCCAGGGAAAATCGAAGAACACCTGGGACCCGGGGCGTGGAGGGGCCGCCTGTGCCTGACCCAAGCCACGTTTTCAAACGCCTACCAGAGGAGCAAATAGGTTTCTGCAAAACTCGCGACACCCCCAATCCTCCACCGACCTGGTAGCCCTGACGCAACTTCGGCTGGCACAAACCCACAGAGAGTGGGAAAGAAACACACAGAGACTGAGAGACAGAGGGAGAAGAGAGAATGGGAGGCACACACACAGACACACACACACACACAGAGTCATACAGCAGAGGCATTGAAACACACAGCCCCAGGCGACCCCTGAGGCGGCAGGGTTCTGCTCTGGAGGAGAACGACCCTCGGGTGAGAGAGAAGCCCAGGGGCACGCAGGCCGACCCGTCCTCGAGATCACGGACGGCGGCACGAGTTTTGGGGAGACTCACCCCAACCAACACCGTCCGTGCAGGCCTGAGGCTGGGATCCCGTGCTGCTTCCCCCGACTCTGCCTGGGGTTTCATCATCGTGGTCGGCCCTTTGCGACTCCTGGCATCCGCAAACGTTCCCTTCGACCCCGAGGAGAGATGAGGCCGGAGCCTCAGAGCCTCCACACCCAAGCACTGCCACAGAAGGCTCCTGCTCTGCCAAGCCTCGGGGACTGGTTTCTAAGACAACCGTGGGAACCACTGTGACGGGAGAAACCGCTGGCGCCTCGCGCATGCGCATTGGCTGAGCCGACTCGCGCTCCACTCCTGACAGATAGGCTGCGTCCCCTTTAAATGTTGCCACCGCCGCGCGGCGGCCGCGATGCTCCTGCTGCCGCCGCGGCGGCGGCTGGATCCTGGGTCCTGTTTGGGGCGGTGTGGGAGAGGGGGCCGCGGGTGTCTCGTCCTGTCCCAGGCCCAAACCCCCAGGGGTACTGTCCTCCGGACCTGCTTGAGCCGACTTCCACCGAGGGAGGGGGAGCTTCAGGACGCCTGCTGTGTTCTCCCAACTCCCGTTGAGATCCGATTTTGGCCCCCTCCGAGTGAGATAGGATGGGCTCACCACTTCTGGTCAGGCCGGCAGGGCCTCGCTGCAACACAGAATGAAACCATAAGTCTCAAGGCCTAGTGTCAGCTGTAAATTCACTGATGCATCAGCCCTCTGCCTCCCTCCTCCTTTGAAAGACCAGTGGCCTGCCCCGCTTGCAAAAGCCTTGGGGTTCCGGAAAGCCGACCGCGCTTTACAGGACACCTGCAAAGAAGAACAGAGGCGAATCCGAGGGGGAGACCATGCGACCACGCGTGGCACTGGCCAGTCCCACAGCAGTTGCTGATAATGTGTGCCACCGGAGGCATACGGGGCGACTGCGAAGCAAAGGGTCGGGTCCAGGCATGTGCCGGTGGAAGGGGGAAACGGGTTACCTCTCCATCAATGCCAGGGAAAATCAAAGAACACCGGGGACCCGGGGCGTGGAGGGGCCGCCTGTGCCTGACCCAAGCCACTTTTTCAAACGCCTACCAGAGGAGCAAATAGGTTTCTGCAAAACTCGCGACACCCCCAATCCTCCACCGACCTGGTAGCCCTGACGCAACTTCGGCTGGCACAAACCCACAGAGAGTGGGAAAGAAATACACAGAGACTGAGAGACAGAGGGAGAAGAGAGAATGGGAGGCACACACACAGACACACACACACACACACAGGGTCATACAGCAGAGGCATTGAAACACACAGCCCCAGGCGACCCCTGAGGCGGCAGGGTTCTGCTCTGGAGGAGAACGACCCTCGGGTGAGAGAGAAGCCCAGGGGCACGCAGGCTGACCCGTCCTCGAGATCACGGACGGCGGCACGACTTTTGGGGCGACTCACCCCAACCAACACCGTCCGTGCAGGCCTGAGGCTGGGATCCCGTGCTGCTTCCCCCGACTCTGCCTGGGGTTTCATCATCATGGTCGGCCCTTTGCGTCTCCTGGCATCCGCAAACGTTCCCTTCGACCCCGAGGAGAGATGAGGCCGGAGCCTCAGAGCCTCCACACCCAAGCACTGCCACGGAGGGCTCCTGCTCTGCCAAGCCTCGGGGACTGGTTTCTAAGACAACCGTGGGAACCACGGTGACCGCAGAAACCGTTGGCGCCTCGCGCATGCGTATTTGCTGAGCCGACTCGAGCTCCACTCCTGACAGACAGGCTGCGTCCCCTTTAAATGTATTTGGTGTACTTTGATATTTTATGTACAGTATATAATATATTTTTGCATATTTTCATGTTTCATGTACACTATATAATATATATTTGGTGTACTTTTATATTTTATGTATGGTATATAATATTTATTTAGTGTAATTTCATATTTTATATACAGTACCTAATATATATTTGGCGTGCTTTGGTATTTTATGTACAGCATATAATATATATTGGTGTACTTTTATATTTTATGTACAGTATATAATACGTATTTTGTGTATTTTCACATTTTATGTACAGTATATAATATATATTTGGTGTAATTTTATATTTTATGTACAGTATATAATGTATATTTAGTTTAATTTGATATTTTTTGTACAGTATATAATATATATTTGCTGTACTTTGATATCTTATGTACAGTGTGTGATATGTATTTTGTGTATTTTCACATGTTATGTACAGTATATAATATATATTTGGTGTACTTTTATATTTTATGTACAGTATAAAATATGCATTCAGTGTAGTTTGATATTTTATGTACAGTATGTAAAATAAATTGGGTGTCATTTTATATTATATGTACAGTATATAATTTATACTTGGTGTATTTTGATATTTTATGTACAATATATAATATATATTTGGTGTACTTTAATATATTATGTACTGTATATAATACGTATTTTGTGTATTTTCACATTTTATGTACAGTATAAAATATATATTTGAGGTAATTTTATATTTTATGCACAGTGTATAATACATATTTAGTTTAAATTGACATTTTATTTACAGTATAAAATATATATTTGGTGTACTTTTATAATTTATGTACAGTATGTGATATATATTTTGTGTATTTTCATATTTTTTGCACAGTGTATAATATATATTTGGTGTATTTTATATTTTATGTACAGTATATAGTATGAATTTAGCGTAATTTGATGTTTTATGTACAGTATATAATATATATTTGGTGTACTTTGATATTTTATGTACAGTATATAATATATATTTGGGGTATTTTGATATTTTATGTACAGTATATAATATATATGGTGTATTGTGATATTTTATGTACAGTATATAATACATATTTGCTGTACTGTGCTATTTTATGTGCAGTATATAATGTATACTTGGTGTACTTTGATGTTTTATGTACAGTATATAATATATATTCGGTGTATTTTGATATTTTATGTACAGTATGTGATATGTATTTTGTGTATTTTCATATTTTATGTATAGCACATAATATATATTTGGTGTAATTTTATATTTTATATACAGTACATAATATATACTTGGCGTGCTTTGGTATTTTATGTACAGCATATAATATATATTTTGTGCACTTTTATATTTTATGTACAGTATATAATGTATATTTAGTTTAATTTGATATTTTTTGTACAGTATATAATATATATTTGCTGTACTTTGATATCTTATGTACAGTGTGTGATATGTATTTTGTGTATTTTCACATGTTATGTACAGTATATAATATATATTTGGTGTATTTTTATATTTTATGTACTGTATAAAATATGTATTCAGTGTAGTTTGATATTTTATGTACAGTATGTAAAATAAATTGGGTGTCATTTTATATTATATGTACAGTATATAATTTGTACTTGGTGTATTTTGATATTTTATGTACAGTATATAATATATATTTTGTATATTTTCATGTTTCATGTACACTATATAATATATATTTAGTGTACTTTTATATTTTATGTATGGTATATAATATTTATTTACTGTAATTTCATATTTTATATACAGTACATAATATATATCTGGCGTGCTTTGGTATTTTATGTACAGCATATAATATATATTTGGTGTACTTTTATTTTTTATGTACAGTATATAATACGTATTTTGTGTATTTTCACATTTTATGTACAGTATATAATATATATTTGGTGTAATTTTATATTTTATGTACAGTATATAATGTATATTTAGTTTAATTTGATATTTTTTGTACAGTATATAATATATATTTGCTGTAATTTGATATCTTATGTACAGTGTGTGATATGTATTTTGTGTATTTTCACATGTTATGTACAGTATATAATATATATTTGGTGTATTTTTATATTTTATGTACAGTATAAAATAAGCATTCAGTGTAGTTTGATATTTTATGTACAGTATGTAAAGTAAATTGGGTGTCATTTTATATTATATGTACAGTATATAATTTATACTTGGTGTATTTTGATATTTTATGTACAGTATATGATATATATTTGGTGTACTTTGATATTTTATGTACGTTATATAATATATATTTTGCATATTTTCATATTTCATGTACAGTATATAAGATATATTTCGTGTACTTTTATATTTTATGTATAGTATATAATATTTAGGGTAATTTGATATTTTTTGTACAGTATGTAATATATAATTAGAGTGCTTTGATATTTTATGTACAGTATATAATACATATTTGGTGTACTTTAATATATTATGTACTGTATATAGTACGTATTTTGTGTATTTTCACATTTTATGTATACTATAAAATATATATTTGGTGTACTTTTCTATTTTACGTACAGTGTATAATATATATTTAGTTTAAATTGATATTTTATTTACAGTATATAATATATATTTGGTGTACTTTGATAATTTATGTACAGTATGTGATATATATTTTGTGTATTTTCATATTTTATGCACAGTGTATAATATATATTTGGTGTACTTTTATATTTCATGTACAGTATATAGTATGTATTTAGCGTAATTTGATGTTTTATGTACAGTATATAATATATATTTGGTGTACTTTGATATTTTATGTACAGTATATAATATACATTTGGGGTATTTTGATATTTTATGTACAGTATATAATATATATGGTGTACTGTGATATTTTATGTACAGTATATAATACATATTTGGTGTACTGTGCTATTTTATGTGCAATATATAATGTATACTTGGTGTACTTTGATATTTTATGTACAGTATATAATATATATTCGGTGTAGTTTGATATTTTATGTACAGTATGTGATATGTATTTTGTGTATTTTCCTATTTTATGTATAGTATATAATATATATTTGCTGTAATTTTATATTTTATATACAGTATATAATAAGTATTTAGTGTAATTTGATATTTTATGTACAGTATATAATATATATTTAGTATAATTTGATATTTTTTGTACAGTATATAATGTATATCTGGTGAAATTTGATATCGTATGTACAGTATATAATATACGTTTGGTGCCCTTTGATATTTTATGCCAGGATATAATATATATTAGGGGTATTTTGATATTTAATGTACGGTATATAATATATGTTTAGTGTACTTTTATATTTTATGTGCAGTATATAATATATACTTGGTGTTCTGTGATATAGTATGTACAGTATATAATGTATATTTGGTGTACTTTGATATTTTATGTACAGTATATAATATATATTTGGTGTACTTTGATATTTTATGTACAGTATATATTATATATTTGGTGTACTTTGGTATTTTATGTACGGTTTATAATATATATTTGGGGTATTTTAATATTTTATGTACAGTATATACTATATACGGTGTATTGTGATATTTTATGTATAGTATATTATATATACTTGGTGCACTGTGATATTTTATGTGCAGTATTTAATGTATAATTGGTGTACTTTGATATTTTATGTACAGTATATAATATATACTTGGTGTACTGTGATATTGTATGTACTCCCGTTGAGATCCGATTTTGGACCCCTCCGAGTGAGATAGGATGGGCTCACCACTTCTGGTCAGGCAGCCAGTGCCTCGCTGCAACACAGAATGAAACCATAAGTCTCAAGGCCTAGTGTCGGCTGTAAATTCACTGATGCATCAGCCGTGTGCCTCCCTCTTCCTTTGAAAGACAAGTGGCCTGCCCCGCTTGCAAAAGCCCTGGGGTTCCGGAAAGCCGACCGCGCTTTACAGGACACCTGCAAAGAAGAACAGAGGCGAATCCGAGGGGGAGACCATGCGACCACGCGTGGCACTGGCCAGTCCCACAGCAGTTGCTGATAATGTGTGCCACCGGAGGCATACGGGGCGACGGCAAACCAAAGGGTCGGTTCCAGGCATGTGCCGGTGGAAGGGGGAAACGGGTTACCTCTCCATCAATGCCAGGGAAAATCGAAGAACACCTGGGACCCGGGGCGTGGAGGGGCCGCCTGTGCCTGACCCAAGCCACGTTTTCAAACGCCTACCAGAGGAGCAAATAGGTTTCTGCAAAACTCGCGACACCCCCAATCCTCCACCGACCTGGTAGCCCTGACGCAACTTCGGCTGGCACAAACCCACAGAGAGTGGGAAAGAAACACACAGAGACTGAGAGACAGAGGGAGAAGAGAGAATGGGAGGCACACACACAGACACACACACACACACAGAGTCATACAGCAGAGGCATTGAAACACACAGCCCCAGGCGACCCCTGAGGCGGCAGGGTTCTGCTCTGGAGGAGAACGACCCTCGGGTGAGAGAGAAGCCCAGGGGCACGCAGGCCGACCCGTCCTCGAGATCACGGACGGCGGCACGAGTTTTGGGGAGACTCACCCCAACCAACACCGTCCGTGCAGGCCTGAGGCTGGGATCCCGTGCTGCTTCCCCCGACTCTGCCTGGGGTTTCATCATCGTGGTCGGCCCTTTGCGACTCCTGGCATCCGCAAACGTTCCCTTCGACCCCGAGGAGAGATGAGGCCGGAGCCTCAGAGCCTCCACACCCAAGCACTGCCACAGAAGGCTCCTGCTCTGCCAAGCCTCGGGGACTGGTTTCTAAGACAACCGTGGGAACCACTGTGACGGGAGAAACCGCTGGCGCCTCGCGCATGCGCATTGGCTGAGCCGACTCGCGCTCCACTCCTGACAGATAGGCTGCGTCCCCTTTAAATGTTGCCACCGCCGCGCGGCGGCTGCGATGCTCCTGCTGCCGCCGCGGCGGCGGCTGGATCCTGGGTCCTGTTTGGGGCGGTGTGGGAGAGGGGGCCGCGGGTGTCTCGTCCTGTCCCAGGCCCAAACCCCCAGGGGTACTGTCCTCCGGACCTGCTTGAGCCGACTTCCACCGAGGGAGGGGGAGCTTCAGGACGCCTGCTGTGTTCTCCCAACTCCCGTTGAGATCCGATTTTGGCCCCCTCCGAGTGAGATAGGATGGGCTCACCACTTCTGGTCAGGCCGGCAGGGCCTCGCTGCAACACAGAATGAAACCATAAGTCTCAAGGCCTAGTGTCAGCTGTAAATTCACTGATGCATCAGCCCTCTGCCTCCCTCCTCCTTTGAAAGACCAGTGGCCTGCCCCGCTTGCAAAAGCCTTGGGGTTCCGGAAAGCCGACCGCGCTTTACAGGACACCTGCAAAGAAGAACAGAGGCGAATCCGAGGGGGAGACCATGCGACCACGCGTGGCACTGGCCAGTCCCACAGCAGTTGCTGATAATGTGTGCCACCGGAGGCATACGGGGCGACTGCGAAGCAAAGGGTCGGGTCCAGGCATGTGCCGGTGGAAGGGGGAAACGGGTTACCTCTCCATCAATGCCAGGGAAAATCAAAGAACACCGGGGACCCGGGGCGTGGAGGGGCCGCCTGTGCCTGACCCAAGCCACTTTTTCAAACGCCTACCAGAGGAGCAAATAGGTTTCTGCAAAACTCGCGACACCCCCAATCCTCCACCGACCTGGTAGCCCTGACGCAACTTCGGCTGGCACAAACCCACAGAGAGTGGGAAAGAAATACACAGAGACTGAGAGACAGAGGGAGAAGAGAGAATGGGAGGCACACACACAGACACACACACACACACACAGGGTCATACAGCAGAGGCATTGAAACACACAGCCCCAGGCGACCCCTGAGGTGGCAGGGTTCTGCTCTGGAGGAGAACGACCCTCGGGTGAGAGAGAAGCCCAGGGGCACGCAGGCTGACCCGTCCTCGAGATCACGGACGGCGGCACGACTTTTGGGGCGACTCACCCCAACCAACACCGTCCGTGCAGGCCTGAGGCTGGGATCCCGTGCTGCTTCCCCAGACTCTGCCTGGGGTTTCATCATCATGGTCGGCCCTTTGCATCTCCTGGCATCCGCAAACCTTCCCTTCGACCCCGAGGAGAGATGAGGCCGGAGCCTCAGAGCCTCCACACCCAAGCACTGCCACGGAGGGCTCCTGCTCTGCCAAGCCTCGGGGACTGGTTTCTAAGACAACCGTGGGAACCACGGTGACCGCAGAAACCGTTGGCGCCTCGCGCATGCGCATTGGCTGAGCCGACTCGAGCTCCACTCCTGACAGACAGGCTGCGTCCCCTTTAAATGTATTTGGTGTACTTTGATATTTTATGTACAGTATATAATAAATATTTTGCATATTTTCATGTTTCATGTACACTATATAATATATATTTGGTGTACTTTTATATTTTATGTATGGTATATAATATTTATTTAGTGTAATTTCATATTTTATATACAGTACCTAATATATATTTGGCGTGCTTTGGTATTTTATGTACAGCATATAATATATATTGGTGTACTTTTATATTTTATGTACAGTATATAATACGTATTTTGTGTATTTTCACATTTTATGTACAGTATATAATATATATTTGGTGTAATTTTATATTTTATGTACAGTATATAATGTATATTTAGTTTAATTTGATATTTTTTGTACAGTATATAATATATATTTGCTGTACTTTGATATCTTATGTACAGTGTGTGATATGTATTTTGTGTATTTTCACATGTTATGTACAGTATATAATATATATTTGGTGTACTTCTATATTTTATGTACAGTATAAAATATGCATTCAGTGTAGTTTGATATTTTATGTACAGTATGTAAAATAAATTGGGTGTCATTTTATATTATATGTACAGTATATAATTTATACTTGGTGTATTTTGATATTTTATGTACAATATATAATATATATTTGGTGTACTTTAATATATTATGTACTGTATATAATACGTATTTTGTGTATTTTCACATTTTATGTACAGTATAAAATATATATTTGAGGTAATTTTATATTTTATGCACAGTGTATAATACATATTTAGTTTAAATTGACATTTTATTTACAGTATAAAATATATATTTGGTGTACTTTTATAATTTATGTACAGTATGTGATATATATTTTGTGTATTTTCATATTTTTTGCACAGTGTATAATATATATTTGGTGTATTTTATATTTTATGTACAGTATATAGTATGAATTTAGCGTAATTTGATGTTTTATGTACAGTATATAATATATATTTGGTGTACTTTGATATTTTATGTACAGTATATAATATATATTTGGGGTATTTTGATATTTTATGTACAGTATATAATATATATGGTGTATTGTGATATTTTATGTACAGTATATAATACATATTTGCTGGACTGTGCTATTTTATGTGCAGTATATAATGTATACTTGGTGTACTTTGATATTTTATGTACAGTATATAATATATATTCGGTGTATTTTGATATTTTATGTACAGTATGTGATATGTATTTTGTGTATTTTCATATTTTATGTATAGCATATAATATATATTTGGTGTCATTTTATATTTTATGTACAGTATATAATAAGTATTTAGTGTAATTTGATATTTTATGTACAGTATATAATATATATTTAGTATAATTTGATATTTTTTGTACAGTATATAATTTATATCTGGTAAAATTTGATATCTTATGTACAGTATATAATATACATTTGGTGCCCTTTTATATTTTATGCCAGGATATAATATATGTTAGGGTTATTTTGATATTTTATGTACCGTATATAATATATATTTAGTGTACTTTTATATTTTGTGTGCAGTATATAATATATACTTGGTGTTCTGCGATATAGTATGTACAGTATATAATGTATATTTGGTGTACTTTGATATTTTATGTACAGTATATAATATATATTTGGTGTACTTTGATATTTTATGTACAGTATATTATATATACTTTGTGTACTGTGATATTTTATGTGCAGTATTTAATGTATAATTGGTGTACTTTGATATTTTATGTACAGTATATAATATATACTTGGTGTACTGTGATATTGTATGTACTCCCGTTGAGATCCGATTTTGGACCCCTCCGGGTGAGATAGGATATGCTCACCACTTCTGGTCAGGCAGGCAGTGCCTCGCTGCAACACAGAATGAAACCATAAGTCTCAAGGCCTAGTGTCGGCTGTAAATTCACTGATGCATCAGCCGTGTGCCTCCCTCTTCCTTTGAAAGACAAGTGGCCTGCCCCGCTTGCAAAAGCCCTGGGGTTCCGGAAAGCCGACCGCGCTTTACAGGACACCTGCAAAGAAGAACAGAGGCGAATCCGAGGGGGAGACCATGCGACCACGCGTGGCACTGGCCAATCCCACAGCAGTTGCTGATAATGTGTGCCACCGGAGGCATACGGGGCGACTGCGAAGCAAAGGGTCGGTTCCAGGCATGTGCCGGTGGAAGGGGGAAACGGGTTACCTCTCCATCAATGCCAGGGAAAATCGAAGAACACCTGGGACCCGGGGCGTGGAGGGGCCGCCTGTGCCTGACCCAAGCCACGTTTTCAAACGCCTACCAGAGGAGCAAACAGGTTTCTGCAAAACTCGCGACACCCCCAATCCTCCACCGACCTGGTAGCCCTGATGCAACTTCGGCTGGCACAAACCCACAGAGAGTGGGAAAGAAACACACAGAGACTGAGAGACAGAGGGAGAAGAGAGAATGGGAGGCACACACACAGACACACACACACACACAGAGTCATACAGCAGAGGCATTGAAACACACAGCCCCAGGCGACCCCTGAGGCGGCAGGGTTCTGCTCTGGAGGAGAACGACCCTCGGGTGAGAGAGAAGCCCAGGGGCACGCAGGCTGACCCGTCCTCGAGATCACGGACGGCGGCACGACTTTTGGGGCGACTCACCCCAACCAACACCGTCCGTGCAGGCCTGAGGCTGGGATCCCGTGCTGCTTCCCCCGACTCTGCCTGGGGTTTCATCATCATGGTCGGCCCTTTGCGTCTCCTGGCATCCGCAAACGTTCCCTTCGACCCCGAGGAGAGATGAGGCCGGAGCCTCAGAGCCTCCACACCCAAGCACTGCCACGGAGGGCTCCTGCTCTGCCAAGCCTCGGGGACTGGTTTCTAAGACAACCGTGGGAACCACGGTGACCGCAGAAACCGTTGGCGCCTCGCGCATGCGCATTGGCTGAGCCGACTCGAGCTCCACTCCTGACAGACAGGCTGCGTCCCCTTTAAATGTATTTGGTGTACTTTGATATTTTATGTACAGTATATAATATATATTTTGTATATTTTCATGTTTCATGTACACTATATAATATATATTTGGTGTACTTTTATATTTTATGTATGGTATATAATATTTATTTAGTGTAATTTCATATTTTATATACAGTACATAATATATATTTGGCGTGCTTTGGTATTTTATGTACAGCATATAATATATATTTGGTGTACTTTTATACTTTATGTACAGTATATAATACGTATTTTGTGTATTTTCACATTTTATGTACAATATATAATATATATTTGGTGTAATTTTATATTTTATGTACAGTATATAATGTATATTTAGTTTAATTTGATATTTTTTGTACAGTATATAATATATATTTGCTGTACTTTGATATCTTATGTACAGTGTGTGATATGTATTTTGTGTATTTTCACATGTTATGTACAGTATATAATATATATTTGGTGTATTTTTATATTTTATATACAGTATAAAATATGCATTCAGTGTAGTTTGATATTTTATGTACAGTATGTAAAAGAAATTTGGTGTCATTTTATATTATATGTACAGTATATAATTTATACTTGGTGTATTTTGATATTTTATGTACAGTATATAATATATATTTGGTGTACTTTGATATTTTATGTACATTATATTATATATATTTTGTATATTTTCATATTTCATGTACAGTATATAAGATATATTTCGTGTACTTTTATATTTTATGTATAGTATATAATATTTAGGGTAATTTGATATTTTATGTACAGTATGTAATATATATTTAGAGTGCTTTGATATTTTATGTACAGTATATAATACATATTTGGTGAACTTTAATATATTATGTACTGTATATAATACGTATTTTGTGTATTTTCACATTTTATGTACAGTATAAAATATATATTTGGTGTACTTTTATATTTTATGTACAGTGTATAATATATATTTAGCTTAAATTGATATTTTATTTACAGTATATAAAATATATTTGGTGAACTTTGATAATTTATGTACAGTATGTGATATGTATTTTGTCTATTTTCATATTTTATGCACAGTGTATAATATATATTTGGTGTACTTTTATATTTTATGTACAGTATATAGTATGTATTTAGCGTAATTTGATATTTTATGTACAGTATATAATATATATTTGGTTTTCTTTGATATTTTATGTACAGTGTATAATATATATTTGAGGTATTTTGATATTTTATGCACAGTATATAATACATATGGTGTATTTTGATATTTTATGTACAGTATAAAATACATATTTGGTGTACTGTGCTATTTTATGTGCAGTATATAATGTATACTTGGTGTACTTTGATATTTTATGTACAGTATATAATATATATTCGGTGTAGTTTGATATTTTATGTACAGTATGTGATATGTATTTTGTGTATTTTCATATTTTATGTATAGTATATAATATATATTTGGTGTAATTTTATATTTTATGTACAGTATATAATAAGTATTTAGTGTAATTTGATATTTTATGTACAGTATATAATACATATTTAGTATAATTTGATATTTTTTGTACAGTATATAATGTATATCTGGTGAAATTTGAAATCGTATGTACAGTACATAATATACATTTGGTGCCCTTTGATATTTTATGCCAGGATATAATATATATTAGGGTTATTTTGATATTTAATGTACGGTATATAATATATATTTAGTGTACTTTTATATTTTATGTGCAGTATATAATATATACTTGGTGTTCTGTGATATAGTATGTACAGTATATAATGTATATTTGGTGTACTTTGATATTTTATGAACAGTATATAATATATATTTGGTGTACTTTGATATTTTATGTACAGTATATATTATATATTTGGTGTACTTTGGTATTTTATGTACGGTTTATAATATATATTTAGGGTATTTTAATATTTTATGTATAGTATATAATATATACGGTGTATTGTGATATTTTATGTACAGTATATTATATATATTTGGTGTACTGTGATATTTTATGTGCAGTATTTAATGTATAATTGGTGTACTTTGATATTTTATGTACAGTATATAATATATACTTGGTGTACTGTGATATTGTATGTACTCCCGTTGAGATCCGGTTTTGGACCCCTCCGAGTGAGATAGGATGGGCTCACCACTTCTGGTCAGGCAGGCAGTGCCTCGCTGCAACACAGAATGAAACCATAAGTCTCAAGGCCTAGTGTCGGCTGTAAATTCACTGATGCATCAGCCGTGTGCCTCCCTCTTCCTTTGAAAGACAAGTGGCCTGCCCCGCTTGCAAAAGCCCTGGGGTTCCGGAAAGCCGACCGCGCTTTACAGGACACCTGCAAAGAAGAACAGAGGCGAATCCGAGGGGGAGACCATGCGACCACGCGTGGCACTGGCCAATCCCACAGCACTTGCTGATAATGTGTGCCACCGGAGGCATACGGGGCGACGGCAAACCAAAGGGTCGGTTCCAGGCACGTGCCAGTGGAAGGGGGAAACGGGTTACCTCTCCATCAATGCCAGGGAAAATCGAAGAACACCTGGGACCCGGGGCGTGGAGGGGCCGCCTGTGCCTGACCCAAGCCACGTTTTCACACGCCTACCAGAGGAGCAAATAAGTTTCTGCAAAACTCGCGACACCCCCAATCCTCCACCGACCTGGTAGCCCTGACGCAACTTCGGCTGGCACAAACCCACAGAGAGTGGGAAAGAAACACACAGAGACTGAGAGACAGAGGGAGAAGAGAGAATGGGAGGCACACACACAGACACACACACACACACAGAGTCATACAGCAGAGGCATTGAAACACACAGCCCCAGGCGACCCCTGAGGCGGCAGGGTTCTGCTCTGGAGGAGAACGACCCTCGGGTGAGAGAGAAGCCCAGGGGCACGCAGGCCGACCCGTCCTCGAGATCACGGACGGCGGCACGAGTTTTGGGGAGACTCACCCCAACCAACACCGTCCGTGCAGGCCTGAGGCTGGGATCCCGTGCTGCTTCCCCCGACTCTGCCTGGGGTTTCATCATCGTGGTCGGCCCTTTGCGACTCCTGGCATCCGCAAACGTTCCCTTCGACCCCGAGGAGAGATGAGGCCGGAGCCTCAGAGCCTCCACACCCAAGCACTGCCACAGAAGGCTCCTGCTCTGCCAAGCCTCGGGGACTGGTTTCTAAGACAACCGTGGGAACCACTGTGACGGGAGAAACCGCTGGCGCCTCGCGCATGCGCATTGGCTGAGCCGACTCGCGCTCCACTCCTGACAGATAGGCTGCGTCCCCTTTAAATATTGCCACCGCCGCGCGGCGGCCGCGATGCTCCTGCTGCCGCCGCGGCGGCGGCTGGATCCTGGGTCCTGTTTGGGGCAGTGTGGGAGAGGGGGCCGCGGGTGTCTCGTCCTGTCCCAGGCCCAAACCCCCAGGGGTACTGTCCTCCGGACCTGCTTGAGCCGACTTCCACCGAGGGAGGGGGAGCTTCAGGACGCCTGCTGTGTTCTCCCAACTCCCGTTGAGATCCGATTTTGGCCCCCTCCGAGTGAGATAGGATGGGCTCACCATTTCTGGTCAGGCCGGCAGGGCCTCGCTGCAACACAGAATGAAACCATAAGTCTCAAGGCCTAGTGTCAGCTGTAAATTCACTGATGCATCAGCCCTCTGCCTCCCTCCTCCTTTGAAAGACCAGTGGCCTGCCCCGCTTGCAAAAGCCTTGGGGTTCCGGAAAGCCGACCGCGCTTTACAGGACACCTGCAAAGAAGAACAGAGGCGAATCCGAGGGGGAGACCATGCGACCACGCGTGGCACTGGCCAGTCCCACAGCAGTTGCTGATAATGTGTGCCACCGGAGGCATACGGGGCGACTGCGAAGCAAAGGGTCGGGTCCAGGCATGTGCCGGTGGAAGGGGGAAACGGGTTACCTCTCCATCAATGCCAGGGAAAATCAAAGAACACCGGGGACCCGGGGCGTGGAGGGGCCGCCTGTGCCTGACCCAAGCCACTTTTTCAAACGCCTACCAGAGGAGCAAATAGGTTTCTGCAAAACTCGCGACACCCCCAATCCTCCACCGACCTGGTAGCCCTGACGCAACTTCGGCTGGCAGAAACCCACAGACAGTGGGAAAGAAATACACAGAGACTGAGAGACAGAGAGAGAAGAGAGAATGGGAGGCACACACACAGACACACACACACACACACAGGGTCATACAGCAGAGGCATGGAAACACACAGCCCCAGGCGACCCCTGAGGTGACAGGGTTCTGCTCTGGAGGAGAACGACCCTCGGGTGAGAGAGAAGCCCAGGGGCACGCAGGCTGACCCGTCCTCGAGATCACGGACGGCGGCACGACTTTTGGGGCGACTCACCCCAACCAACACCGTCCGTGCAGGCCTGAGGCTGGGATCCCGTGCTGCTTCCCCCGACTCTGCCTGGGGTTTCATCATCATGGTCGGCCCTTTGCGTCTCCTGGCATCCGCAAACGTTCCCTTCGACCCCGAGGAGAGATGAGGCCGGAGCCTCAGAGCCTCCACACCCAAGCACTGCCACGGAGGGCTCCTGCTCTGCCAAGCCTCGGGGACTGGTTTCTAAGACAACCGTGGGAACCACGGTGACCGCAGAAACCGTTGGCGCCTCGCGCATGCGCATTGGCTGAGCCGACTCGAGCTCCACTCCTGACAGACAGGCTGCGTCCCCTTTAAATGTATTTGGTGTACTTTGATATTTTATGTACAGTATATAATATATATTTTGTATATTTTCATGTTTCATGTACACTATATAATATATATTTGGTGTACTTTTATATTTTATGTATGGTATATAATATTTATTTAGTGTAATTTCATATTTTATATACAGTACATAATATATATTTGGCGTGCTTTGGTATTTTATGTACAGCATATAATATATATTTGGTGTACTTTTATACTTTATGTACAGTATATAATACGTATTTTGTGTATTTTCACATTTTATGTACAATATATAATATATATTTGGTGTAATTTTATATTTTATGTACAGTATATAATGTATATTTAGTTTAATTTGATATTTTTTGTACAGTATATAATATATATTTGCTGTACTTTGATATCTTATGTACACTGTGTGATATGTATTTTGTGTATTTTCACATGTTATGTACAGTATATAATATATATTTGGTGTATTTTTATATTTTATATACAGTATAAAATATGCATTCAGTGTAGTTTGATATTTTATGTACAGTATGTAAAAGAAATTGGGTGTCATTTTATATTATATGTACAGTATATAATTTATACTTGGTGTATTTTGATATTTTATGTACAGTATATAATATATATTTGGTGTACTTTGATATTTTATGTACATTATATTATATATATTTTGTATATTTTCATATTTCATGTACAGTATATAAGATATATTTCGTGTACTTTTATATTTTATGTATAGTATATAATATTTAGGGTAATTTGATATTTTATGTACAGTATGTAATATATATTTAGAGTGCTTTGATATTTTATGTACAGTATATAATACATATTTGGTGAACTTTAATATATTATGTACTGTATATAATACGTATTTTGTGTATTTTCACATTTTATGTACAGTATAAAATATATATTTGGTGTACTTTTATATTTTATGTACAGTGTATAATATATATTTAGCTTAAATTGATATTTTATTTACAGTATATAAAATATATTTGGTGAACTTTGATAATTTATGTACAGTATGTGATATGTATTTTGTCTATTTTCATATTTTATGCACAGTGTATAATATATATTTGGTGTACTTTTATATTTTATGTACAGTATATAGTATGTATTTAGCGTAATTTGATATTTTATGTACAGTATATAATATATATTTGGTTTTCTTTGATATTTTATGTACAGTGTATAATATATATTTGAGGTATTTTGATATTTTATGCACAGTATATAATACATATGGTGTATTTTGATATTTTATGTACAGTATATAATACATATTTGGTGTACTGTGCTATTTTATGTGCAGTATATAATGTATACTTGGTGTACTTTGATATTTTATGTACAGTATATAATATATATTCGGTGTAGTTTGATATTTTATGTACAGTATGTGATATGTATTTTGTGTATTTTCATATTTTATGTATAGTATATAATATATATTTGGTGTAATTTTATATTTTATGTACAGTATATAATAAGTATTTAGTGTAATTTGATATTTTATGTACAGTATATAATACATATTTAGTATAATTTGATATTTTTTGTACAGTATATAATGTATATCTGGTGAAATTTGAAATCGTATGTACAGTATATAATATACATTTGGTGCCCTTTGATATTTTATGCCAGGATATAATATATATTAGGGTTATTTTGATATTTAATGTACGGTATATAATATATATTTAGTGTACTTTTATATTTTATGTGCAGTATATAATATATACTTGGTGTTCTGTGATATAGTATGTACAGTATATAATGTATATTTGGTGTACTTTGATATTTTATGAACAGTATATAATATATATTTGGTGTACTTTGATATTTTATGTACAGTATATATTATATATTTGGTGTACTTTGGTATTTTATGTACGGTTTATAATATATATTTAGGGTATTTTAATATTTTATGTACAGTATATAATATATACGGTGTATTGTGATATTTTATGTACAGTATATTATATATATTTGGTGTACTGTGATATTTTATGTGCAGTATTTAATGTATAATTGGTGTACTTTGATATTTTATGTACAGTATATAATATATACTTGGTGTACTGTGATATTGTATGTACTCCCGTTGAGATCCGATTTTGGACCCCTCCGAGTGAGATAGGATGGGCTCACCACTTCTGGTCAGGCAGGCAGTGCCTCGCTGCAACACAGAATGAAACCATAAGTCTCAAGGCCTAGTGTCGGCTGTAAATTCACTGATGCATCAGCCGTGTGCCTCCCTCTTCCTTTGAAAGACAAGTGGCCTGCCCCGCTTGCAAAAGCCCTGGGGTTCCGGAAAGCCGACCGCGCTTTACAGGACACCTGCAAAGAAGAACAGAGGCGAATCCGAGGGGGAGACCATGCGACCACGCGTGGCACTGGCCAATCCCACAGCAGTTGCTGATAATGTGTGCCACCGGAGGCATACGGGGCGACGGCGAAGCAAAGGGTCGGGTCCAGGCATGTGCCGGTGGAAGGGGGAAACGGGTTACCTCTCCATCAATGCCAGGGAAAATCGAAGAACACCTGGGACCCGGGGCGTGGAGGGGCCGCCTGTGCCTGACCCAAGCCACGTTTTCAAACGCCTACCAGAGGAGCAAATAGGTTTCTGCAAAACTCGCGACACCCCTAATCCTCCACCGACCTGGTAGCCCTGACGCAACTTCGGCTGGCACAAACCCACAGAGAGTGGGAAAGAAACACACAGAGACTGAGAGACAGAGGGAGAAGAGAGAATGGGAGGCACACACACAGACACACACACACACACAGAGTCATACAGCAGAGGCATTGAAACACACAGCCCCAGGCGACCCCTGAGGCGGCAGGGTTCTGCTCTGGAGGAGAACGACCCTCGGGTGAGAGAGAAGCCCAGGGGCACGCAGGCCGACCCGTCCTCGAGATCACGGACGGCGGCACGAGTTTTGGGGAGACTCACCCCAACCAACACCGTCCGTGCAGGCCTGAGGCTGGGATCCCGTGCTGTTTCCCCCGAATCTGCCTGGGGTTTCATCATCGTGGTCGGCCCTTTGCGACTCCTGGCATCCGCAAACGTTCCCTTCGACCCCGAGGAGAGATGAGGCCGGAGCCTCAGAGCCTCCACACCCAAGCACTGCCACGGAGGGCTCCTGCTCTGCCAAGCCTCGGGGACTGGTTTCTAAGACAACCGTGGGAACCACTGTGACGGGAGAAACCGCTGGCGCCTCGCGCATGCGCATTGGCTGAGCCGACTCGCGCTCCACTCCTGACAGATAGGCTGCGTCCCCTTTAAATGTTGCCACCGCCGCGCGGCGGCCGCGATGCTCCTGCTGCCGCGGCGGCGGCGGCTGGATCCTGGGTCCTGTTTGGGGCGGTGTGGGAGAGGGGGCCGCGGGTGTCTCGTCCTGTCCCAGGCCCAAACCCCCAGGGGTACTGTCCTCCGGACCTGCTTGAGCCGACTTCCACCGAGGGAGGGGGAGCTTCAGGACGCCTGCTGTGTTCTCCCAACTCCCATTGAGATCCGATTTTGGCCCCCTCCGAGTGAGATAGGATGGGCTCACCACATCTGGTCAGGCCGGCAGGGCCTCGCTGCAACACAGAATGAAACCATAAGTCTCAAGGCCTAGTGTCAGCTGTAAATTCACTGATACATCAGCCCTCTGCCTCCCTCCTCCTTTGAAAGACCAGTGGCCTGCCCCGCTTGCAAAAGCCTTGGGGTTCTGGAAAGCCGACCGCGCTTTACAGGACACCTGCAAAGAAGAACAGAGGCGAATCCGAGGGGGAGACCATGCGACCACGCGTGGCACTGGCCAGTCCCACAGCAGTTGCTGATAATGTGTGCCACCGGAGGCATACGGGGCGACTGCGAAGCAAAGGGTCGGGTCCAGGCATGTGCCGGTGGAAGGGGGAAACGGGTTACCTCTCCATCAATGCCAGGGAAAATCAAAGAACACCGGGGACCCGGGGCGTGGAGGGGCCGCCTGTGCCTGACCCAAGCCACTTTTTCAAACGCCTACCAGAGGAGCAAATAGGTTTCTGCAAAACTCGCGACACCCCCAATCCTCCACCGACCTGGTAGCCCTGACGCAACTTCGGCTGGCACAAACCCACAGAGAGTGGGAAAGAAATACACAGAGACTGAGAGACAGAGAGAGAAGAGAGAATGGGAGGCACACACACAGACACACACACACACACACAGGGTCATACAGCAGAGGCATGGAAACACACAGCCCCAGGCGACCCCTGAGGTGGCAGGGTTCTGCTCTGGAGGAGAACGACCCTCGGGTGAGAGAGAAGCCCAGGGGCACGCAGGCTGACCCGTCCTCGAGATCACGGACGGCGGCACGACTTTTGGGGCGACTCACCCCTACCAACACCGTCCGTGCAGGCCTGAGGCTGGGATCCCGTGCTGCTTCCCCCGACTCTGCCTGGGGTTTCATCATCATGGTCGGCCCTTTGCGTCTCCTGGCATCCGCAAACGTTCCCTTCGACCCCGAGGAGAGATGAGGCCGGAGCCTCAGAGCCTCCACACCCAAGCACTGCCACGGAGGGCTCCTGCTCTGCCAAGCCTCGGGGACTGGTTTCTAAGACAACCGTGGGAACCACGGTGACCGCAGAAACCGTTGGCGCCTCGCGCATGCGCATTGGCTGAGCCGACTCGAGCTCCACTCCTGACAGACAGGCTGCGTCCCCTTTAAATGTATTTGGTGTACTTTGATATTTTATGTACAGTATATAATATACATTTGGTGTACTTTGATATTTTATGTACATTATATTATATATATTTTGTATATTTTCATATTTCATGTACAGTATATAAGATATATTTCGTGTACTTTTATATTTTATGTATAGTATATAATATTTAGGGTAATTTGATATTTTATGTACAGTATGCAATATATATTTAGAGTGCTTTGATATTTTATGTACAGTATATAATACATACTTGGTGAACTTTAATATATTATGTACTGTATATAATACGTATTTTGTGTATTTTCACATTTTATGTACAGTATAAAATATATATTTGGTGTACTTTTATATTTTATGTAGAGTGTATAATATATATTTAGCTTAAATTGATATTTTATTTACAGTATATAAAATATATTTGGTGTACTTTGATAATTTATGTACAGTATGTGATATGTATTTTGTGTATTTTCATATTTTATGCACAGTGTATAATATATATTTGGTGTACTTTTATATTTTATGTACAGTATATAGTATGTATTTAGCGTAATTTGATATTTTATGTACAGTATATAATATATATTTGGTTTTCTTTGATATTTTATGTACAGTATATAATATATATTTGAGGTATTTTGATATTTTATGCACAGTATATAATATATATGGTGTATTGTGATATTTTATGTACACTATATAATACATATTTGGTGTACTGTGCTATTTTATGTGCAGTATATAATGTATACTTGGTGTACTTTGATATTTTATGTACAGTATATAATATATATTCGGTGTAGTTTGATATTTTATGTACAGTATGTGATATGTATTTTGTGTATTTTCATATTTTATGTATAGTATATAATATATATTTGGTGTAATTTTATATTTTATGTACAGTATATAATAAGTATTTAGTGTAATTTGATATTTTATGTACAGTATATAATACATATTTAGTATAATTTGATATTTTTTGTACAGTATATAATGTATATCTGGTGAAATTTGATATCGTATGTACAGTATATAATATACATTTGGTGCCCTTTGATATTTTATGCCAGGATATAATATGTATTAGGGTTATTTTGATATTTAATGTACGGTATATAATATATATTTAGTGTACTTTTATATTTTATGTGCAGTATATAATATATACTTGGTGTTCTGTGATATAGTATGTACAGTATATAATGTATATTTGGTGTACTTTGATATTTTATGAACAGTATATAATATATATTTGGTGTACTTTGATATTTTATTTACAGTATATATTATATATTTGGTGTACTTTGGTATTTTATGTACGGTTTATAATATATATTTAGGGTATTTTAATATTTTATGTACAGTATATAATATATACGGTGTATTGTGATATTTTATGTACAGTATATTATATATATTTGGTGTACTGTGATATTTTATGTGCAGTATTTAATGTATAATTGGTGTACTTTGATATTTTATGTACAGTATATAATATATACTTGGTGTACTGTGATATTGTATGTACTCCCGTTGAGATCCGATTTTGGACCCCTCCGAGTGAGATAGGATGGGCTCACCACTTCTGGTCAGGCAGGCAGTGCCTCGCTGCAACACAGAATGAAACCATAAGTCTCAAGGCCTAGTGTCGGCTGTAAATTCACTGATGCATCAGCCGTGTGCCTCCCTCTTCCTTTGAAAGACAAGTGGCCTGCCCCGCTTGCAAAAGCCTTGGGGTTCCGGAAAGCCGACCGCGCTTTACAGGACACCTGCAAAGAAGAACAGAGGCGAATCCGAGGGGGAGACCATGCGACCACGCGTGGCACTGGCCAGTCCCACAGCAGTTGCTGATAATGTGTGCCACCGGAGGCATACGGGGCGACTGCGAAGCAAAGGGTCGGGTCCAGGCATGTGCCGGTGGAAGGGGGAAACGGGTTACCTCTCCATCAATGCCAGGGAAAATCAAAGAACACCGGGGACCCGGGGCGTGGAGGGGCCGCCTGTGCCTGACCCAAGCCACTTTTTCAAACGCCTACCAGAGGAGCAAATAGGTTTCTGCAAAACTCGCGACACCCCCAATCCTCCACCGACCTGGTAGCCCTGACGCAACTTCGGCTGGCACAAACCCACAGAGAGTGGGAAAGAAACACACAGAGACTGAGAGACAGAGGGAGAAGAGAGAATGGGAGGCACACACACAGACACACACACACACACAGAGTCATGCAGCAGAGGCATTGAAACACACAGCCCCAGGCGACCCCTGAGGCGGCAGGGTTCTGCTCTGGAGGAGAACGACCCTCGGGTGAGAGAGAAGCCCAGGGGCACGCAGGCCGACCCGTCCTCGAGATCACGGACGGCGGCACGAGTTTTGGGGAGACTCACCCCAACCAACACCGTCCGTGCAGGCCTGAGGCTGGGATCCCGTGCTGCTTCCCCCGACTCTGCCTGGGGTTTCATCATCGTGGTCGGCCCTTTGCGACTCCTGGCATCCGCAAACGTTCCCTTCCACCCCGAGGAGAGATGAGGCCGGAGACTCAGAGCCTCCACACCCAAGCACTGCCACAGAAGGCTCCTGCTCTGCCAAGCCTCGGGGACTGGTTTCTAAGACAACCGTGGGAACCACTGTGACGGGAGAAACCGCTGGCGCCTCGCGCATGCGCATTTGCTGAGCCGACTCGCGCTCCACTCCTGACAGATAGGCTGCGTCCCCTTTAAATATTGCCACTGCCCCGCGGCGGCCGCGATGCTCCTGCTGCCGCCGCGGCGGCGGCTGGATCCTGGGTCCTGTTTGGGGCGGTGTGGGAGAGGGGGCCGCGGGTGTCTCGTCCTGTCCCAGGCCCAAACCCCCAGGGGTACTGTCCTCCGGACCTGCTTGAGCCGACTTCCACTGAGGGAGGGGGAGCTTCAGGACGCCTGCTGTGTTCTCCCAACTCCCGTTGAGATCCGATTTTGGCCCCCTCCGAGTGAGATAGGATGGGCTCACCACTTCTGGTCAGGCCGGCAGGGCCTCGCTGCAACACAGAATGAAACCATAAGTCTCAAGGCCTAGTGTCAGCTGTAAATTCACTGATGCATCAGCCCTCTGCCTCCCTCCTCCTTTGAAAGACCAGTGGCCTGCCCCGCTTGCAAAAGCCTTGGGGTTCCGGAAAGCCGACCGCGCTTTACAGGACACCTGCAAAGAAGAACAGAGGCGAATCCGAGGGGGAGACCATGCGACCACGCGTGGCACTGGCCAGTCCCACAGCAGTTGCTGATAATGTGTGCCACCGGAGGCATACGGGGCGACTGCGAAGCAAAGGGTCGGGTCCAGGCATGTGCCGGTGGAAGGGGGAAACGGGTTACCTCTCCATCAATGCCAGGGAAAATCAAAGAACACCGGGGACCCGGGGCGTGGAGGGGCCGCCTGTGCCTGACCCAAGCCACTTTTTCAAACGCCTACCAGAGGAGCAAATAGGTTTCTGCAAAACTCGCGACACCCCCAATCCTCCACCGACCTGGTAGCCCTGACGCAACTTCGGCTGGCACAAACCCACAGAGAGTGGGAAAGAAATACACAGAGACTGAGAGACAGAGGGAGAAGAGAGAATGGGAGGCACACACACAGACACACACACACACACACAGGGTCATACAGCAGAGGCATTGAAACACACAGCCCCAGGCGACCCCTGAGGCGGCAGGGTTCTGCTCTGGAGGAGAACGACCCTCGGGTGAGAGAGAAGCCCAGGGGCACGCAGGCTGACCCGTCCTCGAGATCACGGACGGCGGCACGACTTTTGGGGCGACTCACCCCAACCAACACCGTCCGTGCAGGCCTGAGGCTGGGATCCCGTGCTGCTTCCCCCGACTCTGCCTGGGGTTTCATCATCATGGTCGGCCCTTTGCGTCTCCTGGCATCCGCAAACGTTCCCTTCGACCCCGAGGAGAGATGAGGCCGGAGCCTCAGAGCCTCCACACCCAAGCACTGCCACGGAGGGCTCCTGCTCTGCCAAGCCTCGGGGACTGGTTTCTAAGACAACCGTGGGAACCACGGTGACCGCAGAAACCGTTGGCGCCTCGCGCATGCGCATTGGCTGAGCCGACTCGAGCTCCACTCCTGACAGGCTGCGTCCCCTTTAAATGTATTTGGTGTACTTTGATATTTTATGTACAGTATATAATATATATTTTGTACATTTTCATGTTTCATGTACACTATATAATATATATTTGGTGTACTTTTATATTTTATGTATGGTATATAATATTTATTTAGTGTAATTTTATATTTTATATACAGTACATAATATATACTTGGCGTGCTTTGGTATTTTATGTACAGCATATAATATATATTTTGTGTACTTTTATATTTTATGTACAGTATATAATGTATATTTAGTTTAATTTGATATTTTTTGTACAGTATATAATATATATTTGCTGTACTTTGATATCTTATGTACAGTGTGTGATATGTATTTTGTGTATTTTCACATGTTATGTACAGTATATAATATATATTTGGTGTATTTTTATATTTTATGTACAGTATAAAATAAGCATTCAGTGTAGTTTGATATTTTATGTACAGTATGTAAAGTAAATTGGGTGTCATTTTATATTATATGTACAGTATATAATTTATACTTGGTGTATTTTGATATTTTATGTACAGTAAATGATATATATTTGGTGTACTTTGATATTTTATGTACATTATATAACATATATTTTGCATATTTTCATATTTCATGTACAGTATATAAGATATATTTCGTGTACTTTTATATTTTATGTATAGTATATAATATTTAGGGTAATTTGATATTTTATGTACAGTATGTAATATATAATTAGAGTGCTTTGATATTTTATGTACAGTATATAATACATATTTGGTGTACTTTAATATATTATGTACTGTATATAATACGTATTTTGTGTATTTTCACATTTTATGTACAGTATAAAATATATATTTGAGGTAATTTTATATTTTATGCACAGTGTATAATACATATTTAGTTTAAATTGACATTTTATTTCCAGTATAAAATATATATTTGGTGTACTTTTATAATTTATGTACAGTATGTGATATATATTTTGTGTATTTTCATATTTTTTGCACAGGGTATAATATATATTTGGTGTATTTTATATTTTATGTACAGTATATAGTATGAATTTAGCGTAATTTGATGTTTTATGTACAGTATATAATATATATTTGGTGTACTTTGATATTTTATGTACAGTATATAATATATATTTGGGGTATTTTGATATTTTATGTACAGTATATAATATATATGGTGTATTGTGATATTTTATGTACAGTATATAATACATATTTGCTGTACTGTGCTATTTTATGTGCAGTATATAATGTATACTTGGTGTACTTTGATATTTTATGTACAGTATATAATATATATTCGGTGTATTTTGATATTTTATGTACAGTATGTGATATGTATTTTGTGTATTTTCATATTTTATGTATAGCATATAATATATATTTGGTGTAATTTTATATTTTATGTACAGTATATAATAAGTATTTAGTGTAATTTGATATTTTATGTACAGTATATAATATATATTTAGTATAATTTGATATTTTTTGTACAGTATATAATTTATATCTGGTAAAATTTGATATCTTATGTACAGTATATAATATACATTTGGTGCCCTTTTATATTTTATGCCAGGATATAATATATGGTAGGGTTATTTTGATATTTTATGTACCGTATATAATATATATTTAGTGTACTTTTATATTTTGTGTGCAGTATATAATATATACTTGGTGTTCTGCGATATAGTATGTACAGTATATAATGTATATTTGGTGTACTTTGATATTTTATCTACAGTATATAATATATATTTGGTGTACTTTGATATTTTATGTACAGTATATTATATATACTTGGTGTACTGTGATATTTTATGTGCAGTATTTAATGTATAATTGGTGTACTTTGATATTTTATGTACAGTATATAATATATACTTGGTGTACTGTGATATTGTATGTACTCCCGTTGAGATCCGATTTTGGACCCCTCCGGGTGAGATAGGATATGCTCACCACTTCTGGTCAGGCAGGCAGTGCCTCGCTGCAACACAGAATGAAACCATAAGTCTCAAGGCCTAGTGTCGGCTGTAAATTCACTGATGCATCAGCCGTGTGCCTCCCTCTTCCTTTGAAAGACAAGTGGCCTGCCCCGCTTGCAAAAGCCCTGGGGTTCCAGAAAGCCGACCGCGTTTTACAGGACACCTGCAAAGAAGAACAGAGGCGAATCCGAGGGGGAGACCATGCGACCACGCGTGGCACTGGCCAATCCCACAGCAGTTGCTGATAATGTGTGCCACCGGAGGCATACGGGGCGACTGCGAAGCAAAGGGTCGGGTCCAGGCATGTGCCGGTGGAAGGGGGAAACGGGTTACCTCTCCATCAATGCCAGGGAAAATCGAAGAACACCTGGGACCCGGGGCGTGGAGGGGCCGCCTGTGCCTGACCCAAGCCACGTTTTCAAACGCCTACCAGAGGAGCAAATAGGTTTCTGCAAAACTCGCGACACCCCCAATCCTCCACCGACCTGGTAGCCCTGACGCAACTTCGGCTGGCACAAACCCACAGAGAGTGGGAAAGAAACACACAGAGACTGAGAGACAGAGGGAGAAGAGAGAATGGGAGGCACACACACAGACACACACACACACACAGAGTCATACAGCAGAGGCATTGAAACACACAGCCCCAGGCGACCCCTGAGGCGGCAGGGTTCTGCTCTGGAGGAGAACGACCCTCGGGTGAGAGAGAAGCCCAGGGGCATGCAGGCCGACCCGTCCTCGAGATCACGGACGGCGGCACGAGTTTTGGGGAGACTCACCCCAACCAACACCGTCCGTGCAGGCCTGAGGCTGGGATCCCGTGCTGCTTCCCCCGACTCTGCCTGGGGTTTCATCATCGTGGTCGGCCCTTTGCGACTCCTGGCATCCGCAAACGTTCCCTTCGACCCCGAGGAGAGATGAGGCCGGAGCCTCAGAGCCTCCACACCCAAGCACTGCCACGGAGGGCTCCTGCTCTGCCAAGCCTCGGGGACTGGTTTCTAAGACAACCGTGGGAACCACTGTGACGGGAGAAACCGCTGGCGCCTCGCGCATGCGCATTGGCTGAGCCGACTCGCGCTCCACTCCTGACAGATAGGCTGCGTCCCCTTTAAATGTTGCCACCGCCGCGCGGCGGCCGCGATGCTCCTGCTGCCGCCGCGGCGGCGGCTGGATCCTGGGTCCTGTTTGGGGCGGTGTGGGAGAGGGGGCCGCGGGTGTCTCGTCCTGTCCCAGGCCCAAACCCCCAGGGGTACTGTCCTCCGGACCTGCTTGAGCCGACTTCCACCGAGGGAGGGGGAGCTTCAGGACGCCTGCTGTGTTCTCCCAACTCCCGTTGAGATCCGATTTTGGCCCCCTCCGAGTGAGATAGGATGGGCTCACCACTTCTGGTCAGGCCGGCAGGGCCTCGCTGCAACACAGAATGAAACCATAAGTCTCAAGGCCTAGTGTCAGCTGTAAATTCACTGATGCATCAGCCCTCTGCCTCCCTCCTCCTTTGAAAGACCAGTGGCCTGCCCCGCTTGCAAAAGCCTTGGGGTTCCGGAAAGCCGACCGCGCTTTACAGGACACCTGCAAAGAAGAACAGAGGCGAATCCGAGGGGGAGACCATGCGACCACGCGTGGCACTGGCCAGTCCCACAGCAGTTGCTGATAATGTGTGCCACCGGAGGCATACGGGGCGACTGCGAAGCAAAGGGTCGGGTCCAGGCATGTGCCGGTGGAAGGGGGAAACGGGTTACCTCTCCATCAATGCCAGGGAAAATCAAAGAACACCGGGGACCCGGGGCGTGGAGGGGCCGCCTGTGCCTGACCCAAGCCACTTTTTCAAACGCCTACCAGAGGAGCAAATAGGTTTCTGCAAAACTCGCGACACCCCCAATCCTCCACCGACCTGGTAGCCCTGACGCAACTTCGGCTGGCAGAAACCCACAGACAGTGGGAAAGAAATACACAGAGACTGAGAGACAGAGAGAGAAGAGAGAATGGGAGGCACACACACAGACACACACACACACACACAGGGTCATACAGCAGAGGCATGGAAACACACAGCCCCAGGCGACCCCTGAGGTGACAGGGTTCTGCTCTGGAGGAGAACGACCCTTGGGTGAGAGAGAAGCCCAGGGGCACGCAGGCTGACCCGTCCTCGAGATCACGGACGGCGGTACGAGTTTTGGGGAGACTCACCCCAACCAACACCGTCCGTGCAGGCCTGAGGCTGGGATCCCGTGCTGCTTCCCCCGACTCTGCCTGGGGTTTCATCATCATGGTCGGCCCTTTGCGTCTCCTGGCATCCGCAAACCTTCCCTTCGACCCCGAGGAGAGATGAGGCCGGAGCCTCAGAGCCTCCACACCCAAGCACTGCCACGGAGGGCTCCTGCTCTGCCAAGCCTCGGGGACTGGTTTCTAAGACAACCGTGGGAACCATGGTGACCGCAGAAACCGTTGGCGCCTCGCGCATGCGCATTGGCTGAGCCGACTCGAGCTCCACTCCTGACAGACAGGCTGCGTCCCCTTTAAATGTATTTGGTGTACTTTGATATTTTATGTACAGTATATAATATATATTTTGTATATTTTCATGTTTCATGTACACTATATAATATATATTTGGTGTACTTTTATATTTTATGTATGGTATATAATATTTATTTAGTGTAATTTCATATTTTATATACAGTACATAATATATATTTGGCGTGCTTTGGTATTTTATGTACAGCATATAATATATATTTGGTGTACTTTTATACTTTATGTACAGTATATAATACGTATTTTGTGTATTTTCACATTTTATGTACAATATATAATATATATTTGGTGTAATTTTATATTTTATGTACAGTATGTAATGTATATTTAGTTTAATTTGATATTTTTTGTACAGTATATAATATATATTTGCTGTACTTTGATATCTTATGTACAGTGTGTGATATGTATTTTGTGTATTTTCACATGTTATGTACAGTATATAATATATATTTGGTGTATTTTTATATTTTATATACAGTATAAAATATGCATTCAGTGTAGTTTGATATTTTATATACAGTATGTAAAATAAATTGGGTGTCATTTTATATTATATGTACAGTATATAATTTATACTTGGTGTATTTTGATATTTTATGTACAGTATGTAATATATATTTGGTGTACTTTGATATTTTATGTACATTATATTATATATATTTTGTATATTTTCATATTTCATGTACAGTATATAAGATATATTTCGTGTACTTTTATATTTTATGTATAGTATATAATATTTAGGGTAATTTGATATTTTATGTACAGTATGTAATATATATTTAGAGTGCTTTGATATTTTATGTACAGTATATAATACATATTTGGTGAACTTTAATATATTATGTACTGTATATAATACGTATTTTGTGTATTTTCCCATTTTATGTACAGTATAAAATATATATTTGGTGTACTTTTATATTTTATTTACAGTGTATAATATATATTTAGCTTAAATTGATATTTTATTTACAGTATATAAAATATATTTGGTGAACTTTGATAATTTATGTACAGTATGTGATATGTATTTTGTCTATTTTCATATTTTATGCACAGTGTATAATATATATTTGGTGTACTTTTGTATTTTATGTACAGTATATAGTATGTATTTAGCGTAATTTGATATTTTATGTACAGTATATAATATATATTTGGTTTTCTTTGATATTTTATGTACAGTATATAATATATATTTGAGGTATTTTGATATTTTATGCACAGTATATAATATATATGGTGTATTGTGATATTTTATGTACACTATATAATACATATTTGGTGTACTGTGCTATTTTATGTGCAGTATATAATGTATACTTGGTGTACTTTGATATTTTATGTACAGTATATAATATATATTCGGTGTAGTTTGATATTTTATGTACAGTATGTGATATGTATTTTGTGTATTTTCATATTTTATGTATAGTATATAATATATATTTGGTGTAATTTTATATTTTATGTACAGTATATAATAAGTATTTAGTGTAATTTGATATTTTATGAACAGTATATAATACATATTTAGTATAATTTGATATTTTTTGTACAGTATATAATGTATATCTGTTGAAATTTGATATCGTATGTACAGTATATAATATACATTTGGTGCCCTTTGATATTTTATGCCAGGATATAATATATATTAGGGTTATTTTGATATTTAATGTACGGTATATAATATATATTTAGTGTACTTTTATATTTTATGTGCAGTATATAATATATACTTGGTGTTCTGTGATATAGTATGTACAGTATATAATGTATATTTGGTGTACTTTGATATTTTATGAACAGTATATAATATATATTTGGTGTACTTTGATATTTTATGTACAGTATATATTATATATTTGGTGTACTTTGGTATTTTATGTACGGTTTATAATATATATTTAGGGTATTTTAATATTTTATGTACAGTATATAATATATACGGTGTATTGTGATATTTTATGTACAGTATATTATATATATTTGGTGTACTGTGATATTTTATGTGCAGTATTTAATGTATAATTGGTGTACTTTGATATTTTATGTACAGTATATAATATATACTTGGTGTACTGTGATATTGTATGTACTCCCGTTGAGATCCGATTTTGGACCCCTCCGAGTGAGATAGGATGGGCTCACCACTTCTGGTCAGGCAGGCAGTGCCTCGCTGCAACACAGAATGAAACCATAAGTCTCAAGGCCTAGTGTCGGCTGTAAATTCACTGATGCATCAGCCGTGTGCCTCCCTCTTCCTTTGAAAGACAAGTGGCCTGCCCCGCTTGCAAAAGCCCTGGGGTTCCGGAAAGCCGACCGCGCTTTACAGGACACCTGCAAAGAAGAACAGAGGCGAATCCGAGGGGGAGACCATGCGACCACGCGTGGCACTGGCCAATCCCACAGCAGTTGCTGATAATGTGTGCCACCGGAGGCATACGGGGCGACGGCAAACCAAAGGGTCGGTTCCAGGCATGTGCCGGTGGAAGGGGGAAACGGGTTACCTCTCCATCAATGCCAGGGAAAATCGAAGAACACCTGGGACCCGGGGCGTGGAGGGGCCGCCTGTGCCTGACCCAAGCCACGTTTTCAAACGCCTACCAGAGGAGCAAATAGGTTTCTGCAAAACTCGCGACACCCCCAATCCTCCACCGACCTGGTAGCCCTGACGCAACTTCGGCTGGCACAAACCCACAGAGAGTGGGAAAGAAACACACAGAGACTGAGAGACAGAGGGAGAAGAGAGAATGGGAGGCACACACACAGACACACACACACACACAGAGTCATACAGCAGAGGCATTGAAACACACAGCCCCAGGCGACCCCTGAGGCGGCAGGGTTCTGCTCTGGAGGAGAACGACCCTCGGGTGAGAGAGAAGCCCAGGGGCACGCAGGCCGACCCGTCCTCGAGATCACGGACGGCGACACGAGTTTTGGGGAGACTCACCCCAACCAACACCGTCCGTGCAGGCCTGAGGCTGGGATCCCGTGCTGCTTCCCCCGACTCTGCCTGGGGTTTCATCATCGTGGTCGGCCCTTTGCGACTCCTGGCATCCGCAAACGTTCCCTTCGACCCCGAGGAGAGATGAGGCCGGAGCCTCAGAGCCTCCACACCCAAGCACTGCCACGGAGGGCTCCTGCTCTGCCAAGCCTCGGGGACTGGTTTCTAAGACAACCGTGGGAACCACTGTGACGGGAGAAACCGCTGGCGCCTCGCGCATGCGCATTGGCTGAGCCGACTCGCGCTCCACTCCTGACAGATAGGCTGCGTCCCCTTTAAATGTTGCCACCGCCGCGCGGCGGCCGCGATGCTCCTGCTGCCGCCGCGGCGGCGGCTGGATCCTGGGTCCTGTTTGGGGCGGTGTGGGAGAGGGGGCCGCGGGTGTCTCGTCCTGTCCCAGGCTCAAACCCCCAGGGGTACTGTCCTCCGGACCTGCTTGAGCCGACTTCCACCGAGGGAGGGGGAGCTTCAGGACGCCTGCTGTGTTCTCCCAACTCCCGTTGAGATCCGATTTTGGCCCCCTCCGAGTGAGATAGGATGGGCTCACCACTTCTGGTCAGGCCGGCAGGGCCTCGCTGCAACACAGAATGAAACCATAAGTCTCAAGGCCTAGTGTCAGCTGTAAATTCACTGATGCATCAGCCCTCTGCCTCCCTCCTCCTTTGAAAGACCAGTGGCCTGCCCCGCTTGCAAAAGCCTTGGGGTTCCGGAAAGCCGACCGCGCTTTACAGGACACCTGCAAAGAAGAACAGAGGCGAATCCGAGGGGGAGACCATGCGACCACGCGTGGCACTGGCCAGTCCCACAGCAGTTGCTGATAATGTGTGCCACCGGAGGCATACGGGGCGACTGCGAAGCAAAGGGTCGGGTCCAGGCATGTGCCGGTGGAAGGGGGAAACGGGTTACCTCTCCATCAATGCCAGGGAAAATCAAAGAACACCGGGGACCCGGGGCGTGGAGGGGCCGCCTGTGCCTGACCCAAGCCACTTTTTCAAACGCCTACCAGAGGAGCAAATAGGTTTCTGCAAAACTCGCGACACCCCCAATCCTCCACCGACCTGGTAGCCCTGACGCAACTTCGGCTGGCACAAACCCACAGAGAGTGGGAAAGAAATACACAGAGACTGAGAGACAGAGGGAGAAGAGAGAATGGGAGGCACACACACAGACACACACACACACACACAGGGTCATACAGCAGAGGCATTGAAACACACAGCCCCAGGCGACCCCTGAGGCGGCAGGGTTCTGCTCTGGAGGAGAACGACCCTCGGGTGAGAGAGAAGCCCAGGGGCACGCAGGCTGACCCGTCCTCGAGATCACGGACGGCGGCACGACTTTTGGGGCGACTCACCCCAACCAACACCGTCCGTGCAGGCCTGAGGCTGGGATCCCGTGCTGCTTCCCCCGACTCTGCCTGGGGTTTCATCATCATGGTCGGCCCTTTGCGTCTCCTGGCATCCGCAAACGTTCCCTTCGACCCCGAGGAGAGATGAGGCCGGAGCCTCAGAGCCTCCACACCCAAGCACTGCCACGGAGGGCTCCTGCTCTGCCAAGCCTCGGGGACTGGTTTCTAAGACAACCGTGGGAACCACGGTGACCGCAGAAACCGTTGGCGCCTCGCGCATGCGCATTTGCTGAGCCGACTCGAGCTCCACTCCTGACAGGCTGCGTCCCCTTTAAATGTATTTGGTGTACTTTGATATTTTATGTACAGTATATAATATATATTTTGTATATTTTCATGTTTCATGTACACTATATAATATATATTTGGTGTACTTTTATATTTTATGTATGGTATATAATATTTATTTAGTGTAATTTCATATTTTATATACAGTGCATAATATATACTTGGAGTGCTTTGGTATTTTATGTACAGCATATAATATATATTTTGTGCACTTTTATATTTTATGTACAGTATATAATGTATATTTAGTTTAATTTGATATTTTTTGTACAGTATATAATATATATTTGCTGTACTTTGATATCTTATGTACAGTGTGTGATATGTATTTTGTGTATTTTCACATGTTATGTACAGTATATAATATATATTTGGTGTATTTTTATATTTTATGTACTGTATAAAATATGTATTCAGTGTAGTTTGATATTTTATGTACAGTATGTAAAATAAATTGGGTGTCATTTTATATTATATGTACAGTATATAATTTGTACTTGGTGTATTTTGATATTTTATGTACAGTATATAATATATATTTTGTATATTTTCATGTTTCATGTACACTATATAATATATATTTAGTGTACTTTTATATTTTATGTATGGTATATAATATTTATTTACTGTAATTTCATATTTTATATACAGTACATAATATATATTTGGCGTGCTTTGGTATTTTATGTACAGCATATAATATATATTTGGTGTACTTTTATTTTTTATGTACAGTATATAATACGTATTTTGTGTATTTTCACATTTTATGTACAGTATATAATATATATTTGGTGTAATTTTATATTTTATGTACAGTATATAATGTATATTTAGTTTAATTTGATATTTTTTGTACAGTATATAATATATATTTGCTGTAATTTGATATCTTATGTACAGTGTGTGATATGTATTTTGTGTATTTTCACATGTTATGTACAGTATATAATATATATTTGGTGTATTTTTATATTTTATGTACAGTATAAAATAAGCATTCAGTGTAGTTTGATATTTTATGTACAGTATGTAAAGTAAATTGGGTGTCATTTTATATTATATGTACAGTATATAATTTATACTTGGTGTATTTTGATATTTTATGTACAGTATATGATATATATTTGGTGTACTTTGATATTTTATGTACGTTATATAATATATATTTTGCATATTTTCATATTTCATGTACAGTATATAAGATATATTTCGTGTACTTTTATATTTTATGTATAGTATATAATATTTAGGGTAATTTGATATTTTTTGTACAGTATGTAATATATAATTAGAGTGCTTTGATATTTTATGTACAGTATATAATACATATTTGGTGTACTTTAATATATTATGTACTGTATATAGTACGTATTTTGTGTATTTTCACATTTTATGTATACTATAAAATATATATTTGGTGTACTTTTCTATTTTACGTACAGTGTATAATATATATTTAGTTTAAATTGATATTTTATTTACAGTATATAATATATATTTGGTGTACTTTGATAATTTATGTACAGTATGTGATATATATTTTGTGTATTTTCATATTTTATGCACAGTGTATAATATATATTTGGTATACTTTTATATTTCATGTACAGTATATAGTATGTATTTAGCGTAATTTGATGTTTTATGTACAGTATATAATATATATTTGGTGTACTTTGATATTTTATGTACAGTATATAATATACATTTGGGGTATTTTGATATTTTATGTACAGTATATAATATATATGGTGTACTGTGATATTTTATGTACAGTATATAATACATATTTGGTGTACTGTGCTATTTTATGTGCAATATATAATGTATACTTGGTGTACTTTGATATTTTATGTACAGTATATAATATATATTCGGTGTAGTTTGATATTTTATGTACAGTATGTGATATGTATTTTGTGTATTTTCCTATTTTATGTATAGTATATAATATATATTTGCTGTAATTTTATATTTTATATACAGTATATAATAAGTATTTAGTGTAATTTGATATTTTATGTACAGTATATAATATATATTTAGTATAATTTGATATTTTTTGTACAGTATATAATGTATATCTGGTGAAATTTGATATCGTATGTACAGTATATAATATACGTTTGGTGCCCTTTGATATTTTATGCCAGGATATAATATATATTAGGGGTATTTTGATATTTAATGTACGGTATATAATATATGTTTAGTGTACTTTTATATTTTATGTGCAGTATATAATATATACTTGGTGTTCTGTGATATAGTATGTACAGTATATAATGTATATTTGGTGTACTTTGATATTTTATGTACAGTATATAATATATATTTGGTGTACTTTGATATTTTATGTACAGTATATATTATATATTTGGTGTACTTTGGTATTTTATGTACGGTTTATAATATATATTTGGGGTATTTTAATATTTTATGTACAGTATATACTATATACGGTGTATTGTGATATTTTATGTACAGTATATTATATATATTTGGTGTACTGTGATATTTTATGTGCAGTATTTAATGTATAATTGGTGTACTTTGATATTTTATGTACAGTATATAATATATACTTGGTGTACTGTGATATTGTATGTACTCCCGTTGAGATCCGATTTTGGACCCCTCCGAGTGAGATAGGATGGGCTCACCACTTCTGGTCAGGCAGGCAGTGCCTCGCTGCAACACAGAATGAAACCATAAGTCTCAAGGCCTAGTGTCGGCTGTAAATTCACTGATGCATCAGCCGTGTGCCTCCCTCTTCCTTTGAAAGACAAGTGGCCTGCCCCGCTTGCAAAAGCCCTGGGGTTCCGGAAAGCCGACCGCGCTTTACAGGACACCTGCAAAGAAGAACAGAGGCGAATCCGAGGGGGAGACCATGCGACCACGCGTGGCACTGGCCAGTCCCACTGCAGTTGCTGATAATGTGTGCCACCGGAGGCATACGGGGCGACGGCAAACCAAAGGGTCGGTTCCAGGCATGTGCCGGTGGAAGGGGGAAACGGGTTACCTCTCCATCAATGCCAGGGAAAATCGAAGAACACCTGGGACCCGGGGCGTGGAGGGGCCGCCTGTGCCTGACCCAAGCCACGTTTTCAAACGCCTACCAGAGGAGCAAATAGGTTTCTGCAAAACTCGCGACACCCCCAATCCTCCACCGACCTGGTAGCCCTGACGCAACTTCGGCTGGCACAAACCCACAGAGAGTGGGAAAGAAACACACAGAGACTGAGAGACAGAGGGAGAAGAGAGAATGGGAGGCACACACACAGACACACACACACACACAGAGTCATACAGCAGAGGCATTGAAACACACAGCCCCAGGCGACCCCTGAGGCGGCAGGGTTCTGCTCTGGAGGAGAACGACCCTCGGGTGAGAGAGAAGCCCAGGGGCACGCAGGCCGACCCGTCCTCGAGATCACGGACGGCGGCACGAGTTTTGGGGAGACTCACCCCAACCAACACCGTCCGTGCAGGCCTGAGGCTGGGATCCCGTGCTGCTTCCCCCGACTCTGCCTGGGGTTTCATCATCGTGGTCGGCCCTTTGCGACTCCTGGCATCCGCAAACGTTCCCTTCGACCCCGAGGAGAGATGAGGCCGGAGCCTCAGAGCCTCCACACCCAAGCACTGCCACAGAAGGCTCCTGCTCTGCCAAGCCTCGGGGACTGGTTTCTAAGACAACCGTGGGAACCACTGTGACGGGAGAAACCGCTGGCGCCTCGCGCATGCGCATTGGCTGAGCCGACTCGCGCTCCACTCCTGACAGATAGGCTGCGTCCCCTTTAAATGTTGCCACCGCCGCGCGGCGGCTGCGATGCTCCTGCCGCCGCCGCGGCGGCGGCTGGATCCTGGGTCCTGTTTGGGGCGGTGTGGGAGAGGGGGCCGCGGGTGTCTCGTCCTGTCCCAGGCCCAAACCCCCAGGGGTACTGTCCTCCGGACCTGCTTGAGCCGACTTCCACCGAGGGAGGGGGAGCTTCAGGACGCCTGCTGTGTTCTCCCAACTCCCGTTGAGATCCGATTTTGGCCCCCTCCGAGTGAGATAGGATGGGCTCACCACTTCTGGTCAGGCCGGCAGGGCCTCGCTGCAACACAGAATGAAACCATAAGTCTCAAGGCCTAGTGTCAGCTGTAAATTCACTGATGCATCAGCCCTCTGCCTCCCTCCTCCTTTGAAAGACCAGTGGCCTGCCCCGCTTGCAAAAGCCTTGGGGTTCCGGAAAGCCGACCGCGCTTTACAGGACACCTGCAAAGAAGAACAGAGGCGAATCCGAGGGGGAGACCATGCGACCACGCGTGGCACTGGCCAGTCCCACAGCAGTTGCTGATAATGTGTGCCACCGGAGGCATACGGGGCGACTGCGAAGCAAAGGGTCGGGTCCAGGCATGTGCCGGTGGAAGGGGGAAACGGGTTACCTCTCCATCAATGCCAGGGAAAATCAAAGAACACCGGGGACCCGGGGCGTGGAGGGGCCGCCTGTGCCTGACCCAAGCCACTTTTTCAAACGCCTACCAGAGGAGCAAATAGGTTTCTGCAAAACTCGCGACACCCCCAATCCTCCACCGACCTGGTAGCCCTGACGCAACTTCGGCTGGCACAAACCCACAGAGAGTGGGAAAGAAATACACAGAGACTGAGAGACAGAGGGAGAAGAGAGAATGGGAGGCACACACACAGACACACACACACACACACAGGGTCATACAGCAGAGGCATTGAAACACACAGCCCCAGGCGACCCCTGAGGTGGCAGGGTTCTGCTCTGGAGGAGAACGACCCTCGGGTGAGAGAGAAGCCCAGGGGCACGCAGGCTGACCCGTCCTCGAGATCACGGACGGCGGCACGACTTTTGGGGCGACTCACCCCAACCAACACCGTCCGTGCAGGCCTGAGGCTGGGATCCCGTGCTGCTTCCCCAGACTCTGCCTGGGGTTTCATCATCATGGTCGGCCCTTTGCATCTCCTGGCATCCGCAAACCTTCCCTTCGACCCCGAGGAGAGATGAGGCCGGAGCCTCAGAGCCTCCACACCCAAGCACTGCCACGGAGGGCTCCTGCTCTGCCAAGCCTCGGGGACTGGTTTCTAAGACAACCGTGGGAACCACGGTGACCGCAGAAACCGTTGGCGCCTCGCGCATGCGCATTTGCTGAGCCGACTCGAGCTCCACTCCTGACAGACAGGCTGCGTCCCCTTTAAATGTATTTGGTGTACTTTGATATTTTATGTACAGTATATAATATATGTTTTGCATATTTTCATGTTTCATGTACACTATATAATATATATTTGGTGTACTTTTATATTTTATGTATGGTATATAATATTTATTTAGTGTAATTTCATATTTTATATACAGTACCTAATATATATTTGGCGTGCTTTGGTATTTTATGTACAGCATATAATATATATTGGTGTACTTTTATATTTTATGTACAGTATATAATACGTATTTTGTGTATTTTCACATTTTATGTACAGTATATAATATATATTTGGTGTAATTTTATATTTTATGTACAGTATATAATGTATATTTAGTTTAATTTGATATTTTTTGTACAGTATATAATATATATTTGCTGTACTTTGATATCTTATGTACAGTGTGTGATATGTATTTTGTGTATTTTCACATGTTATGTACAGTATATAATATATATTTGGTGTACTTTTATATTTTATGTACAGTATAAAATATGCATTCAGTGTAGTTTGATATTTTATGTACAGTATGTAAAATAAATTGGGTGTCATTTTATATTATATGTACAGTATATAATTTATACTTGGTGTATTTTGATATTTTATGTACAATATATAATATATATTTGGTGTACTTTAATATATTATGTACTGTATATAATACGTATTTTGTGTATTTTCACATTTTATGTACAGTATAAAATATATATTTGAGGTAATTTTATATTTTATGCACAGTGTGTAATACATATTTAGTTTAAATTGACATTTTATTTACAGTATAAAATATATATTTGGTGTACTTTTATAATTTATGTACAGTATGTGATATATATTTTGTGTATTTTCATATTTTTTGCACAGTGTATAATATATATTTGGTGTATTTTATATTTTCTGTACAGTATATAGTATGAATTTAGCGTAATTTGATGTTTTATGTACAGTATATAATATATATTTGGTGTACTTTGATATTTTATGTACAGTATATAATATATATTTGGGGTATTTTGATATTTTATGTACAGTATATAATATATATGGTGTATTGTGATATTTTATGTACAGTATATAATACATATTTGCTGTACTGTGCTATTTTATGTGCAGTATATAATGTATACTTGGTGTACTTTGATGTTTTATGTACAGTATATAATACATATTCGGTGTATTTTGATATTTTATGTACAGTATGTGATATGTATTTTGTGTATTTTCATATTTTATGTATAGCATATAATATATATTTGGTGTAATTTTATATTTTATGTACAGTATATAATAAGTATTTAGTGTAATTTGATATTTTATGTACAGTATATAATATATATTTAGTATAATTTGATATTTTTTGTACAGTATATAATTTATATCTGGTAAAATTTGATATCTTATGTACAGTATATAATATACATTTGGTGCCCTTTTATATTTTATGCCAGGATATAATATATGTTAGGGTTATTTTGATATTTTATGTACCGTATATAATATATATTTAGTGTACTTTTATATTTTGTGTGCAGTATATAATATATACTTGGTGTTCTGCGATATAGTATGTACAGTATATAATGTATATTTGGTGTACTTTGATATTTTATGTACAGTATATAATATATATTTGGTGTACTTTGATATTTTATGTACAGTATATTATATATACTTGGTGTACTGTGATATTTTATGTGCAGTATTTAATGTATAATTGGTGTACTTTGATATTTTATGTACAGTATATAATATATACTTGGTGTACTGTGATATTGTATGTACTCCCGTTGAGATCCGATTTTGGACCCCTCCGGGTGAGATAGGATATGCTCACCACTTCTGGTCAGGCAGGCAGTGCCTCGCTGCAACACAGAATGAAACCATAAGTCTCAAGGCCTAGTGTCGGCTGTAAATTCACTGATGCATCAGCCGTGTGCCTCCCTCTTCCTTTGAAAGACAAGTGGCCTGCCCCGCTTGCAAAAGCCCTGGGGTTCCGGAAAGCCGACCGCGCTTTACAGGACACCTGCAAAGAAGAACAGAGGCGAATCCGAGGGGGAGACCATGCGACCACGCGTGGCACTGGCCAGTCCCCCTGCAGTTGCTGATAATGTGTGCCACCGGAGGCATACGGGGCGACGGCAAACCAAAGGGTCGGTTCCAGGCATGTGCCGGTGGAAGGGGGAAACGGGTT